>NW_027202283.1:1065500-1665500 GCF_024711535.1 Dipodomys merriami | reverse complement strand
TCATAATTGGTCAGCTTGGATGGCTTCAAATTCTTTGTTGGAGCTTTGTTTTAGATTTTGTATGAACTTTACTTCCTTAATTTGATGTCCAGTGTTTATTCTCAAATCACTTAGTTGACTGGTTATGGTTTCCCTGGACACCCATTCTTTCTGTCGGGCTACATTCAGCATTCCATTTGTGGTCTACCTGAATTGTTTCAGCTGTCTATTTATGGATTCCATGAATGCCTCTATTGATCTTTGTCTATTCTCATCCCGCTCTCTCAATCCCTGTATTACTCTTTGATTATCTTCGTCACGTTCATGCAATTCCTCTAATTCTCTAGATGGTGCTCAGCCTACTCACGCATTTCCTGTATTTCTCTTTTACTCTTCTCAACATGCTTATGCAATTCCTGCATCAATCTTTAAGTAGCTTCCTAAATTAAATCCCCCAACAACAAATCCTCAAAGAAACAACTGCCCAATTAATAAGTGGGCTAAAGACTTAAAGAGAAACTTCTCTGAAAAAGAAAGAAGCATGGCCAATAGACACATGAAGAAATGCTCAACCTCACTAGCCATAAGAGAAATGCAAATCAAAACAACATTGAGATATCACCTCACCCTAGTAAGAATGGCAAAAATCAAGAACTCTAATAACAACAGATGCTGGAGGGAATGTGGACAGAAGGGAACGTGACTGCATTGTTGGTGGGAATGTAAACTTGTTCAACCACTTTGGAAAGTAGTATGGAGGTTCCTCAAAAGACTCCACATAAAGCTCCCCTATGACCCAGCAGTCCCAGGTTTGGGCATTTACCCAAATGTTTACAAACAAGACCACACTAAAGCTACCAGCACAACTATGTTTATTGCAGCATTATTCACCATAGCTAAGATCTGGAACCAACCCAGATGAATGGATCAAGAAAATGTAGTATATATACACAATGGAATTCTATGCCTCCATCAGAAAGAATGGCATTGCCCCATTTGTCAGGAAATGAAAAGACTTGGAAAAAATTATATTAAGTGAAATAAGCCAAGCCCAAAGTAACATAGGTCCCATGATTTCCCTTATTTGCAATATCTATTACATGTATGAGTCAAGCAGAAAAGTTCAGATAAGGTGATGTTAGGAAAATGAACCCTAACATATGTATTTTAAATGTTTTTTCTTTCATGCATTTGTTTCTAACACAATTATAAGATTATTTCTTTGTTGCTTTGTTTGTCCCTCCCCCATAGAATAACCCCTGATTGCACTCTATTTGATGTCGGTATAATTTGTGGAGGGGAAGGGGAAAAAATCATTTAAATAAGGATACAGGCGGACCTGTTGCAACAATGAGAAGTACAAGTTTTCATGTCAAAAACGAACATTACAACTTGGGTGAGGAGGATTGTGTGCGGGGGGGGGGGGCAGGGGAGGATGGGAAGGGATGGGAAGGGTAAACAAAGGAGGAGGCTACAATGCTTGATAAGAAATGTACTCACTATCTTGCCCATGTAATTGTAACCCCACTGTACAGTATTTTCACAAAAAATATTAAAAGTCTAAAAAAAAAGAAAAAAATATTTAAGTAGCTTCCTAATGCTGACAAGATTCCTGTATTAATCCTTGGTTTGACTCCTCTCGCTCCTTAGCATGCTCACACTGAATTCTTTTCAAGTTTTCAATCATTCCATTCACCATGTTTACCAGTAGAGTTTGCACAGCTTTTTGGGAACTCCTCTGGATTATTCATTAACTATTCTGTCACCTGATTATCATTAGTGGGAGGTCAGATACCTGGACTTGCCTTTTTCTTGTGCTTTTCGGCTTTTTCTGCCCATTTGGTATGAAAGAAACACAAATTTTGTACTAGAACACTATTTTAAGGCAAGCATCAACCAGAGTTCTCTAGTTGCATAATCAAAATGGCTGCAGATACAATCTAGTTCAACAGATACAATCTATTCAACATCAAACAACTATGTATTAATGGGCTACAAGCAGCAAAAAAGGATTTGGCAAACCAGAAATTATTAGCTTTAGGAAGAAATGTGGGGACAAATAGGACTAGAGGGATATGGAGAGGTAAAAGGAGAGTAAATTTAACCACATCCTAATCTCAGAGAGGGAAATGGATTAGACAGACTGATAGGAAAGAATAAAAAAAAACCAAGTAAATTGGAAAAACAAAAATTATATTTAAGAAGTGAAACACTTAAAAATTATGTAAGTTTAAAGAAATGATATCGAGAGAAGAACAGGATAGGATGAGAGGAGAGAAGGGATAGAAAGGAAACATGAAAATTAAAAAAATTTAAATTAGTTATTTGATAATTATGTAGGTAAAGTGATAATACTGCTCTTAAAGAAGTTAAGCCTAAGCAGTTGTGAATTGAGTAATAAATTTCTGGATTAGGTATGCACACAATGGGTGATAAGGTCTAATAATTGATGACAGGTATATGTCTGGGGATGACCAAAACAGCAATTAAGTCATGAAAAAAAAAAGAAAGAGAAAAAATGAAAACAATAAAAAGGACCAAAAGGTCAAAAGAGATTAAACACCCACACAAATACATACACACACATACACCAAAGATAAAAATTATGAGAAAAAAAGATCAACAGAAAAATAAAAATTAT
The DNA here is from genome assembly GCF_024711535.1 of Dipodomys merriami. NCBI lineage: Eukaryota > Metazoa > Chordata > Mammalia > Rodentia > Heteromyidae > Dipodomys > Dipodomys merriami. The sequence continues at coordinate 1,662,880 of NW_027202283.1, read as the reverse complement.
GAGAAAAAATATCAACAGAAAGCACTTTAAAAATAAAAGTTTAAGAAAAGTTTCAAAAAAGAGTTCCTTGATTTTTTTTTTTGTGTGTGGGGGGGGGGTTGAATGGGAAAACCTGTATCTCCCTTGTGTCCATAACCAGTTTCTTGGTGGAGTCTCTGGTCTGTTTGTGATATTTGGTTTTCCTATGGCTTGATTGGTTTCTTTTCTGTTTGGGCAGGCAGAAACTGCTCTGTGTTAGGCATGATTTTGTGATCCTCCTCCCAAGCTAGTTCAGTGGGAGGGAGATCAGTTTTGACTATCACAAAAGTGGGAGATGGCTGTTTCCTCTAGTATGGAGATGCAGTGTTGAGGCTAGGTTCTGGGTAGGGTTGAGGCCTTTCAGCAAACAGTAGCATTTCCCTGAGGAGCTAGCTCCTGAGACACTCACAGAGCCCAGCTTGGATCCTTTCTTGGGTTTTATGTTTGCTGAATTTCAATTGTTTGTCTAGGCCACTGTAGGGAGTGACAGCCTCTGGCTGACATCATAGACCTATTGTGACATATTGTGTCATCATAAACCTATTGTGACCTCATCACCAACTAATTATACCATCAAAATATTATTATAACTTGATATTGTGATGTCATATTGCTATTGAAATATCACTGTCCCTTTGGGTTTTTCAAACCTATTATGACTATATAACATTTTTCAAAACTCGTGGCCTTTGAGACTATTAACTTGTGAACTTGTATACTTATGATGCATAAAACACAAGACAATCTATTGAGGCACATTGAAGATAACTTTATTTACACTAGAAATGGGCTTGCATTTACCTTGTTCTAGGCTGTACACTCTGTGACAGGCCAGCCCAACCACCAAATCTCAGACGTCCAATGGGCATCACCGCACATAGTTAATTGGTTTGCAAACCACCAACCCCCCAAATTATCATCTCCACGCTACAAACTTCAATAGGTAAGCCTTTTTCCTTTTCCCTTTCCCCCTCCTTCTTTATAGATCTTTCCTTCATTTCACTTTTTCCCTTCCATCACTCCCTTCTTCTCTTTAGGCCTCTCCACTATCCACAGACCTCCAATTCTCTGGCCTGGAGGCCCATTGGCATCCTTCCCCTCCTGCTCTCCCTCAAATAACTCTTCTCCCACTTCTTTTCCTCCTGATGTCTCACCACTTCCTTCCTTCCCTTGATTTTCTTCAATTCCATTGCTCTGACCATGCAGCTTAAATATAGGTTGAACCCCTCCATCACTCAAGTGATTCAACTGCCTAACAGTTTTGAACCATCACTTCACAAATTGCTGTTCCCCAATCACTTCTTCACAGCTCATCATGCGAGGATGACATCCTACCCCCTCCAACAGCATGCCCTGCCCACTTGGGTGGCATGCCCCATGCACTCCAGTGGGCTAGGTCATGGGGCCACATTGATTAGTGGGCCCTGCTCATTATTAGGACCATGCTGCTTTATACATCAACCACAAGTTTTCATGTCCAATCAATTCCTTGATTGCTTTTTACCAAATCCTAAAAATTCCCTTCTCTCCTCCCAATGAACAGGCTTAAAATGTAAATTTAATAGAAAATAAGTAAATTATAGAAACACACTAATTAGCACTAATTAACACTTAGTAAGTCTTATTCTTAAGGGATCCTCTGTCTCTGAACAGTCCATCTTGCAGCCTTCTCTGTATATTGCTCCACTACCTATTCCACTTGAGACTGATGGATCCAATGCTGTTTATCTGCTAATTTAATAGCTGACAGTGAAGATAGCACCACCAAGTAAGGTCCTTGCCACTTCGGTTCCAATTTAGGACAAAGATGCATTTTTACCCACACCAGCAGTTCAGGCAAGAAAGAGTGGGTGGAGTTTCTTTTTTTTTTCTTTTTTCAACTCCATTTCTTAGTTTATTTCACTTACCTGGAGTCTAGTTTTTGAATTTATTTCTGAAGTGACACTTGCTATAGAATAAACTAAATTTCTCTCCCCAAAGAAATTTTCCTTCCAACTGGATTTAATTTTTTAATTGATATTTGAAATTTTTATTTTCATCTTGTTTAATTTTTAAACACATTTTATTATTATTATCGCTAAGTAGTTGTACAAAGAAGTTCGCATTCTACAAAACAGTACACGAACACGTTGTCTGACAACATTGTCACCCATCCCTTGTAACCTTTCCCTTCTCGCACCGTTTTTGTAAAAATTGAGATAGGTGATTACATATATTTTGCAGTATTTTGGAATTGTGATACTTAGTTAAAGTCACAAACGCATTTTAACCTTGACAAGGCACATTATTGTTATCATGGTCTAAAGTTTGTTAATTCTATGAGCTTTGACAATCAAAATTATTTTTCTCACCTCAGGTGATGTTTACACTTTTTTCCTTTTGCTTAATGTAGGCTATTCCCTCTTTCCCTGTTTCCCTCTCATTCCTCCTTTCCCATCACTGTGTTTGGGTTGCTTAGTTATTTTTCTTCTATGTCCAGTGCAGCTCATGGGCCCCTTTGTTGTATGTTGTTCCATTTCCCACTAATTGTGTTCCTCCTCCTGGCTTCCCTCCATTGCCTGCATATTTCTACCATCTACATGGTCAAGAACATGGAGTCATTAATGGTGATACAAAAAAATGAGTGGCTGTCCTTTGTTTCTCGAGTCCTGTTTACTTTGTCATACCTTCTTGCATTTTGGCATACACGTATCAGGTAGACCTTGTGCCGTTTGTGTCGTTGTTCTTGGCTTACCTCACTCAAATAATTTGGTATAGTTCTATCCATTTCCCAGCAAATACCATCATTTTGTCCTTTCTAATGACTTCATGGTATTGCATTGTATATAGGTCCCACAATTTTTGGATCTGATTATCACTTACGGCTCATCTGGGTTGTTTCCAAATATGGGCTATTGTGAACAGTGCTGCAATAATCATAGATGTGTGTGTGTCTTTGTATACTGGTTCCTGTTGTTCAGAGTAGATGCTTAGTGTAGTACGGTCACTTCATAGGAGAAGTAGATATTTAGCTTTCGTAGGTACCTTCAGACTGCTTTCCAAAGTGGTTGTATTAGTATACATTCCCACTAGCGATGCAGTAATGTTTCTTTCTTTGTATACCTTCCAGCATTTGTCATTGGCTGAATTTAGGATGTGGGCCATTCTGACTGGGGTGAGGTGCTATCTCAGAGTTGTTTTTATTTGCATTTCCTTTACAAACAAGGATAATGAACATTTCCTCAAGGCTTCTTTGCCGTTTTTTTGTTTTGTTTTTTTTTTTACATTTCTTTTTTTTTTTTTAACAAAATTTTCTTTTTTTTATTGTGAAAATACCATACAGAGGGGTTACAATTAGAGGGACAAGGTAATGAGTACATTTCTTTTTTTAAAATTTAATTTTATTTTATTTGAGAACATACTGTACAGAGGGGCTACAATTACATGGGCAGGATAATGCATACATTTCTTACCAAGCATTGCAGCCTTCTTTGCCGTTTTTATCTCTTCTTCTGAGAAGTTTCTCTTTAGCTCCCTTGACCATTTCAAGATTGGTTTGTTAGGTTTGTGAAGGGTTAGTTTCTTGAGTTCACCATATGTAATGGCTATTAGACCCTTGTCTGATATATTGCTGGTAAATATTTTTTCCCATTTCTTCCCATTTCCTGGTAATCACTATGATTCCTTTTTTTAGGCTTTTATAGTTTTCATGAAATAGACCCTTTACATCTTTGGTTAGGTTAATTCCTAGATACTTTTTTTTTTTTAGGTTATTGCGAATGGAGTTGTTTCCTTGATTTCCCTTTCTACTTGTACATTGTTGACATACAGAAAGGGGACTGATTTTTGTGGGTTAATTTTGTATCCTGCTGCTTTTCCAAATTGGTTTATAGGCTCTAAGACTTTGGGGATGGAGCTTTAGAGATAGTTATTTTATAAAATATTGCCATCTACAAAAAGAGATAGTTGATCTTCTTCCTGTCCTATGTGGATCCCTTTAATGTCTTTTTCTTGCCTTATTGCTCTGGCTAAGAATTCCAGAACTATATTGAAGAGAAGTGGAGAGAGTGGGCATCCTTGCCTTGTTCTTGTTTTTAGGGGAATTGGTTGTAGTTTTCCAATTAAGTATAATATTGGTCTTTGATCAGCCATGTAAGGCTTTTATTATCTTATGAAATGTTCCTTCTATTCATAATTTTAGAGCTTTTAACGTGAATGAGTGTTGAATTTTATCAAAAGCCTTTTATGCATCAATGGAGATAATCATGTGGTTCTTGACCTTGGATCTGTTGATGTGATGAATTACTTTTATTGACTTACATATGTTAAACCATCCCTGCCTCTCTGGGATGAAGCCTACTTGGTCATAATGTATGATTTTTTTGATATATTTCTGGATTCTGTTGGCTACAATTTTATTGAACATCTGTCTTAATCAAAGAGGTTGGTGTGTAGTTCTTATTTTGTTGGGTCTTTGCCTGGTTTGGGGATGAATGTGATACTGACTTCTTAGAATGAGTTTGGGATTACTCCCTCTGTTTCTATTTCTCTGAAGAGCTTGAGGGTTGTGGGTATTAGTTCCTTTTTAAAGGCCTTTTACAATTCTGTAGTGAGTCCATCAGATCCTGGGCTTTTCTTATTGGAAGATTTCTGATTATTTCTACTATCTCATTGTATGTTATAGAAATGTTTAATTGATTTATTTCTTCTTACTTCTGTTTAGGCAATTTGTATTTCTTTGTTTCTCAGGCAGGAAAATGATTTAATTTACTGAACTGCTGCCCACACCATGCATGGTGGAGACACATGGCTGAAAAGGAAGGGGGGCGACCCACCTCTGGGCCAGGACTTATCTAGGCCAGGGACAGAAAGAGATGTGGCCAGGTGGGGAAAAGGTGTGGCCACACTGGTTCTGAATGTGACTTCATGGTCTGGGACCCTCCTAAAGTCAGATGGGACTCTGGTGACCAGAGGTGGCCCAGGATGTGACCTAGCAGGAGAGGAAGGTAACTGCTTCTAGGTCTGCCAGTTACCTATGTAACAGATATTGGGTGGAAACTTAGCCAAGAAGTGGGAGGTGTCCCTGTTCAAACCTTACATTCCAGCCTTTTGATAATTATGAAAAAGGTCGAAGATTCTCTCCAGCTACTTCCTCTTTGCAAGGGGTGTCAACAGTAGGTGTAAAAGGCTGAGATGTGATCCCCTCTGGGAGAAGGCAGAAGGCAACAGCTGTCACTTGGGCAATGAGTCCTTAGATGAAGTCTGGAGGAGACAACTTTCTTGGATGAAGTATGGCGACGTTTCATGAGGCATTGAGGGACTGAAAAAAATACTAGAGAGAAAATAAATGGCAAGAGGAAGGACTTGGGGCTGGAAATGTTGGTAGAAATTTCCCTAGTTACTTCTGACACCCGGCGACTAGGTAGGGAAGAAGTCAAGTGACAAAGGCAAGAAGATAAATTCCTGTCCATTTGAAAGGTAGAGAGATATGGACATTAGATAGGCAGTCTTCTTTCTTCTCTTGACCTCCTGGCTCTGGTTTGTCTTGAAAGGGGAGGCACAAAATGGCTGATGTGATATCATCTCCTCTTACTCCTCTTCATGTTCCCTTGTTCGCCAGACTGGCTGAGTCTAGGTGCTCATTGCTGGGATGGTTTGTCCCAGTTGGTATTCAAGGAGGTTTGAACTCAAGGCCTGAGCACTGTCCCTGAGCACTTCTGCTGAAGGCTAGCACTCTACCATTTTGAGTTATAGAAACACTTGCAGTGTTTTCTGGTTAGAGATAAGAGGCTCGAGCCATGCTTCCACACTGGCTCTTTGCAGGTTAGTTGCGAGATGGATTTTTAGGGATTTTTCAGCCCAGGCTGGCTTTGAATTGCAATCTTTACCACAAAAGGCCTTTGGTATTTCCCATTATAGCAACAAGGAGATCAAATGGAATAAGTAGAGTTTACCTGGTCCTTATCAAGAACTGACCAACAAATATTCTGCAATGACAAAATTGTTAGATGGGAGAATCTTAGCATACATATACTAATATGCTTGCTTTGCATGCATGAGGCCTTGGGTTCGATTCCTCAGCACCACATAAGCAAAAAGAAAAAAAGCCAGAAGTGGCCCTGTGGTTCAAGTGGTAGAGCACTAGCCTTGAGCTTAAGAATTGAGGGACAGCGCCCAGGCCCAGAGTTCAGGCCACACAACCAGACACCCCCCCAAAAAAGAGTCATGTAGTCAGTTCTAGATTACACAACACAAAACCAAAAGGGCAAAACTCAAAACCTAAAATTTTTGACAACAATGTTTAGACATCTTTGGTAACAAAGCACATCAGATGGTTGGGGCTCAGTTACCAAAGTCTGTGAAAAGAGCAACTTGTGAGCAGGACAAATTTGAATAGATGGATGGAGAAGAAATAAGCTTGGTGGAAGGGTCAGGATTGGAGGGGGCCAAATGCTTAACCCACCATTTGGCCAAGATGGCGAACTTAAGATGGCAAATTTCTTAAAAAATGCAAAGAAAGCCTGAACAAAAAATCAAGCCTAGCCGGGCGCTGGTGGCTCACGTCTGTAATCCTAGCTACTCAGGAGGCTGAGATCTGAGGATCGAGGTTCAAAGCCAGCCCGGGCAGGAGAGACCGTGAGACTGCTATCTCCAATAAACCACCAGAAAACCGGAAGTGGCGCTGTAGCTCAAGTGGTAGAGCGCTCGCCTTGAGCTGAAAAGCTGAGGGACAGCGTCCAGGCCCAGAGTTCAAGCCCCACGGCCGACCAAAAAAAAAAAAATCAAGCCTAGTTTGGCTAGCCTTTTAGAGGGAATCTAGAGGGTATTCCTTGAACCTAGCCTATGTCACACTCTTCAGGGCACAATAAAAATAATTGTAGAAAATAAAGGGAGAGATATAGAAAGTTGAACATGAATAGCAGAGAGCAAAGAGAGCCTGACAGTAAGCAGACTTCTGACCATATACCATTGCAGAGGCAAAAATTGTCTAAATCAGACAACATAAAAATATTAGGTGTTCTGCTATCCAAGGAGCACAAGAGGCATTTCAGAGGGGTTTCATAGTTCAGGCATGACTCGCAACACCCCATTAAATGTGTAGGATAGTCAGTCTGATGAGTGAAGGAGAGATGAAGAGGCAGAAGCAGTGTCCTGACTTCTCCCATAGCCCACTAGAGATTAATGGCGATGCCCCCAAAACCAAGTATCCTCGGCTTCGGAAGTAACCAGCCTTTTGGCTAAAAGGCCATAGGAGTTCTCTGGTGTGGTGTCATATCTGAACAGAGATTGAGAACCATAGATAGTAGTTTCACTCACCAGAGTAGAGAAGTGGTGTGGACATGGATGGGAAGGCCAGCAATGGTATTGGGGAAAAGTCTCACGTGGTGTCTCAAGGCAGTTTGGTTCACAGAAAAGGGGTGGTTAGGAAATTCTAACATTTCCAAATCAAAAACCGTATCCAAGTCATGGCCCCATATGTAAGATATATTAAAAAGGTAGGTTTCATTCGGTAGCCTATGAAGAGTATGCCACACACTATTAAGGTAGGAAAAGACGTTTATTTACCGAACTGCTGCCCCCACCATACATGGTGGAGAAGCATGGCTGAAAAGGAAAGGGGGGATAGCAATTTCTATTTCTGTATATCCATCTCTGCTAGGTTTTCCTTTCTTTGTGAGTAGAGTCTGGAGTTATTTCTTTATGATTGTTTGAATGTCCTGGATGATTGTTGTAATTTTCCCTGTGGTATCACTGATATTATTGATATGGGTCTCCTCTCTTATTTTGTTAGTTACTCATGCCAGTGGTCCATCAGGTTTATTGATTTTTTTTCTTAAAAACAGCTTTTTAAAATTAATTTTATTTATAATTTTCTCAGTCTCTATCTCATTAATTTCAGCTTTTATTTCGATTATCTCTTTCTGCCGAGCAACTTTAGGTTCAATTTTTTCTTGTTTCTCTAGCAGTTTTGGTTGCTTCATAAGATTGCTTACTTGGTCTCTGTTTTCTTGATATGTGCACTGAGAACAATAAATTTGCCCCTCAGAACTGCTTTTGCTGGGTCACATAGGTTTCTTTGTGATGTTTCTTCATTTTCATTGAATTGTAGGACCTTTTTAATTTATTCTTTAATTTCTTCTGTAACCCATGTATTGTTCAACTGAGTGCTGTTTAATTTCCATGTGTTTAAGTTTTTCCTATTTTATGCCTTGTTATAGAGAACTAGTTTGATTCCACTATGGTCAGATTGAATACAGGGTATTATGTCGATCCTCTTGTATTTGCTTAAATTCCTTGTGATTTATTGTAGAAAAAGTTAGGGGTTTGACAAGAGTAAGACCCTGCTGGTGTGAATGGCTGTAATTCTAGCTACTCAGGTGGCTCAGATCTGTGTATTCAGGTTCAAAGCCACCACAGGCAGGAAAGTTCATGAGGCTTTTTCTGGGGTTGTTCAGCACCAAACCCTGCCTCATGTCTGGGTTTGTTCACCAACTTTGCCACCATGGGCTGGGCTGGGCTGCTTATGCAAGCCGGTATGGAGAAGCCCTCCACCCCACCAGGAGTCAGGTGTTAACCAGTGATGTTGCCTCAGGCTGGGCTGGGCTGCTTATGTGGGCCAGTATGGAGAGGCACAAAGCGACATGGGTCTAGATTTGTTCACTGCAACTGTCCCTGTCCAACTATCGCTGAAGCCCTGGGCTGGTCTGGGCTGTTCCTGTGAGCTAGAGCCAAGAATCATTGTGCCCAGAGTCTGAGTGCTTTGCCACTACTGCCAGCTGCTGCTGCTGCTCCAGGGTAGGCTAGGTTGTTTATACCAGCAGGACAGAGGTGCCACGCTATGTGCATAGGGTCGTTTGCCACTACAGACAGCTGCTGCTGCTCCAGACTGGGTGGTGCTGCTTGCACCAGCCAGGAAGAGGCGCCATGCCAGGGAGGTTGAGGGGAGTCTTCATGCCAGCTCTGCCTTCTATGATTTGTTTGTATTCTCTGGGTTGGCACCAGCTAGTGAGTGTCTTCTGGGAGTCTTGAAATGCTTATGGGTATGTGGTCCTCCGAGGGTCCAGAGCCAGGCCACTTAAGCAGCCTGGCAAGAAGCTCCACCACTTAAGCTGCTCAGCATGGAGCCCTATCACCAACAAGGGGTGGCTGAAGGTTATTTCCACTTTACTGTCTGTGTAGGTTTTTCCCTTTTCTTTTTTCACTTACTGTACCTCTCTAGTAATCTCCTTTTTTTGTGGGTCACTTGGAGAAACTGAGCATTGAAATTCAAACTGTATTTGGTTGGGGAGAGCTGTGGTGTTTACCTACTGTTCCATCACCATCTTGGCCTCTCCCCTTCAGGTGGAGTTTTTCTTAGGTGGATGGTGGGCCTTAGTTAACAAAAGATAGGTACATAAAAGAATATGTTGTAAAGCCTGCAGATTGTAGTTAGACATTTCTGTTAATATAGCCTTCCCAAATTTAGGAACCAAAGGGGTTGGTCTACCCTAAAGTATTTCAAAGGGATTAAATCCTTTAACATAAGGGCTACATCTTGCTCGAAGGAGAGCAAAGTGGAGGAGGCTCACCTAGCCATGGACAGTCTCTGTATTTAATTTAGTCTCTGTATTTAATTTAATTTAATTTAACTAAATTAAATTCTTTCAAATGCCTTGAACTCTGAGTTCTATAAATGGATTGTAACTTCCAATTTATTCCTAGAGCGTTAGTTAATAATTGAGAACTTAGACAATGAATGCAGGGCCATCTTTGTACACCACAAATAAGGGTAAGCCAAATCAAGAAATTATTACATGCCTCACCTCAGCCTGAAAAACTGTGCACTATTACTAACAGATACGAACACCCATACTTTCCAGGCTTAACCTCTGTGAAGTCCACTTTCCCAAATTCACCATCTGAGGTTCCTCACATAAGAATTCTTTCCATATGTTCCAGCTTTTCAGCATTTACCTGTTTGGAAATTACATACACATATTACAAAGGATTGTCAGCCTGAGGCCCCACTGGTTTTCGAACAGTTTTAGGCAGTTGCCTGGAGCAATTTACCAGGGTGCAAATATCTACACGTAAACTGAAAGAAAGCTTGAGAGTGTTTACATTTTTCACAAGTCCAGGGTCAACATTTGCCCACATATTACCACTGTATTTGTTTCTTCCCTTAATCTTAACGACTAGTAACTCTAGAGACCACACTGGTTTTAGAGCGGTCTCCCAAGCTACCTGATCAGCTCAGATGTTTCCCTATATCTTAAGGTCTCTAGGTTCTTTTACTCCTGTATAGTACTCTGAACCTTGGAGACTTCTTCCATATTATTCTCCTTTTCTCTCAAACTTGCTTTCATGATCCCACTCTCCTTGTCAATGACCTCCTTAACCTACAAGTGTTTTCGCAGGGTCACAGGAGAGTTCGTTTGACTGGCCAACTGCTGCTCCTTCTCACAACACCTTTGCTTGCTCTACAGCTCCTCACTTAAGTTCACAAAGATGCTATTGAGAGGTATTTTTTCCATCTCTTCCTGTTCCATTGGGACAAGATGTTTCTGCATTACATTTATGGTGAAGATCTCAGCAGTCTTTTTGGCCTTTTACTCTATTAGTTTCCCTTTCTAGTTTTCGACTTCAGTGTATTTTTGCGACAGATCTTTCAACTGTTTGTTTAGCTTCTCTGTTTTTCTTCCTAATGCTCTTTCCTTTTGCCTGGCATTGTCTATCAGAACATGTGGTCCTATAACTCTTTCTGAAGAGTAACAATCTCTTTCTTGAGCCTGATATTTGCCTGTTCACTTTTCTTGGCCTCATCTTCTATGACACAGCACTTCCCCGTCTTCTCTGCTAGCTACTTTTTCCCTCTTTCTCTGTTGCTTTGAATTTCTGGTGACACTCTTCAAGGCTTATAATAGACATTTACTTCACCCTAATACATTCTTATATTAGGTCTGCCTCCATTTTCATGGCCACAATTTCTTAATGCAGCATCAGGATCTCTTTTTGGCCTCACTTGATGTTAGCAAGGATGGCAGCATTGCTGTCTTGTGCTTCTGTCGACCTCTGACCTGTGGTCTCCTAATTTGCCTCATGCTCACCCAGGCTAATGTACTTGAATTTCATTTTATTCTAAGTGTTTTCTAGGTTCCTTTTGAGGATTTTCTTCTCATTTTGACTCTCACAAGTTTATATCTTCAAATCTTTTCTTCAGGTCAAATTATTCTCCCTGTTTTCACCAGTGTCCAGTGCTTTTAAACTCTTGGTGGGTTTGGACTGGCACATATTGGAGATTCAGTGTTTTATAAGCCTGTGTTTTGAGATAGAAGTGTGTGAATTTTTCTTTGCCTCATTTCTTAAGTTCAGAGGGCTGATTTTTAAATTGAACACAATTGGAATTCAGAGCCTCAAGCTCCTTTTCATGTTACTCCAGAGACATGAACACATTTTCCAGGTGGTTAATGTGATACATAAGCTGTCATTTTCTATCTTTCTCCTCCTTGGACATTGCTTTTCCCAATGTACATTTTGCTTGCAATAAGGTCACTGATCTAGTCCTAGAGGTTCCCTACTGCCATTTGCAAATGAATTGTACTGTCTTTGCCAAGGGTTTCTTGATCCCTATTCTGGTACTCCTGTCAAAACTCAAACCCCTTCTTAGAGTCTTTTTTTTCCCAGGGGATCTCTGTTATCAAACACCTCCTGGCCAACCACTTCTAACTTAAAATACACCTTTCTTTCAAAACCTTCTAACTTTTGAAGCTTTCTTCTAATATCTGGGGCTGACTGGGTAACAAAGGCCATATTTAAGGCTCATTGATTCTCCAGGGCTTCAAGATCTATAGGCTTATAAATCCTATAGAATTCTCAGAGAAATTTCAGAAGAACATTTGGGTACTCACTGAGGAACTGTACTATCTCACTCACCATAGATTGATGACTTGGCTTTCTAGCCACTGTGGTATCCCTGCCAATCGAACCTGTCAATAATAGGTAAGCACTTCCATACCGCAATCACTGTTAGTCTCTGCTTGGGTAAGTATGTGGAAAGACTTGCTCCAAATGGTCTGGTTCATTAGTCGGGATAATGTCTGGTCCAAGGACCACATTCAAGTCACCGAGAAGGATTCACTCCTTTTTCTACCAGGTGAAAAGCACCTGTAAAATTTGCTGACACTCATCCAACATGTGCTTGTGTGTGAAAATTACTGTCTCTAATGAAGTAATGAGCCCCTCTTTTTTTCTGAAAATGATGCAGTTTTCTGTTTCCAGTTATACAGGTCACTAGTTGTAAAGGGAACATATATTAAAAAGGGGGCCTGCCCACCATCTCCTCCATGCTCCTATCTAAAGGGTAATAAGGGTAACTTACCACATTGTACCACCTCAGACTGGTACAAGTAACCACTTTTGGTATGTGAGGACTTAACATTAGGGGTGCTGATGGCAAAGAACAGGAGAGAGAGTACATCAATGAATCTTCCTCTGAGGGACTCTATAACCCTGGGGGAGAATATTTTTTGGATATGGCAAGTTTAGGTCTTGTTCCCCCATCCTGAGAAAAAGAGTAAGCAGAAGTGCATACAGGACACAGATAGAACTATCGGCATACACACACAGACCAATAGTCACAGACACTTAAATTAAATGTCCCACACCACTCAATGTTGAACTCTACAGGAAGTCCCAGATGACAGAGAGAATGTCCCAGATTGCCTCTTGAGAAGACCACAGATGACCTCTGGTGGATGTCACATATGTTCTCTGTAGGAGGCTCGAGATAACCTCTCATGGAGGTTCAAAATGGCTCCTGAAGATAGTGTCCTTTCAAGGAGGCTGAGATTACCTCTCAAGTAGCTCCCAGATGGCCACTCAAGTAGGAGACATAAAAACTCCAGAGGAGGTTCCAGATATCTCTCTTGAGAAAGGCATAGATGACCTACAGAGAAGGCCCTATATGTCTTCTCAAGGAAATCGCACATGATGTCCGAAGATGGTCATACATTTCTCATCCAGGTAACCCGAGATGACCTCCCAAAGAAGTTCCAGATGACCTCAAGAGTGGTCCTAGATTGCCTCTTAAGGAAGCCCCAATGACTATTTTTGAAGAGGTCTCAGGAGGCCTCCTGAGGAAGCACCAGATGACCTCTGGATAAAGCCCAATATGGCCTCTGGAGAAGGCCCCAAATGACCTCCAGGTTAGGTCTCAGATGGCTTCTCAAGGAATTCGCAGATGTACTCTTGATAATGTTCCAGATGGCTTCCCAAAGAAACCCTACATGACCTCTCAAGGAGTTCCCAGATTGCTTCCCAAGGATGCCATAAATGACCTCCAGAAGGGGTCCCCCAAACCGGCTGGCAAGCTTTCACAGACTCACCCCTAGTGGAGTCTAAATGACTTTTATCCATGTTGGTCCTCCGGAGACAAAAACTCGAGGTAGACTCTCAACCCTGAGGGTTGACACTCTCACCTATGGGGATTTTTCCCTGGGCCTGATGCCATCCAAATGGATGATCTCGATGAGGTCTCTGAAAATTAGGAACTCTATAGTTGAAGAGAATCCATTGAGACACATATAATAAATGTTCTCCAGACCACCAACCCCCCAAATTATGATATCCAAAGCTCCAAACATCAATGGGCAAGCCTTTTTTTTTCCCCTTCCCTTTGTCTCTCCTTCGCTACAGAACTATACTTCCTTCGAAGTCTTTCCATTTTTCCCTTCTAACAGTTCCTTCTTCTCTTTAGGCCTCTCCATTCTCCAAACGCCTGAACTGCTTTGCCTGGGTTGTCAGTAGTCATCCTTCACCTCCTACCCCCTCTCAACTTCCTCTTCTCCCAGGTCTTTCCCCTTCTGCTATCACACCACTTCCTTTCTTCCAGGACTTTCCCCTTTTTCTCTTTCCTTCTATTGCTCTGAACAACTAGCCTGTAAACAATCTGTACCCATCCTACACTCCATCTGCCTAACAGTTTTCAACTGTCACATCTGAAACTGCCCAAAGCCCAATCACTTCTTAACAGCTCAATAGACGGGGATTAATGCACCAGCCCCTCCCACAGAATGCCCCACATTCTTTGGTGGCATACTTTGTCCTCTCCAGCTGTCCAGGTGATGGTGCCTGGCTGATTATCGGACCCTATAGATTATCGTGGCCCTGATGGTTATTACAGTATCCTCCTTGTAAATTAGTTGCAAATGAAATTGGAAATTTGATTGTGATATTACAAACTCATTATGACATCACAAACCCATTTTGACATCATCATAACACGACATCACAAACCCATTGTGACAATGTTGTCATTGTGACATCATGATTCCTTTGTGACATCTCAAATCTATTATAATCAATTAGCTCCTTTGAAAAATCACATGACTTTTTCAACATCATAGTCCCTTTGTGTATCCATATCCTTGTTGTTAACTAATGACAATTGAGATCAGACATGCCATTATAATATCAAAAAGTGTTTGTGACATCCTCAACAGTGTGACATCACATTTTCATTATGAGAACATCACCAAACTCAATGACATAATCGCATTATGACAACAATTCTCATTGTGACATCAAAGACACATTGTGAATGCCTGTTCTGTGATTTCATTGTATTTCAAATGTGGCATGAGAGTTGATATCAGAAACGCATGTTTGTGCCTACACAATCATTTTGACATCATAATCACTTTGTGATAGCACAGGGCCATTGTGATATCACTAACACAATGAGACATCACAAAACTGTCCTGTCCTTATAACTTTTGTGACATGCTAACATTGTGATATCTTAGACCTTTTGCCCTCAAAATTTGTTTTCAACCTCATATTTCATGTATGACATGAGATACCAGAAATCCACTAACATTATGACCATGTGACATCACACTGACAGATGTCATGATCACCGTGTCACATGATATCACAAAAGGTTTTGATGTCACAATTAGTTGGTGATGCCATACAGGTAAGGGATCACAGTAGGTCTATGATGTCACAATTTGTTAGTGATATCCAAATGGCATAAAGGATCTCATTTGTCATGAAATCACAGAGAATATGAGTTCACAAACGGACTGTGGTATCTTCAAAGGCATGTGTTTTCACAAGTGTGATGAAGTCCTAGGAGGAATATGATATCACAGTGTGACACAATGTGCATGATATCTATCAGTATGATGTCACAATTGTCATGATGTCACAGTGGATTTCTGATATCACATATCATAACAAATATTATAATGTTGAAAACAGATTACAAGCTCATAAAGGGCCTAAGTCATCACAATTTCAGCATGTCACAAGACTTATGAGGACAGGGCAGGTTTGTGTTGTCACAGGGTGTTAATGATATCACCATAGCACTGTGATGTCACAAAGTGGTTGTGATGCCATATATTTATGAGATAATAATGGTTTTTTCATATCAACCCACATGCCAAATTTGAAATAGAATGAACTAAGAGAATAGGCATTTACAATGTGTCTATAACCTCACAATGACAATATAATGTCATAATGCTATGAGGTTATTATAAATTGGTGACATTGCAAGGACATAATGGTGTCATAATGAATATTTGTTGTCTCATTTGTGATGGGGTAACAAATGGTGATGTTACAATGGCATGTATGAATTCAATTGTCACGTGTTCACAATGAGGATATGGGCATACAAAGGGACTGTGATGACACAAATGCCATGTGTGTTTTCAAAGGTACTTAACGGTCATGATAGCTTTATGATAAACTGTTGTGATGAGGTCACCAAGGGTTTTTGATGACATAATAATTTTGTAATATCTCAAACACAGGTCCAATTTCAATTGCTAGTATTTCACAATGTGCATACAAGTCACAGAAGTATCTTGAAGTCCTAATGGACATGAATTTAAAGTTATGAGGTCATATTAGGTTTGTGAATACACAATGGGACAGATAGCATCATGGCAAAATCAACTCACTACATCATGTCAAAATATTTTGTTGTTGTCACAATTTGTGATGAGGTCACAAAAGATTGGTGATGTCACAATGTGTTGGGCATGTCACAATGACATGATGGTTCCCAATTGTCTTTAACTTACAATAAGTATAGGATTTCACAAAGGGACTGTGGTTTCTCCAAAAGTATGTGTTGTCACAAATATATTGAAATCCTAAAAAGTTTGTGAGGTTAAAATTTGACACAACGGTTATGAAATCTGGCAGTGTGATGTCACTGGGAATAGGTGATATCAAGTGTCATATGTGAAATCTAATGAGGTTGACAACAGATTATGAGGACAAAAAAGCCAAAGGTATTAGAATTGCAATATGTCACAAAAGTTATGATGACAGAATGGGTTTGTGATGTCACAGTGTGTTAGAGATATCCCAATGGAAATGTGATGTACAAAGGGATTTTAATGTCACAATGGTTAGGAGTTCTTGATTTGCTTATGATATCAACCTACAGGCCACATTTTAAATAGAATGAAATACGAGAAAAGGCATTAATAATGTGTCTATGATGTCACATGACAAGGTGAAGTTATAAATATATCATATCATTTTAGTTTTGTGATTTCACAATGAACAGATGGTGTCAAAATGACAATGTGATGTCACAATTGTGATAAACTCACAAACTGTTTTTGATGTTAAAATGTCATGTTTGATTCTTAATTGTCAATATTTCACAGTGGGGATTTGAGTACAAAAAGGGAATGTGATGTCACAAAGCTATGTATTTTTTCAAAATGCATAAGTGGTCATAATAGATTTGGGATAAAACAATGTGATACTGGTATTAAAAATATCAATGTGCTGTCACAATGGTTTTGTGATGTCACAGTGGTGATGAGGTCACAATGGGTTAGTTATGTCACGAGTTTGTAATATCACAATTATTTGTCCAATTTCAATTGCTCCTAGTTCACCATGAGGACAGTGTAATAACCATCAGTGCCCGTATAATCCACGGGAACAGATAGTCATCATGGCCTCTTGGTTTGGACCACCAGAGAGAGAGGTGTATGATGCTGTTGAAGGAGATAGGATGTCAAGCCCCACATGGTGAGCTGCCTAGAAGTGATTGGGCATGGACATTTGGGAAGTGATGATTGAAAACTGTTATGTAGGAAACATATTGCAGTAGGGAAAGGGTACGGCCTAAATATAGGCTGCATGTTCAGAGCAACAGAAAGGGACAGAAAAAGGGGAAAGACCTGGAAGGAAAGAAGTGATGAGACTGCAGGAGGATAAAGAGCTGGGAGGAAAGGAAATTGAGGGAGAGCAGGAGCTGAAGGATGGCACCTGGATACCTGGATAGGGCACGGCAGGCCTGTCAAGAGTAGAACAGCCTGGAGAGAAGAAGGGAATGGTGGAAGGAAAAAAATAAGACCTGAAATGTCGGACAGGTCTGTAGTGAAGGAGGATGAGGAGATAAGAAAAAGCCTTGTCTTTTGAAATGTGGAGCTTTGGATATCATTATTTTTGGGGTTGGTTGTTTGAAGACCAGTTAACAAATGGCTGGGCTGCTCTGTGGAGTTCTGAGGGTTCACGGTTGAGGCTGCATTTAGCTCTGGGCATCCAGCCCAGGTCAAGGTAGTCGCTTGTTATAAAATTTATAAGGACAAGACAGATTTGTGATGTTACATTGCATTAATGATATCACAATGTCAATATGAGGTCACAAAGGGATTGTAATGTCACAATGGTGATGTGGTCACAATGGGTTTTTGAAATCAACCTATATGCCACATTTGAGATAGAATGAAATCACAGAATATGCAATCACATTGTCTCTAGGACCTCACAATGAATATGTGATGTCATAATGCTATGGTGTCATTGTCATTTAGGGATATCACAATGGGCTCATGGTATGCTATCAACAATGTGATCTCACTCTGGAGATGATGTCACAAAACGTTTGTAATCATACAATGGCATGTCTGATGTCAGTTGCTAAGAGGTGCTAAGAGGTCACAACAGATTTGGGATATCACAATGTGATCGTGATATCACTGTGGAAATGTGATGTCACAATGGGTTTGTGATGTCACAGTGGTGATAAAGTCACACTTGGATAGTGATGTCACAAGGAATTTGTAATATCACCATTATATATCTAATTTCATTATACTAGATCACAATGAAGATACACATTTACATAAGGAGCAAGAAGTCAGAAAGGCCATGGATTTTGTAAAATATTATGCGGACATAAGAGATTGGTGAAAATGCAATGGGACAGAGCTATCCCACTGGCAATGTGGTGTTACCATTACATGGGATAGTATTGTTCTGAAGTCACAAATAGTTGGTAATGCCATACAGCTTATGAGGTCACATAGATTTGTGATTTCACAACGGGATGTTGATGTCACAATCACATCCCAGGTCTCTAACAATAAATACATAAGTTCACAAGGCATAATGTATCCAAAGGCATATGTTGGCACAAGTGGAATGAGTATTAACAGGTTTGTGATGTCACAATGTGACTCAGTGGTCATGACATCTGTCAGTGTGATGTCACAGTGGTAGTGATGTCACAGTGGATTTCTGATATCACATGTCATACGTGAAGAATTATGAGTTAAACAATTTATGAGCTTAGAGAGGCCAGAGATCACACTGGCAGCATGTCAAAACATTTATGAAGATAGGAGAGACCGCGGGTTAGTGATATCATACTGGCAATGTAGAGTCATCGAGGTATTGTGATGCCATAATGGTTATGTGTTCACAATCTATTTCTGATATCAACACACCTGTCACATTTGAAATAGAATGAAATCACAGAATAGACATTCCAATGTATCTATGACATCACAATGACCATGTTATGTCATAATTCTATGATGTCATTGTTGTTTTATGATGTCACAATGGGATGATGTTGTCTTAATGACAATGTGATGTTACAGTGGTGATGATGTCACAAAGCTTTTGAGATGTTAAAATGGCATGTCTGATGTCAATTGTCATTAGCTCAAAATGAGGATTTGGGTAAACAAAGGTCCTGTGATGACACAATGGCCATGCTTTCTTTCAAAGCTTCTGAGGTCATAATAGGATTGAGATGTCACAATGTGAGCATGGTGACACAATGGCAATGTGATATCACAATGAGTTTGTGATGTCACCACGGTGATGAGGTCACAATGGGTTAGTGATGTCTCATCAAGTAATATAACAATGACATATACAATTTCAATTTCACTAATTCAGTATGAGGATACTGTAATAACCAGTGAGGCCAGAATTATCTGTGGGAGCTGATAATCATTATAAATTTTGGCCTGGCCCACCGGAGAGTGTGGGGAATACCGCCAAAGGTGGAGGTGTCAAGCCTCACATGGTGAGCTGTCAAGAAGTAATTGAACATTGGGCAGTTTGGGAAGTGACAGTTGAAAACTGTTAGGCAGAAGACACATTGGAGTGAGGAGGGGTACAACCTATATATGAAGTGCATTTTCAGAACATTGGAAGGGGACATAAAAATGAAAGCTACCCAGATGGAAGAAAGTGGTGAGACAGCAGGAAGGGAAAACTTGAGAGGAGAGGAAGTTGAGGGAGAGCAGAAGGTTGGCAAGTGTTCACTGGGGCAGAGTAGGGCAGGCCTGTGGAGACTGGAGAGGCCAGAAGGAAGTGGTGGAAGGGAAATAGGGAAAGACCAGGAAGGAAGGACAAGTCTGTAGTGAAGGAGGGAGGAATGGAAAAGTAAAAAGCCTTGCCCATTGAGGTTTGGAGTTTTGGAGATCATAATTTTTTGACTGGTGGTTTGCGGACCAATAAAGAAAGGGTGGGGCTGCCCATTGAAGGTCTGAGGTTTGGTGGTCAAGGCTGCTCTTGGACCTGGGTATCCGTTCCAGCATAAGGTAATCACAGTCCGCTTTCTAGTGTAAACTGGATTATTATACTAAATGTGACTTGCTGGTTTGTCTATTTGCCTTAGAAGTTATAAGTACACGAGTTCACAGAAAGAGCTTGAAGTCTCAAAGGCCATGAATTTTCTAAGATGTGATGTGGACATATAAGTTTGTAAAAACACAATGGGACAGTGATATCACAATGGCAATACCACAATATCATGTCAAAATAATGCTTTGATACCACAATTAGTTGTTGATGCCATTCTCGTGATGAGGTCACAATAAGTTTGTGATGTCAGAAAGGGTTCATGATGTCAGAGTGGCATGGCAGATCTCAATTGTCATTAATTGGCAATGAATATATGATTTCAAAAAGGGACTGTAATGTCTCCAAAGGCATGTGTTGTCACAAATGTGATGCCGTTCTAACATGTTTGTGATGTCACAATGTGACACAATACTCATGATATATAGCAGTATGATGTCACAGGGGATTTCTGATATCACATGTCATACCAGAAATATGAGAATTAAAACAGATTATGAGCTAACAAAGGGCTTAACATATGACAATGGCAGCATGTCACAAAACTTATAAGGATTGGTTTGTGATGACACAGCAGATTAATGATGTCACAAAAGATTGTGATATCACAATGGTTATATGGTCAAAATGGGTTACTGATATAGAATGAATTCACAGAATAGGCCTTCACACTGTTACGACTATGATGTAACAATGTCATGTGATTTATCATGCTATGATGCCATTGTTGTTTGGTGATGTCACAACGAGATGAAGGTGTCATAATGACAATTTGATGTCACTGCTTATTTATGATGTTACAATGGTTATGAGGTCACATTATGTTTCTGATATCAACACACATGTCAAATTTGAAAAAAGAATGAAAAGGCCGGATGCCAGTGGCTCATGACTAATCCAAGCTACTCAGGAGGCTGAGATCTAAGGATTGCACTTCAAAGCCACTTTAGGCAGGAAAGTCCATGAGACTATCTCCAATAAAAACCATTAGAAAACCAGAAGTGGTGCTGTGACTGAAGCGATAGATTGTTTGCCTTGAGCTGAAGAGCAGAGACAAAACCCAAGCCCAGAGATCAAGCTCGACAACCAACAAAAAAAATTAAATCAGGCATTCACAATCTCTCTATAACATCACAATGACAATGTGATCTCATAATGCTATCTTGTCATAGTTTTGTGATGTCAAAGGTAGTTAATCCTGTCATAATGAGAATGTTATGTGACACTGGTGATGTCTCAAAGAGTTCATGATGTTACAATGGCATGTCTTATATCAATTGTCAGTTCATAATCAGGGTATAGTTACACAAAGGGACTGTGATCTCACAAAGGCCATGTGTTTTTTCAAATGTGCTGAGAGGTCCAAATAGGTTTGGGATGTCACAATGTGATAGTGATATCAAATGGCAATGAAAGCTTACAATGGGTTTGTAATGTTATATTGGTGATGAAATCAACGTTTTGTGAAGTCACATCTCATACTCACATGTCCAATTTCAGTTGCTACTATTTCACAATGAGGATATAAGTTCACAGAAGAAGACTGAAATATAAAAGGCCATGAATTTTCTAAAATGCTATGAAGACATATTAGGTTTTTGAAAAAACATTGGAACAGTGATATCGTTATGGCAATGGGATGTTGCAATATGATGACTTAATAAAGTTTTGTTACCAAAATTGGTGATGCCATACTAGTGATGAGTTTACAAGAGGTGTGTGATGTCACAATGGGTTGGTGACATCAAAATGACACATGTGATCTCAATTGTCAACTCACAATGAGTATATGGGCTCACAAAGGGACTGTAATGTCTCCAAAGTCATGCATTGTCTCAAAAATGATGAAATCCTAACAGGTGTGTGTTGTCAGAATATGACAAAATGCTCATAACATCTATCAGTGTGATGTCACCATGATCTAGATGTCACACTGGATTCAGGTATCACATTTCATACCTGGATTGGGTATGAGAGGATTGGAATTTCACAGTGGGTTAGTGATATCACTATGTAAATATGGGGTCACAAAGGGATTGTGCTACAACAATGGCTATTATATCACAATGTGTTTCTACTATAATAGGTTTGTGCTGTCACAATTGGTTGGAAATGTCACAATGACATGCTGATTCTCAAATGTCTTTAATTCAAAATGAAGATATGAGTTCACAAAAGGACTGTGTTGTCTCCAAAGTCATGTGTTGAGGCAAATATGATGGTCCTAACACATTTGTGAGTTTACAATGTGACACCATGGTCTTGATGTCTATCAATGTGATGTCACAATGTTCATATTGTCAGAGTCAATTTCTGATATCAGATGTAATGCCTGAATTATGAGTTTGAAAACAGAATATAATCTTACTAAATGCCTAAAATATCCTAATGGCAACATATCACACGTTGTGACTAACAGTTCATGGTCTTTGGAGCTTCAGATTCTTTCTTTGAAATTGTATCCTCATTTTGAACTAGTAGAAATTGAAATTGGACATGTCATTGTAATACTACAAACTCATAGTGACATCACAAACTCATTGTGACCTCATCATCACTGTGACATCACAAACCCATTGTGATATCACATTACTGTTGTGCCTTCACAATCACATTGTGACATCACCAAGCAATTGTGAACTCTTCGCACCTTTAAAATACACATGACCTCTGTGTCATCACAGACCCTTTGTGTACCCATATCCTCATAGTGAACTAATGAAAATTGTGATCACACATAGCATTGCAGTATCACAAATACTTTGTACAATAATTATGACTGTGAAATCACATTGTCATCATGACACCATCATCTCATTGTGACAATACAAAACTGCAATGACACAATACCATTTTTTCTCTTTTTTTCTTCTGTACGTTTTTTTATTGTAAGTGTACTGTACAGAGGGATTACAGTTACATGAGTAAGGTAATGAGTACATATCCTATCAAACATTGCTGCCTTGACATCACCTTGTCACTTTAATGTCATAGACCCATTGTGAATGCCTATTCTTTGATTTCATTCTATCTCAAATGTGCCATGTGGGTTGATATCAGGAAATCATTGTGAACTCATAACCTTTGTGACATCAAAATGTCTTTGCCACAGCACTTTGCATTTGTTATATCATTAATCCACTGTGACATCAAATACCTCTCCTGTCCTCATAACTTTTGTGAAATGCCATTGTGATATCTTAGGCCCTTTGTGAGTTGAAAATCTGTGTTCGACTTCATATGTCAAATATGACATGAGATATCTAAAATCCAATGTAACATCATGATATCACACCCCTGGACATCATAAACATTGTGTCATTTTGTGACATCTCAGACCTGTTAGTTCTTTACTTTCTTGACTGCATTTATTTTGGTGACATCAGAATCCCTTCCCAAACTCATATACTCATGGTGAGTTAATGAAAATTGAGATCCCACATGCCATTGTGACATCAACCCCTTGGGACATCTCAAATCTATTGTGACCTCCTCATCAGTATGGCATCACCAATTGTGACATCAAAACATTATTATAACATGATGTTGAGACATCACATTGTCATTGTGAAATCACTGTTCCATTGGGTTTTCACATAGTATGACCACATACTATGAAGCTCCTTCTATCACCCGGTATCCTCATATTGAATTATGAGTAATTGAAATTGGATGTATCATTCTGATATTACAAACTGTGACATTACTAAACCATTTTGACCTCATCACCATTGTGACATCAAAAACCCAATGGGACATCTCATTTTCATTGTGACATTATGGATCACATTGTTCCCTTTGAAACCTGTTATGACCTCTTACCACCTTTGAAAACACACATGGCCTCTTTGACATCACAGAACATTTTTGTATCCATATCCTCATGGGGAACTGACAACTGACATCAGACATACCATTTAAACATTAAAAAATCCTTTCTGACATTATCATAATTGTGATATCATGTTGCCATTATGACACCCTCAGCTCATTTTGACATGTAAAACTACAATGACATCATAGCATTGTAACATCTCATTGTCATTCTGATATCATAGACATGTTGTGTTTGCCTATTATGTTATTTGATTCTATTTCTAATGTGGCATGTCAGTTGATATCAGAAACCCATTGTGAGTTCATGACCATTGTGATATCATGGTGCCTTAGTAGCATCATATTGCTATTGTGATGTCACATTGCCAAATTGATGTCACAAAGGGATTCTGATGTGACAATGGTTATGACATCACAATGAGTTTCTGATATCAACCCACATGCCACATTTCAAATACAATGAAATCACAGATTTGGCATTCATAATGTGAATATGATGTCACAATGACATAATGGCAAATGCTATAATGTCATTCTCATTTTGTGTTGTCACCATAAGCTAAAGATGTGATAACAACAATATGGTGTCACAATGGTTATGATATCACACCGGGTTTATAATGTTACAATGGATATGAGGTCACAATGTGTTTCTGATATCAACTATTATGCCACATTTGAAATATAATGAAATCACAGGATATATATTCACAATATGTCTATGACAGCAAAATGGCAATGCGATGTCTTAATGCTATGATGTCACTATAGCTTGGTGATATCACAATGAGCTGATGATATCATAATGACAGTTTGATGATGTCACAAAGGATTTGTGATGTCACAATGGCATGTCAGATCTTAACTGCCATTATTTTATAATGAGGATATGAGAATGAAGTCACAATGACATACACAAATGAACTGTGATGACACAAAGGCCATGTTTTTTTTTTGTCAAAAGTGCTAAGGTTCCTAACAGGTTTCATTTGTCAAAGTGTTAATGATATAAAAATGGGTAAGTGATGTCAAACTAGTTTGTAATATCACACCTTATTTCAAATTTCAATTGCTACAAGTTCACAATGATACAAATTCAGAGAAGGAGCTTGATGTTCCAAAGGCCATGCATTTTCTAAGATGTGATGAGGTTGTAATAGGTTTGTGAAAGCATGATGGTACAGTAATATCACAATTGTAATATGATGTCAAATTATAATGACATAAGAGTGTTGTTATAATCACAATTAGTTGGTGATGCCATAATAGTGATGAGTTCAAAATAGTTTTGTGATGTTGCAATAGATTGGTGATGTGACAATGGCATTCAACACCTCAATTGTCAATAGCTCACAATGAGTATATGAGTTTAGAATGGGATTGTGAGGATTCCAAAGGCATTTGTTGGCACAAATGTGATGAAGTCCAATAGATATGTGATGTGACAATGTGACACAATGGTCATTACATCTAGCAGTGTGATGTCACAATACTTAAGATGTCACAGTACATTATTAATATTTTATGTCATACCTGAAATAATATGAGGTCAAAAATAG
The DNA here is from genome assembly GCF_024711535.1 of Dipodomys merriami. NCBI lineage: Eukaryota > Metazoa > Chordata > Mammalia > Rodentia > Heteromyidae > Dipodomys > Dipodomys merriami. The sequence goes on along the minus strand of NW_027202283.1, from coordinate 1,637,588 downwards.
AATGAGCTCTCAATGGTCCTAACATAACACAGTGGCAACATGTCAAAACTTATGAAGACAGGACATGTTTGAGTTGTCACAGTTGTTTAGAGATATCACAATGGCAACATTTTGTCTCAAAGGGATTGTGATGTCACAATGGTTATGAAGTCAAAATGTGTTTCTGATATGAACCCACATGCCACATTTGAAATATAATGAAATCACATAATAGGCATTCTTAATGTAAATATGATGTCACAATGAAAATGTGATGTCATAATGGTATGATATCATTATAGATTTGGGATATCATAATGACCTGATGTTGTCATAATGACAATGTGATGTCACAGTATGATTATATTGTAAATGTTTGTGATATCACAATGGCATATCTGATCTCAATTGACATTTCACAATGAAGATATGGATACAAAAAGGGACTGTGGTGTCACAAAGGCCATGTGTTTTTTCAAAGGTGCTAAAGATGTCATAATTGGTTTGGGAGGTCTCAGGGTGATTATAATGTCACAACAGCAATGTGATATAACAATGGCTTTGTGATGTCACATTGGTGAGGAGGTCACAATGGACAGGACAGCTTTGTGATGTCACAACAGGTTAATGATATCACAATGGCACTATGATATCACAAAAGGATTTTCAAGTCCAATGGCTTTGAGGTCACAATGGATTTCTGATATCCACCAATATTGCTTGCTTGAACTAGAATGAAATCACAAAATAGGCATTCACAATATGTCTATAATTTCACTATGATGTATGCTGTCATAATTTTATGATATTTAAGCTTGGTGATGTCAAAATGGCATGTCTAATTTTATTGGTCATTAGATTACCATGAGGATACCAAAGGTTGTTATGTGCTGAGTCCTTCAAAAGGCGCATTGTGCTGAGTCCATTACACAGGTTACTTTGTGCTATTTTTTTAAAGTATGCTGTGTGCTGTCATCCAAAAGGGTGCTATGTTCTGAGTCCTTGTGAGGTAGGTATCCCTGAAAATCACACACACACACACACACACACACACATACACACTAACAGAGGGTAACTGTGCACCTGCTTAGTGTGTGAGGTGGATAGAGAAGAGTCTCTCCCAGCCGTTGGGCAGAGGGAGGGTTTCGATGCCATGGGCAGCTGCTGGGGTTGGGAGGAAGCCCTGAGCTGAGGTGAGGCTGCTTCTTCCATGGCCTGTTAGCCTTAGGGCAGTCAGGGCACCACAAGGTCAGGGATAGGGGGTGTGGTCGAGTGGGGAGGGGGCATGACTGAGGAGAGGAAAGGATGTGGCCGAGGGGACACATATCTGCTGCAGCCAGGGGCACATGGGGGCTGGCTCACTTTTGCAGCGTGGGTGTGGCAGCCCGGGAGAAAAGTGGGGGTCAGAGAGAGACAGCAGAGAGAAGAGCAGGCACAAGCACCAGGGAAGGTGGCATCAATGGCTGGCTTCTGCTGCTGTAGGATCACGGGTCTGTGCCAGGAGCACAGAGCACACAAAGCCAGCACAGCAGGCACATCCCTCCCACAGGCCCTGGGAGGCTCAGAGGCCAAGGAGGCACTGAATCTGAGATTCCAGTGCCATGAGCATAGCTGGGCCTAAGGTGGGCTCAGCCCTGCCACCCGCCTGCACCTGTCCTGGCCCCCTTTCCTGCTGTCCCCGTGGCATCGCGTTTCAAACATGGGCTGCTGGCTCAGACCGGCAGGGCCTCTGAGTCATCCAGTGATGTGCCCCAGGCCAGTTTGTGGCCCTGACCACGTCCTGGCCCCGCATCCTCTGCTCTGGGCCTGAGCATCTGCCATGATGCTGCCATTGCTGCCTGCTACACCCAGAATGGCAGGCTATAGCATCTGCCAGCAGCACACATGAGTGGCTGTCCCATAGACCCGCACCTTATGACCTCTCCCAACCCCCCTTCCCCACCCCACCCAGACCCGCGAATCCCACTTCCCTTCTCACATCCCAACCTTGCCTCACCTGTGCCAGGGGCCAGCCCTGGCTATGCCACAAATACTCCCCAGGAGTGGGGGGGGAGTGGGTGTCATCTCAAGGATCCCACCCCCATCCCTAGTGTCAGTGTCCCAGGAAATGAGGAGATGCAGGGTTGGGTGAGAAGGGGGCATCACCAAACCCCTGGCCTGGAGCAGTGGGAACCACATAGCCCCACATCTTCACCCTTCCTCTCCTAGGTTGGAATTTTGTGGCTTTATAAAGAGGTGGGGAGCAGCAACTCCACACCTGCCTTCTCAGGTCTTTTCCTTTTATCTGGGGGTGGGGGGGTATTGGATGCCGAAGATAGGGGCCCTTTGCTGTGTGAGTTCTTGTCCTCTGTTCTCAGTCACCCTCTCACCTGAGGAGGGTATCAGAAAATCACACTAGGTAGGTGACAGCGCTGGGGGTCAGATGAAAGGTGAATATCTGGGAGGAACACACTCTCTGTGACACATATACACCTGGCCTGTACCCCCCACCCCAGCTGTCAACAGTACTCACAGTTTGGTCACATTTCCCAGCACTTCCAGCATCTGCTGGTGCTCCTGGTCCATCTATTCTCCTTGTCCCTCCAAGAATCCACCCAGTCTCCCAGAAGCATCTAGGCTGGAAGTAGGGAGTGTGTCCATGTATGTAGCCTTTAGAACCCCATCCATTTCCTCAACACCATGCCCACCCCAGGTTAGACATTCCCTTGGGGACCCCATGACCCCCTGCTTGTTTTCAGTCCTTGCTCTGAGGAGCCAGCTGTCTGGGGATTCCTTCACCCAGTGTCCTGGCTTAGGGTTTTGGTGAATGGGGATATAAGGCTGGTTGTTCCCAAGGGGAAGAGTTTGGCCCTGGAGAAGGCGAGAGGCAGGGTGGTGCTGTGGCATTACAGTAGTGCTCCCCTTGGGTGGGAACCCTTGGTTCTGAAAAGGGAATGGGGAATGGGAACATGCATGATCTAGCTGTACATTGCCCCAGATGAGTAACCAACAAACTTAAGAGAGGCACTACTCTGAGTCTGAGTGTGTGTATGTGTGTGTGTGTGTGTGTGTGTGTGTGTGTGTGTGTGTGTGCGTGAGAGAGAGAGAGAGAGAGAGAGAGAGAGAAAGAGAGATCATCTTTCTCCTGACTGTGCTCAGGTGAGTGATCATTTGGCAAATTGTAGGTGCTGCATGGAAGACACTTCTGTCACTGTTCTGGATTTGTGTGTGTGTGTGTGTGTGTGTGTGTGTGTGTGTGTGTGTGTGTGTGTGTGTGTGTGTGTGTGACCATGTCTAAAAGTAGCAAAAGCATTTTATTTCTCTGTGTGTATGTACTTGTTGTTGTTCTTTTTACATCAGTACCAAGTATGAGCCCAGCCACAATTTTTGTTTTCTCCTTCACAGTTTCATGGATCCTTTATGGAAGATTTCAGTAGACATTCCTTTCCTCCCCTTTCTACCTCACTTTTCCCCCTTTCCTGTAGCCCACAATAGCTGCTGGGCCTGCGTGGCCCTCCCCTAGGAGACCTGTGTGAACTCGAGTGGACACCTGTCCTTCTATCCCAGGCCAGAAGCTTGGTGAGGCAAGTGTGTCCACAGCCACAATCTTCCAGACAGACACTCTGCTCTCAGTGCATAGTTGGAGCTAATTCAAGGGTTGGGAATGTGTCTGCCAAACATAATTAGGGAAGGAGATGGGGGAAAGGGTAGGGCAGGGACTATGAAGCTATGAGGTTTTGGGGGCTGGAGTACAGTGTGACATGGCAGATGTTTCACCATGACCGAGGATGAGAGGGGAACCTTACCTAGGGCGTTTATGGTCTCTGTGGGCATCCAAGCCCAGGGCTCCAGGGCCCCACTGGTGGCATGGATTCTCTCCTGGGGCAGTGCACCAGTGGTCAATCCTCCCTGGATTCCTGCAGACTCCAATCTGTGTCCTGTCTGGGACGTTTCATGCTGGACAGTGGTAGGCAAGTCCATTCCCCCTGCTGGAGCCTGCTTGGTATCAGGATATGGCAGTTAGATAGGGATCTATGAATGCCAGTTTCTGTAACCTGCTGTAGGCTGTCTGGAAGCAAAAGGGGACCACTGATTTTGGAACCCTTTAAGTTTGATTGGGACAATTTAAATGCTACATTTTCCAGGTTTTTTTTATTTAAGCTGGCAATTTCCACTAATGCCTTGGATGGACGTTTTTAGCTGCCAAAAATGTCGTTCAAAGCGTCACAGGCAGAGGTCCCAAACCAGATTATTTTCTTGCTTTGAACCTTGTGCCTTGACTAAGCCTTTCTCTGGCAGCTGCTGAATCTCCTCCAGTTCTCTCTAGGGTGACCACCTAAGTCAGGGACGTCCTGGGGAGCAGGGATTGTGACCTTGCCATCCCCAGCCTGCCAGCTGTGAGCAGAGACAATTCCCAGCAACTGCACTGGATTATGGAAAATTCAGAGACCCCAAGCTGCCTCAAAGATCCTTTGTCTGCAACATGAAACTTGGGGGCAGGATGTGGTAGACCATCCTGGCTGGTCGCAGGGGGAGGAGAGGAGGCCTCTTGAGCCAGTCGTTCAGCTCATGGCAAACTTGTTCATACCTGAGTGGGGAATTGAGTGCCACAGAGCTAGTCAGCCGCTGGACAGAGATCTTTGAGAAGATAGGCATCCTAGAGGCCCTGGAATACAGTGAGTACATCATAGCTCACATCCTATGAGTCAAAACAGTTAAGTGTGGTGCCACCAGGAGGGCATGAAGAGGGAGGAGAGAGAACTGTGGGAGAGCTACATCAGGCTTCATCAGAGAAATAATTACAGGGGATACTTACCTGAATCAGATGGGACTTTTCTGTAGTATTGTCATAGACAGATGCTCATTTATTTATCCAACAAACGTATACAGTGTGCACCATGCTCTGGGAGGTCTTAGACAATGAAAGGATCCAGGCTGTTTCCACAGCAAATGAAGAAACCTTGGTTTGAGCTGGATGCTGGTGCTTCAGGCCGGTCATCCTACTTACTTAGGAAGCTGAGATCCAAGGATGGAGACTTTTGGCCCAAGCAGGAAAGCCTGTAAGACTCTTGTCTTCAATTAACTACCAAAAACAAAACAACAGAAGTGGATGTATGCCTCAAGCCATAGACTGCTAGCCTTGAGTAAAAAGGCTCAGGGATAGCACCTAGGCTCCGAGTTCAAGGCCCATGACTGACACAAAGAAATGAAAGACAGAAAGAGAAACAGAGAGAGAGAGACATAGACAGAGACAGAGAGAGACAGAGACAGAGAGGAGGGAAGGACAGAGGGAGAAAAAGAGGAAAGGAAGGAAGAAGGGATAACATGCAAGACTTGGTTTGGTGTCCCTGGATCAAGGGAGCCAACCATTCACAAGCTCTGTAGGGACAGTTTCAGAGATTAAAGCCAGTATGTTGGATCAAGCGACTGACCCCTCAGCAAGTTCATGACATCCAGGAGCTGTGTGCTCAACCGAGTGCAGAGCAGCCTCAGTAGACCCTAGGGATCAGGGTGGGTTACCAGATTTAAATCATCCCTGGCCCCAACGAGTTTATTTTCTGGTCAGATAAGAAGAAAGTGTCCAAGGGCTAGGGAGGTATTGGGGTGAGGGAGTGTAAAGGGCGGGGGCAAGTGATAATTAGGGAGATGAAGAGGGAGGATGATCCCAGGTCAGGTGTGTCAGGATATTTTAGCTATGATCTCACCTGACAAACCAGACTACCAGTGATCAAGCCTTTCATCCAGCCACAATGCTATTAAAAGTCCTGGCACCTTGGTTTCACCGTTGACGACCTGGCTGTTGTTCACTGCAGGATGCCTGTGCAGTACATCCTTGGGGGCTGGGGCTTTCGAGTGCTCAACCGGGCTCAATCTGAAGATGACACCCCTGGTGTTCATTCCTCCATGAGAGACAGAGGTAAGCATGCCACTGGCACAGGACACCCTGGGAATGAGGGCGGGAGTTGGGACCCATGTTGCTCTGAGACTTCATATAGAAGGTGCTAGGGCCCTGTGACTGCCATTCTCAGTGGCAGAAGGGGGTCTCTTTGGTGGCTCAGTCTTTAATCTAGATGGCAGATTTGGGATTCAGAGAGGGCAGGCTGAAGGTGGGGCAGGGCTGGGTAGAGACTGGTGGGAAAACCAGAGGCACTGGGATCTGAGCAGGGTTGCTTTTTTGATAATACTCAAACGGAGGAACATTCCTGGGATAGAACAGCCCTTTTTACCTTCCCAAGAGAGGGAGCTAGAGCTCCCCAGTCTCAGTCCCTTGACCAAGAAACCCTTTGGTTCCCATATCATGTGTTTGGATAACTAGATCTCACTTTACTGTCCAGTGTTGAGGCAGGACTCTGAGAGATCCTGAGTCTTTGATAATGTCAGGGGATCCTCAGTATGAGATCATACTTGAACGTCCTAATTTGTTGCATGGTCAGTCCCATCTAAGACTGCCATGGTGTAGGACAAATTATCTCAGAATCATAGCAGGGTGGGATCTGTTCTGAGAGTCTTGATTATTACGTGTGAGCTTTGAGCACCCGTGTGCCCACCTGCTTCCCTTTCTTGAGTGGATCTTTGCTAGAAAATGCTTAAAATTAGGGGTTGTCTTGTCTTTTATGCTCCAAGATAGGACTCTAACATTTGAACCAGAGCTTTACTTCTAGCTTTTTGGGGTTTAATTGGAGATAAAGAGTTCTGATGGACTTGTTGCCAAGGGTGGCATCCAACTGCAGTCCTCAGATCTTAATCTCCTAAGGAGATAAGATGACAATCATGGAAAAGTATCTTTAGCCAGGTGCCAGTAGCTCATGACTGTCATCCTCGGTACTCAGGAGGTGAGATCTGAGGATCACAGTTCAAAGCCAGCCTGGGTAGGAAAGACCCTGAGACTCTTTTTTTTTTTTTTTTTTTTTTTTTTTGTCGGTCGTGGGGCTTGAACTCTGAGCCTGGGCGCTGTTCCTCAGCTCTTCAGCTCAAGGCGAGCGCTCTACCACTTGAGCTACAGCGCCACTTCCGGTTTTCTGGTGGTTTATTGGAGATAGGAGTCTCACAGTCTCTCCTGCCCGGGCTGTCTTTGAACCGTGATCCTCAGATCTCAGCCTCCTGAGTAGCTAGGATTACAGGCATGAGCCACCAGCGCCCGGCCCTGAGACTCTTATATCCAACAAACCAGCACAAAACCAGAAGGGGTGCTGTGGCTCAAGCCTTGAGCTGAAGAGCTCAGGGAAAGCACCCAGGCCCAGAGTTCAAACCCTACAACCAAAAAAAAGAAAGAAAGTAAAACATCTTTGCCTGCAAAAATGTGGAGGTGTGCGGGGGGGTGCTGTGGTTGAGAGACCAGGTGTTGGCCTCACTGTACAGACATTTCTAAGAACTCCCCAAGTTTTCCCCAGTTTGAAGCCACAGTAGGATGGGCAGTCCCTTACCAAGTACTCAAGAGGATGAGGCCTTTGGCAGGCAGTGAGTGGGTGAATGGGTGCAGAGGTCGGATTGTTGTGCCTGTATTCTCTCCATTGAAGGATGGATTTGGATGCTGAGTGTCAAAGTTTGAAGTCAAGGGCTGCAAGAAATTTGTGGCCTGACAAATTGGGTTTCCTCTGGGTATATGAATGTGGCTAAAGCAGGGTGCTGCTGGTGGCTCACAACTGGCATCCTAGCTACTCATAAAGCTGAGATGTAAAGACCACAGTTCAAGGCCAGCTTGGTGATACTTCATATCCAATGAACCACTAGAAAAAAGGAACTGGCGCTGTGGCTCAAGTGGTAGAGTGATCATCTTCAGCTGAAGAGCTGAAAGTCAGTGCCCTGACCCAGAGTTCAAACCCCATGACCAGCAATAAACCAAGAGGTGGCTGAGTTTTCAACATAGCAGTGTGTATAGTAGGAAATTCCATGCTAGGTTATGAGACATTCCAGATATGTTAGAGGCTCAATCTTGTGTCTACAGTTGGTCTACGATAGTGCCATCTTCTCACAGGTCAGATATGAGCCAAATGGAGGGAGTTCGTGGTTCTGTTCTCAGGAACCACTGAGGCCTAGGAATGTCCGTGTGTGTGTGTGTGTGTGTGTGTGTGTGTGTGTGTGTGTCTGTTTATGTGTCTGTGTGTCTGTGTGTGTGTGTAATTTTCCCTCATCTTTCTCTGTCCCCTTCTTAGGTGCCTATCCTCCTCTTTCTGACTTCAGATGGTGCCCTTCCTCCACACCGACCTTGCCTTTAGCTCCCTCTCAGGGTCTACAATGAGTCGTAAATTGCCAGTGGCCTGTGTTCCATATTTTCTCCGGGGCACAAGTCTGGCTGTCCAAATATCTGTCCGCCTCCATCAGATTCTGGTACAGCAGTGCCAGCTGGCATAGGGTCTCCCATGCCTCAGAGGGAGGGCCTCAGTCATACGATGTCCTGTCCTTTTCCTCAGCTGGGCCTATGACATCCCTCTCAACAGGCAGACAGTGGACTGGGGAATGGGGGGTGCTGGTGGCTCTGGCTAACTCAAGCTTGACAGCTGACTGAAGGCCACCCGAGCAAGGAGGATCCAGGGCTACATGGGAGGTGAGACTAAGGTGGCTTGGAAATATTGGTCAGTGTCTAGGAAATGTTAATGTACTTTATCATAGGAAAGTCTATCTTCTGGCCCCACCTGGGCCTTCTAGACAATTCCGGATGCCCAGAATACAGAGGCACAGACTTTAGATTCCAGGGCCAAGGAGCTGGGGGATGAGAGACTGGTATGACCAAAAACTCAATGTTCTGGGATATTAGTCTTGACCTGGCTATGCCCCTCCCTCCTTGTGTACGTAACCCAGTGTTCGCCACACACTGGCCACATGTGGCAGTATTGTGGAAGTGGTAGAAGTGGAGGTGAGATCTAGGATGACCAAAATCTGGATTTATGGACTGCGGGGCTGGCAAAGGGTGTCTTAAAAAAAAATCTTTGAGCTGTAACTCAGGACCCAGGCACTGTCCCTGAACTTCCTTTGCTCAAAGCTAACATTCTCCCACTTGAACCACAGCTGTACTTTCATCTTTTTAGTTGGTTAGTGGACATGAGTCTCATGGACTTTCCTGCCTGGGCTGGCTTCAAGCTGCCATCCTAAGAGCTCAGCCTCTTGAGTGGCTAGGATTGCTGGCACCTGCTAATGATCTTAGTGTGTGTGTGTGTGTGTGTGTGTGTGTGTGTGTGTGTGTGTGTGTGTGTTTACCGGGACAAGAACTCAGAGCCTAGATGTTATCCTTTAGCTTGTTTACACTATGTTTGTGCTGTACCACTTGAACTACAGTAGCTCAACTTCCCCGCTTTTTGGTGAGTCATTGGAGATAAGATTCTGCCCAGGCTAACTTTGAATCTTGATTGATCCTCAGGTCTCAGCCTTGAGTAGCTAGCATGACAGGCTTGAGACACTTTCACCCAGCTGATAATGGCCTTTCTCCACAGTGGACTTAGAGCTTCTGAAATCTTCTTTATTTTTTCTGTGCCTGTACTGGGGCTTGAACTCAGGGTCTGGGCTCTGGTCTCCTAACATTTTCCCTCAAGGCTGGTACTCTACCACTTGAGCCACAGCTCCATTTCTGGCTTTTGGTGGTTCATTGGCAAGAAGAGTCTCACTAACTTTCTTCCCCTGAGCTGGCTTTGACCCACGAGCACTGATTTCAGTCTCTTGAGTAGCTAGGATTTACAGAGGATGAGCCACTGTTGGCATTGGGTAGAAGCTTTTCTTAAGCAAGTGTTCTTCCCTGCGTTTGCCCTGACTCCTCCATGCAAAGGAGGCCTTAGGGTCAGGAGCTGTAAAAAATAGGCGTTCAGCCACAGGAAATGGCTAGGGTCCATTGTGAAAAGTCAAGCTAATCTTCCCCTGGGCCCCATTCTGGACCCTACACTCTGCCCTACCTGTGACTCAAGTACAAACCTTGACCAAGCCTTGAGTGTTCAGCCAGACTTGTCTGAAGACACAGAACCTTCATTCCCCTCATACCCCCTGCTCTACACCACACCTCAGGACATTTGCCCATGCTGTGTACCTTCTGCCTGAGGCACTTTGTCCTGTTCCACATCTTAGAACTCCAGTGGAATTTTGGCACTAGTTATATCACCTCCTGGAGCAATTCCTTCCTTCTATTCTCCCTCTTTTTAAAATAATATTGAGTTCCAAGAGATGGAACTTGGTAGGCTGACTGGCAAATGCTCTATATTGGTGTGTGTGTGTGTGTGTGTGTGTGTGTGTGTGTGTGTGTGTGTGTGTGTGTGTGTGTGTGTGTGTGTGTGTGTGTGTGTGTGCCAGTCCTTGGGTTGAAATTCATGGCCTGGATGTTATTCCTGAGTTTTTATGTTCAAGGCTAGAACTCTACTACTTGGAACACAGCTCTATTTCTGGCTTTTTGGGTGTTTAATTGGAGAAAAGATTCTCATATAGACTTTCCTGCATGCACTGTCTTGCAATTATGATCCTCAGATTTCAGCCTCCAGAGTAGCAAAAAGTATAGGGGTGAGCCACCAGCACCTGCCATCTCCCTCTTCCCTATAACCTCGGCCCTCCTCTGAGTCCCAGAAGAGTATGTCTCACCAAGCTCACATATTTTGCTAATCATGGATTTGAACTAACGGTATGGGCATGTTCCTGAGTTGCTTTTCCTCAAGGGTACATTCTATCACTTAAGCCACTGTTTATGTAGTACTGAGGAATCGAACCTTGGGCTTCATGCTCTCTAGGTAAGCACTCTATCACAAAGCCACATTCGCAGCCCAAGGCTCACTTCTAACAGGATCTAGGAGGGTGGGATTTCAGCACAGAAATCGCTGGCCATTTTATATCTTTGCCAGGATTTGGGACCAGCCTGAGACTCGGCAATGAGGAATGATGAATGTGTGATAGCCACCAGGCCCCAGAGATCTAGGCTCACATCCTACAGAGGGATAAGAAATATGGAGCCAGAACCTTCCACAACTCCTACAGCCTAGGAACTGTGGCCTCCCTGGAGGTAGTGGCTGGCTGCTAGATGTCCCAACAAGATACCTCAGCCAGAATGTTATGCACCTGTTGCATACAGCAGCCCAGGCAAGCCTTCGGGGTTTCACTTATTAAATGGCAGAAAAGGATGCTTTGTTCAAGCTACTGGCTCATACTTAGTACTCTCTGAGGGCTTTTCCCAGCTTGCCCAGGTTGGGGGTCTGGGTAAGGGCAACCTGCTGAAAGCCCATTGTACATACATCATCCAAAACTATACACAGAGACATGGAGTTACTGAATACTTTTATTTCTTTGGCAGGTCCGAGGTTGAAATATGAGACTAGGCCCTATTCCTGATCTCCTTTTGCTCAAGGGTAGAGCTCTGCCCTTGAGGCACAGGCCCAACCCATGGGCATATTTTCCTGTGATCTCTTAGAAATAAGAGTGTCTAGGACTTTCCTGCCCTGGCTGAATTCAAATTGGCATTCTCTACACCTCAGCCTCCTGAGGAGCTAGCATTAAATACAGGAGCCACTGACACCTGGCTTTCTTTTCTTCTTGTGTTCTTTTTAAAATCATGACAATCTGAAATCTTCACAGTGTTATTCCAATTGTTTACATTTGAAATAAATCATCTAGGCCTGGAGTTAGAATGCCAGGACTGCCACTCACAAATGGAGGGAGATCCTGACAAACTCATTCCTATTTATGTGAATGCTAATGGAACGTTACCAAAGTAATCAAAGTAATAATTAAATTTGCAGTTAATTCATGATTCTATTTTAGAATGCCACAGAAAAGTTATTGAACTTAAATCTTCCATTCTAGCACCATGGTATGATTCCTCAAATGGAAGGATATTGACTAATTTTTAATTAATGCTTTTATAAGTATTCAGCCATTATATTTCATTAAATGGAGACATAACTTAAACTAATAATTGGTAACTATATATATATATATATAATTTAATGATATCCTCACATTCTCTCTCTAAATGTGTGTATATATATATATATATATATATATATATATATATATATATATATATATATATACACACAGCTATTAGTATATATATTGGGCACTATTGTGGCTTGATCACAGGTCCTCATCATTTCCTGGCAGCTCAGTTTGCCAGAGGATGGTGAGCTAAGACTGTGACCTCATTTATGCATTGGGCATTCTAGGCCATGAGTTGAAATCCCAGCATGGCCAAAAATTTATTCATGGAATAAGAAGCCACTTTTGACACATTTTTTTTTCCTGAAAAATATCCTGGGTCTCAGTATGATATATAATCTATATGCAAATATATCCTGTGTGATAGGATGTAATAAATGAAATGTTATGTGTGTAATAATACTACATAAATAAGTGTAATAAACGTCATACTCACTAAACCATTGCATGTAAATAAATCTCATATATGAATATTATTTTTTTTCAGTTCTGGGGCTTCTATTCAGGCCCTGGGAACTGGTCTAAAATTTCTTGTCTTCAAGCATGGTGAGCTTCCCCTTCAACCACAGTGCCACAGAGTTACCCAGACCCTGAGTTCAAATCCCAGGCCTGCCAGAAAAGTGGTGCAAATTCCAAGCCAGGGCATTTTTCCTTTGTCCAAGCACAGGGCTTGAACTCAGGTTTTGGCATCTCTGCCACAGTTGACCCTTGGATCCTAGGACCCAAGTTCAAATCTCGGGGTTGGCAAAAAATAAAAAGAAGAAGGATAAAACAGAGAAGATCGATAACGTGGTTTTACGTTTTTTCCCCTTTGCATTCTGACAATCCTGGACCTAAATGAAAAGGCCCAGAAAGTGTACATGACCTTGCATGCTGATGTTTGCCTGGCTATTAGGGAAGCCATAACCGAAACTTCAACTTAGGCCTGGACTGCCACTAATGATTGTTGGGAGATTCTAAGAAATGCATGCCAATATACATCCATACAAATGGAATGTTATAAAAGTAACAATTAAATTAGTAGTTAGAGTATGAGTATACTATAAAATTATACACAATAATTATATTACTTTGACTAATTTTCAATTAATACCTTGTTATATATTCAACCATGGTTCTTAAAACTTGAAGGAATAATTTATTTGTTAATAATTACTAGTAATATATGTAATTTCATAATATACAGACAACTTCCTCTTGTTTTATACATATGTATACATATATATATATATACATATATATATATATATCAATCTACATATTTATCTGTTTATACACTTGTCATTCCTGGGGCTCAGTTGTATAGTGACGGCTTGTACATACAAAGCCCTGGATTCAATTCTTCACTACCACATGCACATAAAAATCTGGAAGTTGTGCTGTCACTCAAGCAGTCGAGCACTAGCTTTGAGCATAAAAACATAAGGACTGTGTCTAGAATCTTTCTCAAGACCCAGGACTGGCACCGCTGCAACTCTATAAGTAGAGGACTTCAAATACCTCATCACAGAGCAAGCCATGAGTCTGGTGCTGACAGCTGCCATCTAACCTGACTTAGCCAGAGGTATGCCACTGCAACCCAGCTCCACAGAACCACATGCTGCTGGCTCGCTCACCCCTGTCATCCAAGATATTCGGGGGCTGAGATCAGACATTGATGGGTTTAAAACCCAGCCCTGGCAGGATGTCTGTGAAACTCTGTGCTGTGGCTCAAGCAAAAGTTCTTAGGACACTACCCCCAACATTTTAGTGCAATCCCTATGGCTGACTCCGCCCCCCCAAAAAACCCCCACCAATCTCAATCATTAGTTGTGAACTTTGTGCAGTTTGTGATGTGCTTCTGAAAGAATGGTGATACTGATGAAAGCACCCTAATACTAATGACAGCTTGTGGGATACAGCTATGTGATGAGTTCTTCCTGAGGTGCTGGGTCCTTCGTGTGGTGCTGTCTGCTGAGTCCTGCTCAGGATGCTATGTGCTGAGTCCTTCACAGAGTGCAGTGTTCTGAGTCCTGCATTGGGTGCTGGGTGCTGGGTGCTGAATACTGTAAAGAGTGTAATGTGTTTTGTCCTTCAAAGGGTGCATTCTTTCATCTTGCACTTGTAATAGCTCCACAACTTGGATGATTAGGCAGACAAGAATATTGAGGCTCAGATATGTCCCCATGGCAGGGACAAAATTATGTATTACTGAAGTCTAGTGAGTTGTCTACTGCAGACAATTGTTTTGTTTTGTTTTTTTTTCTCAGTCATGAACCTTGAACTCAGAGTCTAGGCGCTGATCCTTACCTCTTGGACTCATGCCCAGCACTCCACCACATGGAGCCAAGGACCCCCTTGCAGCAGAGTGCCACAGCCTAGGGTTGTATAGCCAAGGTCTGTCATCCTGGCTTCTCAGGAAGCTGAGATCAGAGTATCTGCGTTCCAAACTATCCCAGACACAAAAGGTCCCATGAGACTATTATCTCCAATTCATCACTAAGAAACGTGAAATGGAAGCTGGGTGCTTGTGGCTCATGCTGGTCATCCTAGCTACTCAGTAGGATGAGATCAGAGGATCATGGTTCAAAGCTAGCCTGGGCAGGAAAGTCCGTGAGACACTTAGCTCCAATGAACCACCAGAAAACCGGTGGCTCAAGTGGTAGAGCACAAGATTAGAGCTGAATTGCTCAGGGACAGCACCCAGAACCAGACTTCAACTCATACAACTGACAACAACAAAAAAGACATAAGCAAACTAACAAACCTGAAGTAGAGGGCTGAGAATGTTGTGCCTTAGGGGTAGAGTGCTTTGCATACATGAAACCCTAGGCTTGATTACTCTGGACCACATCACTAGGAAAAAGCCTGAAATGGCTCTGTGTTTCAAGTAGGGGGAGGGCAATCTTTGTACAAGAGAAACTAGATACAGTGCTTATGTCCTGTGTTCAAGCTCCAGGACTAGTGTATGCAAATACACACTTACACGTGCTCTCGCTCACTCACACACAAACACACACAGAAAGTAGAAGTGAAGCTGTGACACAAAATGGGAAAGCTGTAGACTTTTGCTCTGAGATCATGGTCATCACCCATGCCCTGTTTTTAACCCCAAAACTTAGCCTCTCAGGGCCCAACTAGGAGAGGTCAAAGGTTTCAAATCCTGATGAGCTTCACCGGCCCTAGATGACAGGAAAATTTGTGATATCTGACATGTTCTTGGATTTCCGAATCTTCCGGAAAGCTAAGAGAGGCATCATAGGCACATCATTGCAGGTTATGAAACATTTAATTAGGTTCAGTGCCCTAGTTGTCTGCCAGAAGGACTCCTGAATTATATTGAGCCCTGTATCTGAACATCAGAATATAGTCTCACAGAGGCAGAATAAGTGCACAGAACTTGGCCTTCCATGGGAGGTGGCATAAATGAAGGCTTCCTGTCAAAATAGAGCACTGGGGAGAGGGATAGCTTGGCTTTCAGAGCCTGCTCACACTCCTCCTCACTAAGTGGCCCAGATGAAGTTGCTTGTTACACAGCTGTACAGGATTGAGGCCTTTTGTCTGCCTGTCCAGACAATGAGAGAGACTTCTTCCAGCAGGAGTGGGGTGCAGAGCAACTTTCAGGCTATACTGGGAGCAGTGAGGGGAGCCCTGGAACATGCAATGTCATAAAAGCATCCTCTGTGTTATGAAGTCATAGTATTGAATACAAATTTCCTAGCTTGGTGCCATTCATCATAGCTCCTCTTACTCTGGAGCTTCACCTGTAGGAATGCATCCATACATAGACAAAGACGTGGAGATACAGGCTCTTTTTGAGGGGGCAGGTCCTGGGGTTGAACTATGAGCCTGTGTGCTGTCCCTGAGCTCCTTTTACTCAAGGGTAGTGCATTAAGCTTGAGTCAAAGCCCATTTCTGGGTTTTTCTGTGATCTCTTAGAAATAACAGTGTCAAGGACTTTATTACACTGGCTGGATTCAAATTCAGATTCTCTACATCTCAGCCTCCTGAGGATCTGAGATTACAGTCAGCACCCACTGGTAACATCTTTCTTTTCTTAATTTTTTTAATCTGGACAATCTGACTTTTTAGCGGGTCATTCCAATGGTTTGAACTTATAAGAGACTACCCAATGTTCTTTATAGCTGCTTTCTTGGAGAAGGATTTTCTCTCCTCATGTTCCACTCTGGTCACAGGTTTGAAGCCAAAAGTGAGAAATGAGTGTCACAGGATTGAGGAGCAAATGTCCACAGGACATGCCAGTTCTGTCACTTAGCAATGAGCTGCAGTTAATTTACTATCTCAGGATGAGAGGACCAAAAGCTGGAGCGATTTTCATAGTGTCTGCGTTGCTCCTTTTGCCTATAAAATTATCTAATAATTATGAATGTTGTGTGTCTCTAACCTTAACTATCTAGGACACACTAGAAGCATCTGCACATTTCTATTTTTATCTAGTACCTCCTGAGATTTAGATTAAAGGTTTGTGTGGAGCGTTTCCTTGGCAAATCCTTAAAGAAAACTGCTTGAATCCTCTTCAGGAGATCGCCTTCCAAAGCCAGCCCAAGCAGGAAGTCTGTGAGACACTTATTGCCAATAAACCACCAGAAAACCAGAAGTGGAGCAGTGGCCTAGAGGGTAGAGCTCCAGTTTTGGGAGAGAAAGCCTAGCAGGAGATACAGGCCAGACCAGGCAGGGAAGTCTGAGTTGCTTATGGCCAATTAACAACCAGGTGGCTGGAAGTAGAGCTATGGCAGTATTAGAAGCTCAGTCTTGAGCAAAACAGCTGAGGAACACATCACACCCTGAGTTTAAGCCCTGAGATGTCCAAAAAATAAAATTCAAAAAGAGAAGGCCAAGTTTATGTATCAGTGCCCTACTTACTTACTTGTGTATGTTACTTCCTTGAGTGCCAACAGACTGTATGCAAAGCTTTTGCTTTCATATACTAATTGATTTTTCAGATATGCTTGTTACGCATACTGCATCATTCTCTTTATTTCAGCCCCATTGCTTTGCTCTTCCAGGGTTCCAGGCCCCTGTCCTTATAAGATGCACATTGCAGCTCTCAGCAGCTATAGTTACATTTTATTATTAGGCTAATCCAGGAACAGTCACAAATAAGGCAAGGGAAGAGAAGATCAGAATTTATAGAAATAACCAGTATTCAGAAAATTACACTAGGGGACACAAACTGTAGCATACTTATGTAAAAACTACCATTAAGAAAAAAAGATGGGGCAGGGAATGTGGATTAGTGAGAGAGTGCTTGCCTAGCATGCAAGAAGCCCTGGCTTCTATTCTTCAGTCGTATATACAGAGAAAAAGCCAGAATTGGTGCTGTGGCTCAAGTCGTAGAGTGCTAGAGACAGTGCCCTGGCTTTGAGTTCATCCCAAGAAATGTCAAAGAGATATATAGGTGGGTAGGTCGGTAGGTAGAGAGAGAGAGAGAGAGAGAGAGAGAGAGAGAGAGAGAGAGAGAGAGAGAGAGAGAGAGAGAGAGAGAGAGAGAGAGAGAGAGAGAGAGAGAGAGAGAGAGAGAGAGAGAGAGAGAGAAAGAGAGAGAGAGAGAGAGAGAGAGATAGGGAGAGAGAGATAGATAGAAAAATGATACATGTATCTGGTCTTGGATGTCAGGAGGAAAGAAGGGAACAATTCCCAGTCATGAGGCCTTCTACAGTGTGCCAGGATACCAGCATCGCCTTCACACGACCACAGAGCAGGAAGACTGTCTCTTTCCCACTTCTCAGGCAGATGAAGGCCCCAGAAACAACAAGGCAAAGCCAGGTTCTAACTCAGGTGCTTGGAAACAGAAGAGAAACGGCCCTGCCTGTCCTTAGACTGGGGATTTGCATTAATAATGTGGAGAATAAAGGAAGGAGAATGGACTCGCAGAGGTAAGAAGGGCCTTCAAATCTGACAGACGTAACAAATCCACTCCCTAAGAACAGAGAGTAGGGTTTTTCTACCCTGTTCCTGTCCTCTCTCTCACTAAACTGACTCTCTATTGGTAACCTAAAGATAGCCTGAGGCTCCCTTCACCTAAATGAGGAAGGTTATTCATTGTTTGAAGAGCCTGAGAAAGCCTGATCCTGGTGTCTAACAAATGTTTCAGATTTCCCCTCATTGCTGGGTGTGCCTGGAATGAATGAATGAAGTGGTTTGCAGCTCACTTCCCTGTTGAGTGTGTACCTTCTGCCTCCTAATCCTACAAGCCTAGGTCTCTCCACCTAGCCTGGCTTTTGATACTGTTTTCTGTCCTTCAAATACAGTGTTACACTGGAGTTCTTCCTGCTAACAGGGCTAGGGCTTGAATCCTGAGAATTTCATTTGAACCTTGGATGAGTCAATGATGTTTCTTTCCTTCTTCTATAGCACAAGAATTCTAATAACTTTTAGAGTGCAAGTAACTTCTCATCACCAAGGGAAACACAAGAAGCTGTTGAACATCTGACCTTTCAGAAGTGGAAGTCAGAGTGTCATAGACTTTCCTGCCCTGGTTGGCTTCACCCTGTAATCCTGAGACCTCAGCCTCCTTAGCTAGGTTGATGGGTGTCAGCTACTGGTGTTCTGCTAGGTTCAGGACTGTAATGACATTGACAATACAAGTCAACTGCTTATCACAAAGGGCTTGGGGAGCATATTAAGCCTTTCAACATTGGACCATTCAGATCCCTTTAGCACACAAGGTTATAATGCTAGAGTCTGAGAGGCTGGACAAGTGGATCTGCTACACTTCAATCTTAAGCTCTGACTCCAATTCTGGTTTACATCAGCGTTTATTTTCCATGGAATGTTCTCCTAATTAGCAGATAAGAAAAGTACTTTGATTAACCCTTACTTTTTTCCAGTTGTGTGTCTTGTATCAAGCCTGGGCCCTGTCCCTGGGCAATTCAGCTCAAGGCTAACACTCTACCACTTGAGCCACAGCGCCACTACGTTTTTTTTTTTTTGGTGGTACATTGGACATAAGAGTCTAACAGGCTTTCCTTGCCTAGGCTGTCTTTGAACTGTGGTCTTCAAATCTCAGCATCCTGAGAAGCTGAGGTTCCAGGTGTGAGCCACCCGCATCTGGCCAATTGTATATGACAGTCCTGGGGCTTATTTTTTTCAAGGCTAGGACTCTGCCATTTGAGCCACTCCACTGCTTCTGGCTTTTTCTGAGTATGTGGACTTGAATATTCAAACTCTGGTAATCATGCATGTTGAGCCAGCTCTTTACCACTAAGCCACATTTCTAGGCTCGTGCTTACAATCTCATCCCACAACTTGTCTGTCCAAAAAAAAAAAGGCTTCTGAGTATAAATCATTGAAGAAATCCCTATAGGAAGGTGTTCAAAGATAAATAAGACAAAGTTCATACTTGAGAGAGACTCTAAACTTGTGAAGACTATTACAAATGCCTCCATTTAATTATGTATCATGTTTCAACACAAAAAGTTTTAATGAAAAATGAGTCAATGTCCTAAATTATTGTGTAATTTTATAATAGATGTGTGAAATGTAATAAATATGTGTATGATAACTCTAAATAAAATACACAATAAATGAATGAATCAAAAATAAAATAAATACAAAATCAATAATAAAAATCATAATATGTAACAAACATAATTATGTAAGTATATATCCTATATTACATATGTGTAGAAATATCTTTTCCATTACAGGGCCTCCATTCAGGCCATGGGAACTCTAGCCTGAATTTCATTTTGTCAAGGACAGTAAGCTTCGCCTTCACCCATGGTACAAAAGAGTTACTTGGACGGTGAGATCAAATCCGACCAATGGTAAAAATATTGGCCCAGTTCCAAGATAGTGACTTAATTTTTTAAGGAAAGCAGTTATGTTTATTCAGTTACATACTGAACATTAAAAAAAGCAGTGTAGAATTTTGTACAGCTATTCAGATGTCCTTCCCTTACTCCCAAACTGCTTCTCTGAAAACTACATTGTTTCTCTTTTTTGTATTTTTCTTATTGTAAAAATGTTGTATGGAGGGGTCACAGTTACTTGAGCAAGGTCATCAGTATATTTCCTATTGAGCATTGTTGCCTCCTCCTTTGTTTTCCCCCTACCATCCCTTCCCTCCCATCTCCAAAACTACTCCCCCTGCCAAGCTGAGTGACTTATTTTTAGTTTTGGCTTGGCATGGGGTTTGAATTCCAATAGTGGCAAATCTGCACTTTCCCTCGCATTGCTACAGATTTACCAAGATCCTGAGGTCAAATCTCGGGCTAGGAAAGAAAACAAAGAAATTCCAAATCAGGGAGTTGTTTTTTTTTTTAATTTAGTTAATTAATTAATTAATTAATTATTTTTCTTTTCTTTTCTTTTTCTTTCTTTTTTTTTTTTTGGCCAACCATGGGGCTTGAACTGAGGTCTTGGCAACTCTGCCTCAGCTTCGATCACCCTAGGCTAGGTGCTGCTCGGGACCCATACCCAATCCTGGAATCCTAGGCCCAGAGGGCTTGCATGAGGAAAATAAAGTGGGATGGAATGAAAATTGGGGAGATGCAGAGGGCTAGGGGGTTTTATGTTTTTCTCATTGCACAGTGACCATCCTGGGTCTGAATCAGACGGCTGCAAAATGGATCTGACCTGCCATATCTGAAGGCTGGCGTGCTATCAAGGAAACCATAGGTCAACCTGTCAACATAGGCCCTGGCTTCAAATCACGGTCATGACACCTACCAATGGCAGGAGATCACAAGAGACTCATTCCTACCGGGCGCTGGTGGCTCATGCCTGTAATCTTAGCTGCTCAGGAGGCTGAGATCTGAGGATCCCAGTTCAAAGCCAGCCCGGGCAAGAGAGACCATGAGACTCCTATCTCCAATAGACCACCAGAAAACCGGAAGTGGTGCTGTAGCTCAAGTGATCTGAAGAGCTGAGGGACAGCGCCCAAGCCCAGACTTCAGGCCCCACGACTGACCAAAAAAAAAAAGAGACTCATTCCTATGATTGGAATACCTATTGAAAGAGAAGTTTGTGCATCGGTCGAGTCTAAAATTGGATGCAATAATCCCAGGACACTGATCGATCTCAATTAATACTTTATTAATCTTGAAAAGAATGCTATTCCCTTAATTGTGGTATAATAAATACCTAAGAGTTAATAGGAACGTAGTATATGTCATTCAATCATAGATAGGCGGCTATGGCTCTTTATACCAATATATATTTATTTGTAAACCACTGTCTGCCTATCCATGTATAGCTGTTTTGTACAATCCTGGGGCAAGATCTCATCACCTGGGAACCACTTGACAGCTTCATTGGCTAGAGGCTGCCGTGCTCACACTCACCCATTCATGAATTGGGACTGCATGTCCCTGAGTTCAGATCCTAGCACTGCCAAAAATTTAATCTTGGATTAAGAAGGCAATCTGTTTTCCTTTTCCGGGAGAGTTCTGGGTGTCAGGCATGATTAAGAAGACATCTACAAATCTAGATGCTATGTGATAGCATGCAAACAATATAATACATTGTTAGGTGTCATCACAGTCAATAAAATAAACGGTAAATAAATGAATAAAACAAAAAAATTCAATGAATAACCACCCCAAACATAATATAATCTGACATCTGTATGGAAGTTCAATCCTATATTTAAAATGTATGTAAGGAGTATGCTTTCCCGGGATAAGCCTTGAATTCAGGCCTATGGAACAGGCCTGACTTTCTGGTCTTCAAGCACGATGAGCTTCCCCTTCCCGCAGAGTGCAACAGAGTTACCCAGACCCCGTGTTCAAATCCCAGGCCTTGCAGACAAAAAAATGCCACATATTCCAAGCAAGGGAGCTTCATTCGCATTTATATATTTTTTAAGTTCACTTTGCCTTTATTTGATACATTTTGATTTTATAACACTAGAGTTTTTCAAAAAAGGGGTTTAAACTTTTACATTTCAGCATAGCACATTGGTGTTTCTATTTTGATCATCTTCCATGAAGAGTGAACATGAAAATAAGAACACCATTTCTCCCTAGAAGGTTGGGACAGTTGATTTTATTTATATTTAGAGTTATTTCTATAATTTTAAACTCTCTACATTTGTGTCATTTTAGTTTGCCTCAGTGCCTACAACAAAATACACTAGGGGAGTCATAGCACAAAAAGTTGGGTTTCTGAATAAAAACTCACTTTTGTGAGGACAGCAGGTACGTGTAAGCATTTTGGGAATAAACTAGATTGTAAAATGAAAAACAAAAACATTGGGAGTTGGATGTAATCAGTAGTGGAGTATTTGCCTGAAGAGCATAAGACTCTGGAATAAATGTTTCCTAAAGCTCAAAGTGTTAGAATTTTATGATCTGTATGAACAAAAATTTATTTTTGGTTGTGAGCCTGAACTCAGGGGTTATCCCTGCACTCTTCAGCTCAATATGATTAATCTATTGCTTAAATTTCAATGCTACTTCCGGTTTTCTAGTGGTTTATTGGAGATAAGAGTCTCACGGACTTTCCTGTCCAGGCTGGCTTTGAACCACCATCCTCAAATCTCAGCCTGCTGATTAGCTAGGATTATAGGCATGAGCCACCATGTCAGGCACGTGAACAAACTTCTTAAAGATTGATTCTGAGAAAAGAAACCTGGAATATACTTTTAGTATAAATAATTTATAATGCCATGTTTAAGGCACTAATTCAGAAGTATTTATTCATTGGCTGCTTTTTAGTTTATTTAAAGTTTATTTATATATCCGTTATTAATATATATACATATATTATCAAAAACGTAGATTTGAAGTGTACCTAAGAGCATATGTGCTCATGTAAAGTTATGCAACTGCACAAGCTTCATTATTTTTTTCCAGTTTGGTTGGTACCATAAATTATGTGGGATTTTTCTATTGTTGGTTTGTTCTCTGTTTTTGGAGGATTTCTCTCCCTTTTATCCCCCTCTCCCACTCCATGAACTTGAACTCAGCTTGCTCTTTCTTGGCTTGGTTGTTCATAGCTGATTTTCTACCACTTCAGCCATACCTGTAGCCGGGGTTTGTGCCAGTTAATTGGAGATGATTTCTCTCAGGCTTTTCTGCCTTCATTGGCTTTGAAATTTTATCGTCCATTTCTCAGCCTCCTGAGTAGCTAGGATTACAGATGTGAGCAAATGGGGTGCCTAGGGATAAATTAGACTTTGGTTGGTGTATTCTTTCTGTTTTTCTAAGCATGGGATCATCTAATATAGAATTTCGGTGAATGTCCTGGGTCTGAAGTAAGATATATAATACATATGCAAATCTGTATAGTTCTAATAATACATAATGAATTTAATACGTGTTATAAGTGTAGTAATAGTCAATAAATATAATGAATGACTAATACAAAAAATAAATACCCTCAAAGCAATATACAGTAAACATAAGTATTAATCATTTTTTTCAAGTGTGGATGAATATTACTTAACAGGGCTGGGGATTGAATTCAGACCTAGGGAACAGGCCTGAATTGCTCGTATTCAAAGAGGGTGAGTTTCCCCATTCTCCACAGTGCATTAGAGATTCCCAGACTCTGAGTTCAAATCCCAGGCCTGGCTGAAAAAAACGGACACAAATTCCAAGTCAGGGATCTCCATTAGTATTTTTAATATTTTTAAATTTTAAAAAGATTTATTTTATTTTTTATATACTTTATTAAAAAAATTATTATATTTTATTTATTTATTCATTTATTTTGCCAGGCATTGGGCTTGAACTTAGGTCCTAGCAACTCTGCCTCAGCCTCCATCACCCTAAGCTGGGATGTTGAAGCTTCTGGGCCCACAGACCATAATGGGATCCGAGGCTTCAGGGGCTGACAGGAAAACAAATTGAAAACAGCACTGAAAAATAGCCGTTAATTGCAGAGAGTTGGTGGTTTCTCCATTTTCCTTCCTTGCATGGTGACCATAACGGGTCCAAATGACACAGCTACAACCTGTAGGTCACCTGGCATTGCTGAAGGCTGGCAGGCTGCCAGCGAACCCATAGGCCAATCTGGACGCCTAGGTGTTTGAATCCCAGTCATGGCACTTAGAAAGGGCTGGAGAGCCTAATAAACTATTGCCTGTTCATAGGAACCCCAGAGGAATGTCATCAATGTCATGGTTGGATGAGTAGTTTGTCAATCAGTCTAACATAAAATTAAACCCAGTATTCACAAGATGTGGATTGAATTTAATTCACATTATGCATTATGCATTAAAAGAATATGTGTGTGTGTGTGTGTGTGTGTGTGTTTTGTCAGTAGTGGGGCCTGAACTCTGGTCATGGGAACTCTCCCTCAGCTTTTCAGCTCAGGGCTAGTGCTGTACCATTTGAAATACAGCACCATTCCCGGCTTTTTCTGATCCTGTGGTGCTGAGGAATAGAACCCAGGGCTCATGCATGCAAGACAAGCACTCTCCCAGTGAGCCACTTTCCCAGCCCCTAAAAGAATACTATTGACTAAATAGAATTCTCACTACATACCTGTGAATCACTAGGAAGGTAGTATATGTCATTGAATACTACTAGATAGACATCATTAGAAGTATCTAAATTTCGAAATATATATTTCTTTTTATACCACCGTCTGCATAGAAAAGTATTGCTATTTTGGCCAAAACTGAGTCTCGATCCCAGGTCCTGGGATCCACCTGGCATCTGAATGTGCTAAAGGCTGCCATGCTGACATTCCCCCAATCATGAATTGTGCCTCCTAGTTCCTCAGTTCAGGCTCCAGCATTGCTAAAAATGTCTTCCTAGAGAAAGATTCCAAGTGTGATACCTGTTTTCCTTTTCTGTGCAAGTGCTGGGTGTCAAGTATTATGTATATAATATGTGTGCAAAGCTCCATGCTATGGAATAGATTTGAATGAATGTAATAAATGTTATAGGTGCACTCACAGTCAGTCCATAAATAAATGGTAAGTAAATAAATAAATAATAAAATATAATGAATCATTCCATCAAACACGATATAAACTGAATATATGGATGTAAGTATAAATAAACATGTCTATAAATGTTATGTTCTCCAGGGCTGGGGCTTGAATTCAGTCCTAGGGAACAGGCCTGAATTGCTTGTCTTCAAGGGAGGAGAGCTTTCTTTTCCTCTATCCCCCTCAGTGCATCAGAGTTACCCAGATCTCAAGATGCATCCCTGCCTGGCAAACAACAAGATGGCACAAAATCCAAGACAGGGAGCTTCAGTAATATTATTAATTAATTAATTTAGTTTTTGCCATGCACGGGGCTTTAACTCAGGTCGTGGCAATCCTGCCTCAGTTTCCATCACCCTAGCCTGGGATTGTGCAGCCTCTGGACCCACAGCCTATCCTGGGTCCTAGGCCTGGGTGACTAACAGGAAAACAAAATGAAAACACCACCAAAAAAAAGCCACAAACCGCAGAAGGTCAACAGTTTCTATCTTTCTTTCTTGCACGGTGACCATCCTCGGTCTGAATGACATGGCTGCAACCTGTAGGTCACCTGGCATTGCTGAAGGCTGGCGGGCTGTCAGTGAAGCCATAGGCCAACCTAGACGCTAGACCCTGAGTTCGAATCCAGATCATGCCACTTAAAAGGGGCTAGAGAGCCTAAGAAACTATTGCCTGTCCATAGGAATACCAGAGAAATGTGATAAATGTCATGGTTGGATAAGTAGTCCCTCAAAATGAGTCTAGCATAAAATTAGACCCAATAATCACAGGACACCGATTGATTTTAATTCATAGTTTATTATGCATTAAAAATTATTATTGATTAAATGAAATCCTCACTAAATACATGAGAATTGTTAGGAATGTAGTATATGTCACTGAATATTAGATAGACACCTCTAGCAGTACCTAAATATCTAAATTTATATTTATTTATGTACCACTATCGCCATAGAAAGTTACTGCGATTTTGGCCAAACAGGGGATTGATCCCAGGTTTTGGGATCGACTTGGCAGCTGAATGGGCTACAGGCTGTGGTGCTGACACTCACCCATTCAAGAATTGGGCCTCTCAGGCTTTCAGATCAGGTCTCATCATTGCCAAAAATTTCTTCCTGGTGTAAGATTTCAAGTGTGACATCTGTTTTCCTTTTCTGTGCAAGTTCATAATATGTCTACAAAGTTACATGCTATGGAATAGATTAGAATAAATGTAATAAATGTTATGGGTGCACTCACAGTCCATAAAATAAATGCTAAACCAATAAATCAATAATAAAACGTAATGAATCGCTCCAACAAACACAATATAGACTGAATATATAGATGTAGTATAAATCGTATATTTAACATGTCTATAAATGTTATGAGGTGCTTGAATTCAGCCCTAGGGAAGAGTTTAGTTCATGCATGATTCTCATAGGAAATGATAGGCAAGACGTATGTCACAACAAAAATTTTTAATTAAGAGTTCATGAAGTGTGACAATAAGGATAACATTGAGGAATTGGAGGAAATGGGAAAGATCCAAGTATCAGTACTCACATGTTGTAGAGCACATGGGCAGCAAAGATGGTGCTGATAGGGAGTTGAGTGGGCAGAGCCTGATTTGCTTTATGTTCAGTGCGTAAGGAGAACGTGGAAACTTAGGTGCATGATAGGGTGTGACCTTTACAGTGATTGGCTCCTCTTCCTCCTTATTTGCTCTACCAAAAAAAGACAGAATGCCCCAAGAAGTTACTATAATTTCAGACAGCCATTGGGCAATATTTTTGCAGTTCCAAAAAGCCCTGGATGAAGTTTACCTGAAGGGTATTCTATTTTTGAGCCCATTTTCCTTTGGTTGTTTGCAGGTGTTACATTGATTTCTGCAGTTTTAACTCAAAAGGGGGAGCCATTAGAGTGGGTTCACACTCCCCTGGGGGGCACACCTTGGGTGTACTCTCAAGCAGACCAACTTGCACATGCTATGGTCAAGGGAAGGACCCAAGCCCAAAGGCATTATTGCCTTGACCCTCACTCCCTTATTTTTCCTTTTCCAATGGCAGACGTTGAATGGCTCACTCGAGCCAATGCTCATCTTGCTCTCTTCTTAGAGGGGTTTCTAGGCCAAATTGACTGCCATTATGGGCCATTCAAATAGACTGTCATGTTATGGTGACTTCCCCTCAAAATGCCATCTCTATTTTCTGCTACGCCTATTCCTGGCGCCCTCCATGTTTTTACTGATGGAGGCAAAGCAGGCTCTGCGTATGCAGCCTTTGAGGAGCCAGACAACAAAGATTCCCAACTTGTCAAGCGTCAGCACAATATAAAGAAGTGCTGGCCATAATTATGGCCCTTCAGGACATTCAAAAACCCTTTAGGTTGTATTCTGATAGCCTATAAAACAAAAAAGGGGAGTTAATCCCCATATACAGTTACAGATAGCTTTGTTTACCATTAACATTTTAAAATTTTCAAAAGGGGCTACTGAATCCAGATTTCAGAAGCACTGGGGACAACTATTCCCTAAGCCCCAAATAAAAGTCAGGTGGAAGGACCCCCTGACACAACAATGAAGATGACCTGACCCCCTAGTTTCCATGGGCAGGGGATTTGGATGCGTTTTTCCCATAGGGGAGACAGCCCCCACTTGGATTCCTGCCAGGAATCTTAAGTTTTTACCTATCTCCTCTATACAGGAAGATACCCAAGGATAAGCTAACCAACAAGGAAGAAAAATGGCTATGGTGGCCTAGGCTTGTGTTTAAAAGAGAAAAGCCGCAAGATAATTATTAACCATCCCCAACGGCCACCAACCCTTGAGAAGCTCTTGTGTTCTCTAACAATTGCAGATGGCGATACTCCAGCTGTTGGCTGTCCTGACCCTCCCAGTCCTGACTTCGATGAGTGACCTGGGTAGTGATCAGTGCTGGCAATGCAGAAATCATCAATAGCAACAGAAGAGAAGTTGTCCCTTTGACCTGGTGGCCTGACATTCATTTTGATCACACCCTATGTCATTATGTATAGACCATTTAATATTTATGTTGGAGCTAATTATTTTAATGTCACCTGCTCTAATTGTTCTTTTAGTAATTGTTTGTATAGTGGCATTATTGAATCCATACTTATTGTTAAACAACCACCTTTTGTTTTGCTTCCAGTTTAGATCTTTTTCAGCCCCAGAGCCAAATAGCTGGATTAGAACAAGCCCCACCTCTGGACTCTGAAGTGGCAAAGACTGCTATTCCATCCTTGACAAATGTTAAAGGACTAGTAATGGCATTGCTTGGCATGGAAATGCTTTTGCTGATGGTTTTTCTATGCCTTACTTGCATTATATGTGCACTACAAAACGCTTATGAGCTTATCCAGGCAGTTACATAAGATCAAGATCCAAGTGAATAAATTTCCCTGAGAGGAATCGCAGCCAAAGACGGGTAAGAGGGGGTATCAGTCTGGCCAACCTAAGACAGGGCCTTCAGCTTTGCTCTGAAGAAGTTCCCGATGATGGGTCAGGCAGAAAAGGCGATCCACCCAACCTAAGACAGGCAGGTTCACTTCTTTAAACAAAGACAGGGAGCTGTTAGGAGCCATTTCGAGCTTAAAGTAAAGCTCAAAGTCATCTTGACCCCTGTGCTCGCTTAAAGGCACGTACAAGGAACTGGCTTACTTAAAAGACACCAGGTGCCCAGGATTGCTTTGCTAAGTCTGCAGTTTGTTTTAAATTTTCCTTGTTTTTCTGGACTATAGTAGAATGGTCTGAGTGTGGGGGCCCACGAGGATGCACCATGCCGCATGTGTGGAACTCCCAATACCCAGGCTGCTCCCAGGTTCTGAAGAGGATGACCTTATGAGATACTGACTTTTATATATGCCCAGGAATTAATTGAACTGCTTTGGACATTTCTAACTGTGGTGGGACTGATGATTATTATTGTGCTAGGTGGGGATGTGAGGTAACTGGGACGGGCTCTTGGATCATGCACAAGGGCCCTCCCTATCCTTGTCTGGCGAATCTCACCACCCAGATTTGCCTCAAACCCCCTGCATGGCCAATGCTATCCTTACCAATGGAATCCTTTTAAAATAACCTTTACAGAGGAGGGAAAAAGATAACTAACTTGGAGGTGGGTCTGCCATTAAAACAAAAAAGAGAGAATCTATAGCGCACATGGGCAGCAAAGATGGTGCTGATAGGGAGTTGAGTGGGCAGAGCCCAATTTGCTTTACAGTATGTAACCAGACCTTGGAAGCTTAGGTGCATGATAGGGTGTGACCTTGACAATAATTGGTTCCTCTTCCTCCCCTCCCATGCCACCCACTCTTTCTTGCTTTAAAAATGGCTTGCTCTGTGTTAATAAAGGAGTTTTCCTGCTTGAGTTGACTCCCTGCTGTGTCTGATTGTCTCCTGGGATAAGGGAGGCTGGGGAACAGGCGAGTGGCTGCACTTACCTTTCCTAGGACTCTGTCTGTCTTTTGTGAGATGAACGAAAACCCGACAACATGGTAGATGGGATTCCAACACAGCTAGCCACATCTCCTACTCTATCCAAATAGGTATTTATTAGCATACTAGCTTCAGCTTATGAATGGATGAATATTGTGCCCCACCCCAACCCCGGGGCTCAATCTAAGGTCTTGGGAAACCCCTAGCTCCTTAGTTGCTCACAGGCTGGTATCCTCACCTAGACCCTTTTGCCAATTGGGCCTGCTAAGCTCTGAGTTCAAATCCCAGTACTGCCAAAAGATGAATCCTAATATGAGAAGCCCATTGATCCATCTGTTTTCCTGTCCTGTGAAAGTCCTGGGTCTCAGGGAGGATGGAGAATTCTATATAGGCAACTCTATAACCATAGGAATAGGTTGTTATCCACGTTGGCACAGTTATGTCTGTCATCATACTCAATAAAACACAAATGCATCCATGACTAAGACACACAATAAAAAGAGTAACTACACTGAACTCATGATGCATTTCATATATATATGTAAATAGAGATCCTATGTGTAAAATAGGTGGGTACATTACTTTTTCCAGTGCTGGGGCTTCAGTTCAGGACCTGTGACCTGGCCTGATATTGTAGTCTTCAAGGATGGTGAGCTTCCCTTTCCCCCACAGTGTTATAGATTTACCCAGACCTGAGTTGTAATCCCAGCTGTGGCAGAAAACTGGTGTGAGTTCTGAGCCAGGTTGCATTATTATTATTATTATTATTATTATCATCATTATCATTATCATTATTATTGCCAAGGAAAGGATTTGAACTCAGTTTTTGGTAACTCTGGCTCAGCTTCAATCACCTCAGGGTGGTGGGCTTCATTGGGCCCATAGCCGATCCTGGGATACTAGGCCCTGAAGTCTTGCAGGAAAACACACACGCACACACACACACACACACACACACACACACCAAGTAAGAGAGAGAGAGAGAGAGAGAGAGACAGAGAGACAGAGAGAGAGAGAGAGAGAGAGAGAGAGAGAGAGAGAGAGAGAGAGAGGAAAGCTGCGGGATGGATTTTTACATTTTGTTCCTTTCCAAGGTGGCCATCCTGGGTCTTAATGACATGCTTACAAAGAGTACTTCACCTTGCATTGGTGAAGGATAGCGGGCTATCAGGGAAGCCATAGGCCCATGCAGCAATGTAGGCTCTGAGTTCGAGTCCTGGTCCTGACACATACCAATATGTGGAATTCCCAATACACTCATTCTTATGCATCGAAATACCGATAGAATGTGAGCAAACTCATGATTGAATGAGAAGTTTCTGAGTGCATCAATCAGTCTAGTCTAAAATTAGATGCAATGATCCTAGGATGCTGATTGATCTTAATGAATAGTCTATTAAGCATGAAAAGAATCTTATTTCTTCAATGGTGGCATAATAATTACCTAAGAGTTGCTAGGAACCTTGTTGATATACTTGAATCCTAGGCAGATGTCTCTGGCACTCTATACAAACATATATTTATTGGTATACTACCACCTGCCTATCCATGTATGGCTACTTTGTCCACCCCTGTGGCTCGATCTCAGGGTCTGGGAACTGCCAGGCAGCTTCCTGGGCTAGAGTTTGACATGTTGACACACCCATTCATGAATTGGGTCTGCTAGGCCCTGAGCTCAGGTCCCAGCACTGCCAACATTTGTATCGTGGAGTAAGAAGTGGAGTGTAACACCTGTTTTCCTTTTCTCTGAGTGTCCTGGGTGTAAGACATGAAAGAGAACATGTCTACAAATCTAGATATATGTGATAGGATGTCATCAATATAATAAATGGAATGCGTGTTATCACAGTCAATAAAATAAGTGGTAAATAAATGAATAAAACAGAAATACAATAGATAACCACAACAAACAGGATATGGACTGAACATTAATAGGTAGGTACAAATCCTATCTTTACAATGTATATAAATAGTGTGTTTCCCAGGGCTCGGGCATGAATTCAGGCCTAGGGAGCAGGCCTGACTTTCTTGTCCTCAAGCATGGTGAGCTTCCCTTTCATCCACAGTGCTGCAGAGTTACCCAGACCCTAAGTTCAAATCCAAATCCTGGCAGATAAAACATCACCAATGCAAGCCAGGGAAATTCTTTTGCCAAGCAAGTTCTTGAACTCAGGTCATGGCAACTCTGCCTCAGCTTCCATCACCCTAGGCTGTGGTGCAGCCACTGGAACCACAGACGATCCTGGGATCCTAGACCTCCAGGCCTTGCAAGCTGGGGGGGGGGAATGCACAGAAAATAAGTGGTGGGATGGACTTTTTAGATTTTGCACCATGACCATCTGGGTCTGAATGACACAGCTCCAAAGGGTACTTCACCTTGCATTGCTTAAGGCTGGTGGGCTATTGGGCTATTGGGCCATAGTCCTGCAGGGCAATATAGAACTAGAGTCGAATCCCAGTCATGTCACTTCTGGAAGATGGGAGATCCTAAGAGACTCATTTCAATCTATAAGAATAATGGTGGAATGTTATAAATGTCACTGTTGAATGAGTTGCTCATGAATGATACTTGTATAAAATTAGACATCATGGTTTTAGTTGGCTGGTTGATTTTATATAATATGAAACATTAAAAGAATACTCTTTCTTACAGGGATACAATGATTTCAGGACACCAATTTACTTAAGAGTTTATTTATTTATTTTTTTATTGTGAAAGTAATGTACAGAGGGGTTACAATTACATGGGCAAGATAATGAGTACATTTCTTATCAAGCATTGTAGCTTCCTCTTTTGTTTCCCTTTCCCATCCATTAACATCCTTCCCCAGCCTCCCAACCCAATCCTCTCCAACCCTCCTTCCTCACCACACCCCCACACCAAAGTTGTAAAATTAGTTTTCAACATAACGACTTGTACATCTCATTGAGGATAAAAACAATAACATTAATTACATGGAGGTATAATAATACCCAAGAATGGTAGGAATGTAGTCTATATAACGGAATAATGGATAGACATCTCTGGCACTCTATAAAGATATATATTTATTAGCGTACTACCATCTGAGTGTCAATCTGTTCTTATTTTGTCAACTGCTGGGGCTCAATCTCAGGCCCTGGGAACTTCCTGTCAGCTCAATTTGCCCCAGGATGGCATGCTGACAGTGACCCATTCATGAATTTGTCCCTGTAGGCCATGAGATCAGATGTCAGAACTCCCAAACAACGAATCATGGAATAAAAAGCTGATGGTGACACATGTTTTCCTTTTCTGTGAAAGTCCTGGGTGTCAGATATGAAGCAGAATACATATGTACACCTATATCATATGTAATCAATGTAATCAATGTTCTATGTGCCATAATAGACAATAAAATAAAGTCAATACATGAACAAAACAAAAAATAAAATGAATAAATATACTGAACTCAATATGTACATACATATGTCTGTAAATATAAATCATATACTTAAAATGTACATGAATAGGATTTTATTTAGTGCAGAGGATCGATTTCAGGCCTAAGGAACAGATTGAATTTCTTGACTTCAAGGAGGCAAGCTTCCCCTTCCCGCACGGTGCAACAGAGTT
This sequence comes from Dipodomys merriami, assembly GCF_024711535.1. Taxonomy (NCBI): domain Eukaryota; kingdom Metazoa; phylum Chordata; class Mammalia; order Rodentia; family Heteromyidae; genus Dipodomys; species Dipodomys merriami. The sequence continues at coordinate 1,604,813 of NW_027202283.1, read as the reverse complement.
ACCAAGACCATGAGTTCAAATCCCAGTCCTGGCAAGAAAAATGGCATCTCTATGCTATATGACACCCAATTCTTAGGTATTTCATTCGGCCTCCATTTAATGAATGTGATTGTTGAAATGCTTAATAAAGTATTAACTAAAATCTATCAGTGTCCTATAATATAATTGTGTATAATTTTATACTGTAATCATTCAAGAACTGCCCATTCAATCATGACATACATCACATTCCATTGGTATTCATACGGATAAAATGAGTTTCTTAGTATCTCCTGCCATTTGAAAGTGGGAGGACCAGGATTCGAACTGTGGGTTCCAGCTCCCAGCACTTAAACCTGAGGATAGGGAACTCACCGTTCTGTCCAAGAACATCAGCAAGACCAATGATTAGGCAGGCACCAGTGGCTCTCAGCAGTCCTCCTTGATACTTACAAGGCTGTGAAAGGAGGGTCATGTTCAAAGTCACCCTAGGCAGGAAAGTCCTTGAGACAACTATCCAACTAAAGTGGCAACAAAGCCACAAGAAGAGACATGTGGCTCCCGCTAGCCTTGATCCAATGCAGCTCACAGACTGTGCCCAGATCCTGAGTTCAAGGTCTGAGACTGGCAACAAACAGCCATACACAACAATTTGTGCAGCCATCCAAGTAAAGCAGGTCACCCTTTTGTAACCAACTGAATTGGACAGAGTTCTCTGGGAAAGGGTCTGGTGAAGCCGCTGTCATTTTTACACCGCCCATGCTGCCTGCATCACAGGATTCCGGCCACAACCCCATTCTTTCCTGGTTCTTTCTAACCAATGGGATTCAAGAATGCTGTCCCACATTCCATGCTGCCCTGCAGCACCAGAATTCCCTCTGTTGGTTGACACCACTACCCGCGATTGAGGAAAGTAGAGGTGGCTGAGTGGTGAGCAAGAGATTCGAGGTAACTTTGGAGTAGGTTAGGATATTGACCTCTTAGTCACTGAGTGGGAGAATAGAGGATTTCCCAGAGCCTGGGAATGTGGCCAGCCCATCTTTCCCATCACAGCTCTCAGATGTCTGAAACAACAAGATTCCATGAGAGAGCTGAGGACAAGAACTACTACGAGAATGCCAGCAGAAGAATACTCCCATCAGATCTGCAACATTCAACAAAACAAAGAACATGAAAAAGAGAGGGAGGCTCAAGACAAACATCATCTTATACATATGATAGAAACAATTGCATAAAAGGAAAAAAAAACCAAAAACCCTTTAAATACTTATCTTGGGGTTCATTCCATTAACATCAACTTATCTGAACTTAGTTATTACAAATAAGGGAAACCATGGGACCTATGTTTCTTTGGGCCTGGCTTACTTCACTTAATGTAATTTTTTACAAGTCTTTCCATTTCCTAACAAATGGGGCAATGGCATTCTTTCTGATGGAGGCATAGAATTCCATTGGGTATATACACCACATTGTCTTGATCCATTCATCTACTGAGGGGCATCTGGGTTGGTTCCATAACTTAGCTATGGTAAATAATGCTGCAATAAAAATAGTCGTGCCGGTAGCTTTAGTTTGGTCTTGTTTGTGATCATTTGGGTAAATGCCCAAAAGTGGGATTGCCGGCTCATAAAGGAACTCTATGTGGAGTCTTTTGAGGAATCTCCATGCTGCTTTCCAAAGTGGTTGAACAAGTTTACACTCCCACCAACAATGCAGTAAAGTTCACTTCTGTCCGTATGCCCTCCAGCAGCTGTTGTTATTAGAATTTTTTATTATAACCATTCTAACTGGGATGCAGTGGTATATCATTGTTGTTTTGATTTGCATTTCTTTTATGGCTAGAACTTGAGCATTTTTTCATGTGTCTATTGGCCATCCTTCTTTCCTCTTCAGAGAAGTTTCTCATTAAGTCTTTAGCACAGTCATTTATTGGGCAATTGTTTGTTTGAAGATTTGTTTTGGAGGGATTTAACTTTTTAAGTTCCAGGTATATTTTAGATATGAGACCCTTGTCTGTTGTATGGCTAGTGAAAATCTTCTCCCAATGCATAGGCTTTCTATTGATCTTCCAAGCTATGTCCTTTGCCATGCGGAAGCTCTGCAATTTCATGCAATACCATTTGTCCAACCTTTCTTTCATTTGTTGTGTTTCTGGGGCTCTCTTAATAAAATTTCGGCGTATGCCAAGGAGACCTAGGGTTTCTCCTACTCCATTCTGTAATGTTTTCAAAGTGTCTGCTTTGACTCCGAGGTAATTGATCCATGTGGAGTTGATTGTGGTGCAAGGTGATATATAAGCTTCTAGCTTTAGTTTTCCATAAGTAGTTAACCAATTTTACCAGCACCATTTACTGAAGAGGCTGTCTTTCTTCCATTCTGTTTTTTTTTTTTTTAGCTCCATTATCAAAGATTAGATGGCTACAGGTTTTAGGTTCATTTGTGGGTTTTCAAGTCTATTCAAATGGTCCTGGGGTCTGTTCTTGTGCCAGTACCAAGCTATTTTGATTACTATGGCTTTGTAGTAGAGTTTGAAATTTGGTATTGATATTCCTGCAGCACTGTTCTTTCTGTTAAAGATTGTTTTTGTTATTCAGTGTCTTTTATTGTTCTATATGAATTTTTGGATTGCCTCTTCTATTTCCTTGAAGAATAAGATTGGAATATTGATAGGTATCACATTGAATTTGTAGATAGCCTTGGGAAGTATGGCCATTTTCACATTGTTGATTTTTCCAATCCAGGAGCATGGGAGTTTTTGCCAAATTCTAAGTTCTGTTTTGATTTCGTTTTTCAGGTTTTCAAAGTTTTCATCATAGATGTCCTTCACTTGTTTGGTTAATTCCTAGGTATTTTATTTTTTGTGGGGCTATTACAAATGGAGTTGCTTTCCTGATTTCAGTCACACTTTTCTCATTGTTGTCATATAGAAAAGCCATTGATTTTTGAAGGCTAATTTTATACCCTGCTACTTTGCCGAAATTTTGAATCATCTTGAAGAATTTGGGAGCAGAGTCCATGGGATTCTTTGAATGCAAGATCATGTCATCTGCAAAAAGGGAGAGTTTTACTTCTTCTTTTCCTATTTGGAACCCCTTGATGTTTGCATCTTGTATTATTGCTGTAGTTAGGCATTTTAATACTAGATTGAAGAACAATGGAGTGAGTGGGCATCCTTGTCTCGTTCCTGAGTTTCGAGGACATGGAGTTAATTTTTCAACATTGAGCATAATACTGGCTTGAGGTTTTAATATACAGCTTTTATTGTACTGAGGAAGGTTCCATGGATTCCTAGTCTTTGCAGAAACTTCATCATAAAGTGGTGTTGGATCTTGTCAAATGTTTTCTCTGCATCTATTGAGATAACCATGTGGTTCTTATTCTTGCTCTTGTTGATGTGAATTATGTTATCTTGTTTGCGTATATTGAACCAGCTTTGCATTCCTGAAATGAATCCTGTTTGATTGTGACCTATGATTTTTTTGGATAAATTGTTGGAGTCGATTGGCCAAAATGTTGTTGAAAAGTTTTGCATCAATGTTCATCAAAGAAATGGGTCTATAGTTCTCTTTCTTTGATGAGTCCCTGCCTGGTTTGGGGATGAGGGTTACTATAGATTCATAGGATGAATTTGGTAGTAAACTTTCTCTTTCAATTCCATTAAAAATTTGAAGGAGCATTGGTGTGAGTTCTGCTTTGAAGGCCTTGTAGAACTCTGATGTAAAACCATCTGGTCCTGGGCTTTTCTTAGATGGGAGGTCTCTTTTTGCTATTTCTATTTTAATGCTTGATATGGGCTTGTTAAGATGGTTTAACTCATCTTGATTTAGTTTTGGCCTGTTGATATTTGCTAGGAAAAGTTCCATTTCTGCCAAGTTCTTAAACATATTAGCATAAAGGTTTGAGAATCATTCCCTTATAATTTTCTGAATCTTGTTTGTTTCTGTGGTGATATTTCCATTCTCATCTCTGAGTTTGTTTATTTGGGTGTGTTCTCTTATTTTTCTGATAAGATTTGCTGGGGGTCTGTCTATTTTGTTGATTTTTTTCAAAGAACCAACTCTTTGATTTGTTGATTCTTTCTATTTTTTATTCTAATTCATTTAATTCTGATTTAATTTTAATTATTTCTTTCCGTCTACTGGTTTGGGGTTTATCTTGCTCTTTTTCAAGGAGGCTCAGATGTCTCATTAAATTGTTAGTTTCAGATCTATCGAATTTGTTGATGTAAGAACTCAAAGATATAAACTTGTCTCTGAGTACCGCCTTTGCTGTGTCCCAGAGGAGCTAGTAGTTTGTGTGCTCATTTTTTTTGAATACCATGAACACATGAATTTCGTTTCTAATCGCTTCCATGACCTACTGGTGGTTCAACAGTGTGTTGTTCAGCCTCCATATGTTACAGGACTTTCTTTTGTTGCTTTTGGTGTTGAGTTCTAATTTTTTTCCTTTGTCATCTGAGAGAATGCAAGATTTTACTTCAGTGTTCCTGAATTTGGAAATGTTTGCTTTGTGACCTAAAATGTAGTCTATTTTGGAAAATGTTCCATGTGCTGCTGAGAAGAACATGTATTCTGATGCTGCTGGGTGAAATATTTGGTAGGTGTCTTTTAAATCTAGTTGATCTATGCAGTTTTTTATATCTGTGGTTTCTCTGTTGATTTTTTGCCAAGTTGATAGTGGGGATAGTGGTGTATTAAAGCCCCTGACAATTAATGCATTTGGATCTATATGAGAGTTGAAAGAAAGTAGTGTTTCTTGGATAAATTTGGATGCTCCATTGTTTGGCGAATAGAGATTTAGAATTGTAATCTCTCCTGAAGTAGAGATCCCTTAATTAGTATTAAGAGACCTTCTTTATCTCCTCTAACTAATTTTAATTTGAAGTCTATTTTATCTGATATTAGTCTTGCAACTTCTGCCTGTTTATTGGACCCGTTTGCTTGATAGATTTTGTTCCAGCCTTTCACATTCAAAATGTGTAGTTTTTAATGGACAAGGTGGGATTCCTGAAGGCAATAGGTAGAAGGATCTTCCTTTTTAATCCAACTAGACAGTATATGTGGCTTAATTAGAGCGTTAAGTCCATTAATGTTAAGAGATAGGACTTAGAGGTATTTGGGAGTTCTTGCCCTTTTATTCACCTTCTTTGTGGCTGGCACAACAGGGTTCTTCCTATGGTTCTTGGATTCTCAGTTTGGGTGTGGTTTCTTGGTGTTTATTGTGGTCTTGTAGGTTTTCTATGTGTAGGACATCTTTAGGTATCTTTGTAGAGCTGGTTTGGTGGAGATACATTGTTTCAATTTTTCTTTGCTACGGAAGATTTTTATTTGACCTTCAGTTATGAAGAAGAGTTTAGCTGGTTGCAGTATTCTTGGTTGATAGTTGCTTGTCTTTAGGGCATGGCATACATCATTCCAGGCTTTTCTTGCTTTAATTGTCTCTGCTGAGAAATGTGAGGTGATTCTAATTGGTTTCCCTTTATAGGTTACTGATCTTTTCTCCTTGACAGCTTTAAGGATTTTTTTCTTGGTCTGAATTGTTCCTGTGCGGATAATAATTTGACAGTAGGATGTCCTGTTCTGGTCTGGTCTATTTGGAGTTCTAAAAGCTTCTTGTATTTGAATATCCCTATTTTTTTCATGTTTGAAGTTCTTTGCTAGGATCCTGTTAAACAAATTTCCTAGACCATTAACTTCTGACTCTAGGTGTTCCTTTACACCCATTATCCTCAGATTAGGCTTTCTGATGGTGTTTTCCAAATAGAATTGAATAGATAAATCATATTTCTTGGATTTGTCTTGGATGGTTTTATGTTCTTTCTCTATAGTATCTAGGCTGTATTGAATCCTTGAGATTCAATCTTCTACATGGTCTAACCTACTGTCAAAACTTTCTACTTCGTTTTTTATTTCTTCTCCTTCTAACTGGTCAACTTTGATGACTTCAAATTCTTTGTTGGACCTTTGTTCTAGATCTTGTAAGAAGTTCTTTATTTCCTTAATTTGGTGTTCAGTGTTTATTCTCAAATCACTTAGTTGATTTGTTATGGTTTCCTAGGACTCCCATTCCTTCTGTTGTTCTTCACTGAGCATTCCCTTTACAGTCTCCCTGATTTCTTTCAGATCTCTGTTCCTGTATTCCATTAATGCCTCCATTGATGTTTGTCCTTTCTCATCCCGATCTCTCAGTTCCTGTATTTCTCTTTGATTAAGATCCCCATGTTTCCACATTTCCTGTATTTCTCTTTGAGTGTTCTCAGCCTGTTCACGCCATTCCTGACTTTCTCTTTGTCTGTTCTCAGCCAGCTCACGTAATTGCTGTCTATCTGTTTGACTGATCTCAACCTACTCACACAATTACTGTCTATCTCTTTGTCTGATCTCATCCTGCTCACACAATTCCTTTATTTCTCTTTGAGTGTTCTCAATCTGCTCACGAAATTCCTGTATCAATCTTTGAGTAGCTTCCTCAAGCTCATGAGTCTCCTGTATTGATCTTTGGTTTGCCTCCTCTCTCTCCCTATCATGCTCACACTGAGAGTTTTGTAGGTTTTAACTCTTTTCATTTACCCTGTTTACCTGTACTGTTTGCCGAGCTTTTTGGGAACTCTCCTCTGGATTATTCTTTATCTCTTCTCTCCCCTGATTGTCATGAATGGGAGTTGAGAACCCCAGGCTTGCCATTTTTCTTGTGTTTTTCAGGCTTGTTCTGCCCATTTTGGATGAGAATAACATGTTTTGTGCTAGAACACTATTTTCAGTTAAGCATCAACCAAAGTCCGTAGTTGCACAGTCAGAAGTCTGCAGATACAATCTGGTTCAAGAGATACAATCTATTGAACATCAAACAACTATGTCTTGATGGCCTAAGAACAGCAAAGGAGAATTTGGCAACCAGAAATTATTAGGTTTAGGTAAAATTTGGGGAACAATAGGATTGGAGGGATGTGGGAAGGTGAGGAAGAGCGGATTTAACCATGTCCTCATCTCAAAGAGGGAAATTGATTGGACAGAATGATAGCAGCGAGAGAAAAAAGAGTAAGAAAAAAGAAGAAAAAGGAAAAAAATCACAAGAAAAAATGGAAAAACAAAAATTTAATATTAAAAATTGAAACCCTTAAAAACTGCAAGTTTGAAGAAGCAGTATTCAGAGAAGAATGGGGATGGGATGAGAGGAGGGGAGGCATAGAAAGAAAACATGAAAAACTAGAAAAATAAAAATGATTTAAAATGTTATATGGGTATAAAGAAGTAATACTGCTATTAAAGAATTTAAGTCTAAGAGGTTTTGAATTGAGTAATAAATTTCTGGATTAAGTGTGTACACAATGGAGTATAAGATCTAATAATTGACGACGGGTATATTAGGTTGAGCAGAACAGCAATTAAGTCATGCAGAAAAGAATGAAAGAGAAGAAGTGAAAAGAATGAGAAAAGATAGAAAGAAAGAAAGAAAGGAAGGAAGAAAGAAAAGGATCAAAAGTTCAGTAGAGATTAAAAAATAAGCACACACATATATTCACCTAAAATAAAAATTATATGAGGAAGAAAACAATAAACAATAAAAACAAAAATTTTAAAAAACCAAAAAATAAAAATAATAAAAATAAGGTACTAAAACAAAAAGAAAGTACCTTGATTTTTTTTGTGGGCTGGGAGATGGGAAGATTCTGTATTTCCCTTGTGTCAGTAACCAGCCTCTTGGTGGAGTCCCTGGTCTGCTTGTGGTGTTTGGTTTTCCTGCGGTTTGATTGGTTATTAAGGCAGTTTGTTTGGGCAAGCAGAAAATGCTCTGCTTTACCGAGGATTTTGTGATCCTCCTCTCAGGCTAGTTCAGTGGGAGAGGGATCTGTTTTGAGTATTGCAAAAGAGGGAAATGTCTGTTTTCTCTTGTTTGGCGATGCTTTGATGAGGCTAGGTTCTGGGTTGAGTTGAGGCCTTTCAGCAAACAGTAGCTTTTCCCTGAGGGGCTAGCTTCTGAGACACTCACAGAGCACAGCCTGGAGCCTTTCTCAGAGTTTATGTTTACTGAATTTCAATTGACTAGGCTGCTGTAGGGAGGGGCAGCCTCTGGCTATGTTTACTCAGTGAAGAAAGCCACTCCCAGGTAGCAGATTTCCTCTGCCTGGGGTGGGTGACTTTTTCCTGGGTGGAGTTGAGCCTGGCAGGTCTGGGCAGGTTCCTGTGACCTGCCAAATAGCTGTCTTGTTATCTCCCAAGGCCTGAATTGGAACTGGCAGCTCAGCAGAGCCTTTGTCAGTATCAAAGATGTAGCTCTCCAGTAGTGGGGTGGGGGATGAATGCCTTCCCTCCTCTGATCCATGAGAAGGATTGAGGATGTCAGGCTTCTACTCATGATGCCAGAGTCTTGGTTCCTGGGTTATCTCTGATCTGCCATCTGCAGTGTGCAGATATCTGCTCCTTGTCAGTTCTTGCTGGTGTTGTGTAGAATCAGCTTGCCTGCTGCATCTGGTGCGTTTGTCCCAGACCCTCTCTGTTGCAGGTGTGACAGCTGCTGCCGCTGCCACAGCTCCTGGCAAGTGCTCAGATCTGTCTCTTGGCCTTGATTTTCCCTCTCTGGCCAAACTCTCTGTACTGTGATGGCACACTTGGTGTAATTCTCTGGTCTAGTACTGTTCACTGGAACACTAAAACTGCTTTTTATGCTGAAGTTTGTTTAGCCTCCAGCTTCTCCCCCGCCATCTTCCTCACCTTATCTTGAGGCTTATTTTATATTCCTGACATTTTTTCTACAGTTTTAGTTAATTTTCCATAATGGGCTAATGTATTATATTGGATATACAAAAGTAAACTGAATGCTTATTCCATTAATCCTTTGCCACTTGTCTAATACCAATATAAATTATCCAGGTGTTTGAAGTAATCAAAATATCAACAGATATAAACAAGATAAATCAGTCTGTAGTAGACAAGTATTTTCACCTTTATTTTGAAAGTTGGTCCTTTTTTACACTACAGAATATTCTTGAGAAAATGTGCTCCAGTCTCCACAACTGAATAATATTATGGTTTGATCTATCATAAGATAAGGAAGGAAGAGGAACCTTCCTTCCAAAAGTTTGATCCCAGGAATGTGATGTGCTTTATGGTGCCTAGTTGGAAATGAACAATTTTCACAGTCAACCTTGGAAAGCCATCTTGATAGACAACTTCTGTAAGTGGTTACAAAGCACTATTGATTGCTTTGCAATGATGCCTGATTTCCTCATTGTGGGACAATTAAAACAGGAATTTAGTAAGCTGTTCTTTGTAGTTTTAGAAAAACCCATTGACTCTAGGCCAGGGGATCACAGGGGCCAAGAAAAACTACTAACTTGAATAGTAATCCTAGACCTCTAAAACAAAACACACACACACACACACACACACACACACACACACACACACACACACACACACACACACACAAAGCACTCCAGTAGCACAGCCAGGCAGGGTTGCTATTACAGCCTACATGAAGTCAGGCAAAAAACTGAAGCTGAGAGTCATTTAGCCGATAACTAAATTATTTTTTATGAGGCAAACTCAAATGATACTCCAGAGAGAGGGTCAGAAAGACATCAGAGAGACTAAAATTGGTCACACAAAGATTGGAAAGTAGAATTCCTTGTAGAACAAATAAATCATAGAAAGCCTGTGCATGTAAGAAAAAGACAGCAGACCAAATTCCAGAAATTCACATTTTCTTAGAAGTCAGCTTAATCAATTATCAATTCAAATCTTTGAATTCTTAAATATTTGGCCATATGTGGGAGAAGGCTGAAGAGAAAGAAAATGTCATCATTCTCTTAGAAGGTCCAATATCACATAAGGAAGTAATCCAGCACAGATTTGTAATAAAAAGAAAACACAATTATTCCAAATGAGGGTTTTATTTCTTTTGATGTAAAAGTTCTTAAATTAGGTGCTAGCAATTACCATACAATTGATCCAGTCCCCCAGCTGAATTGATATTGACTGCAGTATTCCCACATGAAGGAAAAGAGAAAATTTACAAATATCTGATGAAATGAGTAAAAGGTGAAGTGTTCTAATAGTAATATCTGAGATTTAGACACAGGTGAAGAGGGCGATTTTCTTTTCTAAAAATTCCCCATTTTTACCTGGTGCCAGTGGTTCACAGCTGTAATCCTAGCTACTCAAGAAGCTGAGATCTGAGGACTTCAATTCAAAGACAGCCTGGGCAAGAAAGTCCCTGAGACTCTTATTTCCATTTAACCCCCAGAAAACCAGAAGAGGCACTGTTGCTCAAGAGGTAGAGCAGTCACCTTGAGTTGAAGAGCTCAGGAACAGTGCCCAAGCCCAGACTTCAAGCACCTCGAACAACAACATATCCCCATTTCATGGACTGCCTACATCTTCTCCTAACACTCAACAAAGGAGTCATTTTATCACCCACTACCTTTAAGTCCTAAACTAGCTATTGAAAATAGATTAATTTGTTATCTTATATCAAACGGTTCATATTTGCAGAAACAAATACCAGCAGTGATAAATTTTTCCAGTCCTTCAACTCTAGGCCTGGGCCCTGAACATGGATATACTGGTAGCTTTCATGTGAGGCTGTTTGTTATTGATTGGATTACTGCCCATGAGGAAAATTACTGGGGCTTAAGGGAGATATAGGTTTAGTATTTTCAGGAAACTCCGTACTGCATTCCACAATAGTTGAACCAGTTTAATTTCCCACCAACAGTGTAATAGAGTTCCCAATTGGCCAGCGTTTGCTATTGTTAGTTTTCTTAGTAATGGCCATATTAACTGGGACGAAGTAGAATCTGTCTTGTTTACATATAGATTTGTATGCACCTTCTAGTTTCAATAAATGAATGAATCCATGAAACCTATATTGCTCTGTGTCTGCATTCCTTTCTCTTTTCTCTTAATATAATTTTCCCAAACCTTTCATTTTCCTTACCACTGGTGAAAAGTCATCTTTCTGATGGTTGAATGTAATCCCATTGTGTGTGTGTGTGTGTGTGTGTGTGTGTGTGTGTGTGTGTGTGTGTGTGTGTGTGTGTGTGTAAGATGACTATAGGCCCATGAATTCATTTCTAAGCATTTTGTATCATCTGTAATTTTGTAATTCCATATTAAAGTTTGATTGCTTTCTCTACTGCACTGAAGAATATTGTTGGGATTTTGATGAGTATTGCATTGCCAATTGTTTGGGGGAAGTATTGCAATTTTTAAAATGTTAATTCTTCCAACCAGGAACATTGAAAGACTTTCTATTTCCTTGAATCTCCTTCAATTTCCCTTTTTATATTTTTTAAGTTTTCACATATAGGTCCTTCACAATTTTAGTTAAATTAATTCCTAGTTTTGTTGTTGTTGTTTTGTTTTGTTTAGATTTGATTTGTTTTTGAGGCTAATACATATGAGGTTGTATTTTGGATTTCAGCGTGGATCTTCCCATTGTTGGTAACAGAAAAACTAATGATTCTTGTGGTTTTTATACCCTGCTACATGGCTGAAGGATAGCATCACCTGAACTAACTTGAGGGAGGAAGCTGCAGGGTCCATTAAATACAGGGTCATTTCATCTGTAAAAGGGGATAGTTTTACTTCTTCCACATTTGGATCTTCTTTATGTTTTTCTCTTGTCTAATGTTCTTGCAAGAAATTCCACTACCATATTGAAGAGTGGTAGAGAGAGTGGACATGCTTGTCTCATTCCTGATGTTAATGTCTTTAGGCTTCCACCGTGAGGTAAATGCTAATTATCTGTGTCATATACATACTCAGTATTATATTGAGGAATGTTCCATGCATTCCTAGCTTCTCAGACCTTTTAATCATAAAGCGGTATTGGAGCTTGTTGAAAGCTATTTCTACATCCCTATAGACGATCATGTGTTTCTTGTCCCTGCTTCTGCTGATAGTTTGTTTTATGTGTATTCACAAGAATATTAAATCCACTTGTATCTAAGATGAATCCTATTTGATCATACCATATGATTTTTCTTTGGTAGTTGCTGAAATTGGTTAGTGAGAATTTTATTAAGAAGTTCTTCTTTAATGCTTATCAAAGAGTTGAATTCATAGTTCTTTTTCTTTGGTGAGTCCCTATGTGATTTGGGGAGGAGTCTAATTCTAGCTTCATAGAATGTGTTTGATAATGTGTCTCTCATAGATACTAGAAGGATGTATCTTGTTTTTAAATGCAACCTAATCTATGTCTTCTTTTTGGAAATTTAAGTCCATTGATATTGAGAGATGACAGAAATATCTGATAAGTCCTGATATGTTATACACCAGTTGTTAAGAGCTGTGCCTGATCTACTCTTAATAAATTTACCTTGAACTCTGGTAGGGAACATTTATATAACCAGTTCCTGTTCTTCTTGATCTTCTCTATGTACAATATATTTGATTAAATTCTATCATGCTGATTTTGTGGAGATACGTTGTTTCAAGTTGTCTTTGTCATGAAATATGTTTATTTATCCTTTAAATGTAAAGGAAAGTTTGGCGTGGGATCTTATTCACGGTTGGTAGTTGTTTACCTTTATTGTTTGTCATATATCATTCCAGGCTCTCCTTTTCACCATATCAGCTAAGAAATCTGTTTTTCTTCTGACTATATCCTTTATTAATAATCTTTTCTCTATGGCAGCTTTAAGAATCCTTTCCTTGATCGTTAATGATCCTCTAATGGATTATTATGTCATGGTGGATTGTTCAGTTCTAGAATTCTGTGTTTGTTCTAAAGGCTTCTCTTCTCTGAATGAGCCTATCTCTTTGGATGTTTGGCATGTTCTCTGATAGAATTCTGTAATATGTTTCCCATCCATTTAGTTTCCTGCTCTTCTCCTTGATACCTATCTCCCCGAAATTTGATCTTCTGAGTCTTGACATTCTGGCAAGATCATTTCTTATTTCTTGGATTTGTTCTAAGTGATTTTTTCCTCTTTCCTATTAGATCTATTCTGTATTTGGCCCTGAGATTATCTTCTATGTCATGTATTTGCTGTGGAGGCTTTCTACTTTGTTTTTTATTTCCCTGTCTTCTAGTTGGTAATTTTTTAGGACTTCTATGTCTCTATTAAAGCTTTGTTTTAGGTCTTTTATGGACTTTCTGTACATTTTTTGGGGTCCGGTCATGGGGCCTGAACTCTGGGCCTGGGCACTGACCCTCAGCTCCTCAGCTCAAGGCTAGCACTCTACCACTTGAGCCACAGCGCCACTTCCAGGATTTTTCTTTCTTTCTTTCTTTCTTTCTTTTTTTTTTTTTGCTTATGTGGTGCTGATGAATCGAACCCAGGTCCTCAGGCAGGCAAGACAAGTGCTCTACCACTGAGCCACCTTCTCAGCCCTCTGTACATTTTTTTCTTTGGGTGGGAGATTTGCAAGGGTTGTTTTCTTAGCTGTGTCTTCTCTCATATCTTTTAAATAGGCATCCTGTTTTTCTTGAACTACCTTGACTTCTCAGAATTTATTTATTTTTCTGTTTGTAGTCTCCATGAATTATTTTGCTAATCTTTGGTTGGTCTCATTTTTTCACAAATTTCCTTGTAGAGGTTTTCTATCTTTCCATTAATTACATTTTTCAGCAGTATCTGTAATAAGTTTCGATAACTGTCTTCTAGGTCCTTGATTGTCTGTTCTAATGCCTGGTTATTTACTGTGTGAATTATACTACCTTGACATCACTTTTCTTGTATTTTTCTGATTTGTTTTGTTCATTTGGAGGTTTTCTTTTGGGGGAATCTATGATCTTAATACGTGACTCTCTATGTTTTTGGTTGATTTGTCAGGTCTTTGTTTGGTCTCCTGTTATGATTTGTTTTTCTGGAATTGCATTTTTGTCAGGTCCATTAAGTGTAGGAATAGAAAACAGTTGTGGTGAGATGTTGTGATGTTAATATTTGTGGTTCCAGTGACAGTTCAGACTGTCCAGTAGTATGGTGAATTGTCTATGTGTATGGATGTGGCTTTCTCTGATGTACGCTTCTGTTCCTGCTTTTTTCTATGTTGCCCATTTATTTTCACACTGCAGATGTGCTTTTGAATGTGTTGGTCAACATAGTCATAGCAGTCAACTACCTGGCTGGCACCTTTTCATAGAATTCTATTTTCTGGTGAAGACAGTATAAAATCTTCTTATGAATGATATGTTTATAATTATGTCTATATTTATAGACATATCTATAGACATATTTATAGCATATCTATAATTATAGCTGATTTAATGTGACCCTCTAGAAGTGGAGTATCTGCTAGGACTATAAACCTCTGTTTCATTAGAGATTACTAGGGTAATTTTCTGTTGTTATTATGTTATTGTTTTTCCTCTTCCTCAGATTTATTTTTATATTGTGGTGTTTTCACATAATTTAGGATTTGCGATTGTTGTATCAGGTTATTTTTGTTTTTCTGCTTATATTACGTTGAAGTAGTGATTTCAAGCTTGTATGAAGAAACAGAAAGAGACAGAATGTTTGTTGTTAAATTTAGGAGAAAGAAGATATTTTAACCTATGTACTACAAATAAATTCATATTAAGCAAAGCTAATGAAAATAATTACTAATTTACTCTTCAAAGGATGAGTATAGTACTCTTGGATATCTTGGAGGAAAAGACTATAGACTCATTACAATTTATAAATTACATTAACATTACTGCCTAAACGTTCTTCTTCAGAAAGGGAAAAGCTCCATTGCTTTCATATTAGTATTATAAAATCATAATAGATGCATGTTGAATTGTTTTCCTCTGCTTTTTATCAAGTCCATTTTTCATCCATTAGGTATCTAGGGCTTTGAATGACCAATTTCTTAAAATACCTATATTTCTTATATTGTGATGTAAATCTCAGTAATATAAATATGAATTTATCTTTGAAAGTTATCTTGAGCTACATTCATATAAAATTTATGCAGTCTCAAATAAGAAACCTGACTATTTTACTCTATTCTATGTTTTAATTAATAAATCCATTCGCTTTAGAAATATGTCCTTATCTTTTATATTGCTCCAGTAAACATCATGTGTTTCTAGTATTTTAATGACGTAAATATAAAGTTTGGAACAAGAAGACAACCTCCCTCCATTATCACTTTAAAGTAAACCCTTGGGGATTATTTATATATAAAAATAAAAAAGTGCAATGCAATGTTTATACATGAATAAAATAATGGTTAAGTCTAAAGACACAAGAACTACCACAGCAATTCTCAATTGACTTAAAGGCACCAAAATATTGTGTTCATGAATATCACTCATTTTAAAAAAAACTAGTCAATACAAAGTTTTTATTATATTTGAAATTTACAAAATGAAAATTACACTCAGATTTGCTGTCAATATTCTGTTTCCAGTAATACATTTATTCAGCAAACGGGGAAACAAAAAATAAGGGTTTGTCACATATAATGAAAAACGCAGAAGCAGACTGTCTTTCCTTAAGATGATAATTACCTGCAAATTGTGTGATTTATTCAAAGATACTATAAACATTCATAAGAAGATTTGTGATCAGAAGTGATAGGTAAGCAAAGTACCTGGAAAACTGTATACATAAATAGAGGTTTCAATATAGGATGACAAGTTTTCAATAAATGAGCCTATTATTCTCTATCTCTAACACACATACAGTATTCTACATTTTCCCACATACTTCCATTCTCTTACCTCAGTACCTGATTAATATTCTTCTTTTTCATGATGTCAATTCTTTCTAAAATAACAAGGTGGGCATTCTGTCTCTAGATCCAATACATTTTAATATTTTGGAATAGTAGTATGAATTCATGGAGTTTGACTTGAATGTCAAGTTTGAAGATATTGTATTCAAGGTACTGTTAATTGGCATGAAGCATACAAAGATACACGGTATACTAAGAAGGGACTTGATCTCAGGGAATCATACAGGTCCAAGCAAGATCCTAAATCAAAGAAAAGCAAGGGAACAACATCAATCAACTATAATTACAAAGGAATGGAACTGATCTCCGATGTGTCTGGGTGGCAGCACTATGTGTGTGTGTGTGTGTGTGTGTGTGTGTGTGTGTGTGTGTGTGTGTGTGTGTGTGTGTGTGTGTGTGTGTGTGAGAGAGAGAGAGTAGGGAGACAAAAAGAGAGACAGAGAGAGAGAATTTAGTGTGGCGTCCATATTTACAGTCCATAGAGCATTACTTGTTAGGGAGGATGTGCTCATATCAGAGCTGTGATACTACTGTCATCACTTTACTGCAAAAAACACTTGCTTAATCTCTAATTCAATTTGGAAAATAGAATAACATCTTATACGATTGTTTTGACAATTAATTACTATATTGAAGGCAAAAGGGAGGAATTAAAGATCAATATAATCTTTTTCTTATCTTCTAAATATTACACAGCAATAGATGTGATTTCAGGAGTCTTCTGCCATGTACTGTCAGTTGAATGACTAATATGCTTAATAATATGTAAATATGATAGGGAAATTGATCAGCCAGCAAGCACAAAGAACTAGTGATAAAATTGAGCTTTTGAGCAGGGTTGCCACACCTTTTAGGAGTATAATTCATTCATATGAACTTCAAATTTTGTGGCTTTCCCTGTGTGCTTAAATGGCAAGAAAGTACTGTAGAGACAAGAACTCCTGTTCAGCCAAGTAGAATGTGCTCATGATCCCATCCTTATGTTGCAAATTTCCAATCCACATAGACTCTCTTTTATTTTTTTAAATTTTTATTTATTTTTAATGTGAAAATACTGTACAGAGGGGTTACAATTACATGAGCAAGATAATGAGTACATTTCTCATCAAGCATTGCAGCCTCCTCCTTTGTTTCCCCTTCCCATCCCTTCCTATCCTCCCTCTGCCCCCCCATCCAATCCTCCCCATCCCCCCACCAAAGTTGTAAAGTTCGTTTTCGACATAACGACTTGTACTTCTCATTGTTGCCTCCATCAGAAAGAATGGCATTGCCCCATTTGTTAGGAAATGGAAAGGCTTGGAAAAAATTATATTAAGTGAAGTAAGCTAAGCCCAAAGAAACATAGGTTCCATGGTTTCCCTTATTTGCAATATCTAGTATATGTCTGAGTCAAGCAGAAAAGGTCAGATAAGGTGATGTTAGGGAAATGAACCCTAAGATATGTATTCAAATTTTTTTTTTATTCATGCGATTGTTTCTAATGCATTTATAAGATTATTTCTTTGTTGCTTTGTATGTTCCTCCCCCACAGTATAACCCCTGCTTTCACTGTATTTGATGTCGGTATAATTTGTGGAGGAGAAGGGGAAAGACACATAGACTCTCTTTTAGAGTGCTTTCATTTAATATACTTCAGAACCTCATCCTTACCTGTGGGAGACAGGAAAAAAGATAATTTTGTTTGTGTATTAAATTATGTAAATTAGCATGTACAGGCATGATTTGTATGAATACAGAAGTTTGTAATAAATATAATTAGGAATCATTTCTCAATACAAATATAATGAAAATCACATAACAAGACTAGAAGTCATAGAATTTTGTGCATGAAAACATACATTAGATTATTTGCAGAATTTCTATTTTGAGAAAAATTTTATCCTTCTATATTTGAAGGATAAAGCACTTTACCTAAGGATTGAAACATTTTATTGAAAAATATATTTCTCGGAGAAGTTTTTGCTTCATAATTTTAGGGATACCATTGGACCCATTGCAACAATGAGATGTACAAGACGTTATGTCGAAAGACGAACTTTACCACTTTGGCTGGCGAAGGGGTAGAGATGGGAAAGGATGGTAAAGGGAAACAAAGGAGGAGGCAACAATGCTTGATAACAAATGAACTGATTACGTTGCCCATATATTTGTAACCCCTCTGTACGGTGTTTTCACAATAAAATTTTTTTAAAGAAGAAAATGATCCCAAAGTAATCATTTTTCTTCTTGTTTTCCTATTTCCATGTGATTTACTCCAATTTAGAAATCCAGATATATAATTTAATTTAATCTAGCCAAAAATATTGAGTATAGGGTTCTTATAATCTCTACATTCTTCACGCTAAGATCATCAAATATGGTGAGTTTGAAATGATTAGTCTCTGTTTAACTATGTTAATATTATTTACAATTTGAGTGAAATGTTTAAAAAGTAGTATTTATTTTAGTTTAATTGCTCTGAAGAAACAATAAATGATATAATCAAAGGCTAAAAATGATTAGATTAAAATTTAGAATTCAGGAAATGTTTTTGACCACACTGGTTACTGGAGCCTTCACAACAACCTCATGAGATAATGTATATTGATGAAGAATTAGGATGAATATGAAATAGGAAACTGCTAATAATATTAGGATTGGGATATGATTAGTGTAAGGATTAGCCTGAATTTTCCAGTTAGGGTTCGTGTTAGAAAAATGACAAGATATTGAGTAAAACTAAAAATTATTTTAAGAAAGATGAGTTGAATCAAAGATAGTATGTATAAATATAATATATATCGTGTGCCTTTTTGAATGCAGAGGCAACTGGTTCTAGGGTTAGGGTTACTTTTTTAATTTATGAACTAATGAATTAAAGGCACAATTCTTTCTTTCTTATAAACCAGGACAGTCACGATTTGGGGAAAAAACTCAATTTTCTACATGAAAATGTGTCTTAAAATATTTTCCAACCAGGATTAAATAATAGTGAGTGGGGTGTCATTTATTAAAATTAGGTAAGTTGATGATACAGCTTTCAAAAATATCCAAACACATAGGATTGGAACTCAGATATGTCATTGGGAAAACAGATATTGTAATTGCTCTAGCTGGGAAATAGTGTGTGCGTTCGTGTGGGGGGGGTTGGGGGTGTGTGTGCACCCACCACAGGTCTTCAACTCAGGCCTGGGTCCTGTCGTCAGCATATTCTGTGGAAGTATGGCACTAAACCACGTAGTCACAAGTTTTCTTCTGGCTTTTTAATAGTTAATTTGAGATGCATATCTCATGGATTTTCCTGTCTGGACTTAATCTTCTGATCCCCAGCAATCCTTGGGTTAGTATTACTGTGGGTGCTACCACAAAGTTACAGTTCATTAAACTGGAAGCAATATGGAAGTACTTGTGCAAGATACAAAGTAACCAGTTCATTAATGTGGGAGTAACAGGATCACATTAGTTTGCCTTCAAAGACATTGTTTCTGATGAGTTTAACTGAAGCCCAAAGCATAATCCAAACCTATTAGCCACACTGTATGAAGTAGCACATATTCATGATGTAGAATATGTACAATGAATTAAATCCTGAATCAAAAGACTTTGTTGGGTTTGTAGCAAAGAGATAGAGTGTCATTGAAATGAAGTCCAGACAGGAGGCCTGTAGCAAGCAGCAGAGCATTTGCTTAGTGCGTGTCCAACTGCCAGGACCATAAAGATGTAGAAAAAAGTGAAAGTGTAGGAGAAAGAGGAAAGGACAGGAGGAGGAAGGGGTAAGAGAGAAGAAAGGTCATAGCACGAGAGAGAAGAGGAGGGGACAGGGAGAAAGTAGAGGTAGGAGAGAAGGAAGAGGGAAACAGGACAGTAGGGAAGAGGAGCAGTAGAAGAGGTAGGGAGAGGAAGATAAATGTAAGATAACAACAAGAGCTGTTGGAAAACATTTTACATTAGCGATCTGCATGTGCAGGCAGGATTATTTTCTAATCAGAGAAATAGCTAGCACAGTGACAATATGGGTGTACCTGTTGCTTGGTCATTTTATTCTCTTTCTTCAGTGAGGTGTTCAGAAGAAATGCTGAGTTTGGTGTTTTACAGATACAGTTCAGGATTTCTTTTCATGAATCAAACATGGGAAAGGACTAAATGCAACTTCCCTTAATTAAAAAAAAGAATAGAAGCTATATATATTAGTGTTACTATGCACGAAGAAATCCTGGAGATTTCTGGTTAATTCAGAAGTCCCCATGCAAAAATATAAGACAAGAGGAAAGCAAAACTGTTTTTAAAGTGTAATAGGTTATCATTGATGAATAGTTTTCCTGGACATTTTTCGTTTTTCTTTCTCTTTTCTTTTTGTTTTTTGTTTTTTTTTTGCCAATTGTTCATTGCTCCAAGGCTGTGCCCTGGAGCCCTTTCCAAGTCATTATGTGAAACTCCATTTCTGTAGTCCCTGTGGGTGTGGGTGTCTTCTTAGGTCACCTGTTGAGATGTGGGGTCAACTCCCTTACGGTGGATGTGCAGTGAGTGGATGTGTGTGCATGCTCCCCAGAATTGCTGGATGAAGCCCGCCCATGCATCCCACCTAAATTCCCAGTCTCAGTTGCTCCATTTCACCCAGCAGCTGGCAGCCATGGGGCTGGATTTGAGGCCACTGCTGCCCTCTCCTCCTCCAGCTGTGCTGGTACTTGTCTTCTGTGCTCCTGAGTGTGTGGCCCATCCTAGGCAGACTCAGTTCTGGGGTCACTGCCTGTCCCCATGAGTGAGGGGTGGGGGACACCATGTTTGTACACTGCACAGTCCATGGGTAAAGGAAGGCTGAGCATGCAGTCTGCCTCCTTGGGGCTAGGTAGCCTAGCCTTGGTTCACCTCATCAGGCTTTAAGGGGGGCGGGGGACTGGAGCCATGTGCTGGCCCTTCTGCCAGCTGGCTTGTGACAGCTGCAGCAGCTCAGCAACCTGGAGCCCCTTCAGCATCTCTGTGGACCTCCATTTTCTGGACCCTGTGGAGTCAGGTACAGGGCCAACCCAACATATGCCCATCTGTGCCAGAGGAGCCTGGACTTGCAGCACACCAGCTGCAGCACCGAGGGACTGAAGCCCCGTTGGCTTTGCTGTGTAGTCTCCTCCATCACCCTTCTGGCCCATATGGGGCCAGCTCTGGGTACCATTCCAGGGATACTCCATTTGGAGGCAATGGGCTCACCCCCTACCCTCGTTGTTCTCCAAAGCAGGGGAATGGGCCTGGTCTTGGCAGTGTAGGCTGCACTGATGGAAGGCAGGACTTGGTGTCTGCCCTGCCTTCCCCCCTGGCTTTGACATCTGAGTCTGGATTGCTTGGTTTGGTCACTAATGGAGCCTTGTTGGCTACAGCGCACAGCAACAAGTGCTATACTTGCTGCAGCAGCAATGCAGTGTCCTGGGCCCCCTTAGGGTCACCACATGGACCACTGATGGGTCTACATGGGCCGGGTGTGGGTTTCATCCCAGGACTCCCATTAGGAAGCGCCACTCCCCTTCATGGTACTGGAAGCAAGAGGTGCCACATATAATATCTACTTTCTAACAGTTCCCTTCATTGAGATAAACAGAACTGGGAGATATAAATAAGTTTTATAAAAACAAAATATATAAACTATATCACTTCAACTTGTTAAACCATTGTAATATTTTTATCCAGTAGGAATTCTGTCTGTAATTACTTATTTTACACTTGAATACAACTAATGTAATATATTTTGTGTGTATTTTACTATTCTAGTATAACTTTATTTGTACTACTTACATACAATTTTTTTCAAATTCTGATATTTAATCACGTGTTTATGGTTAAGAGTTTTGTTGTACTTTTATTTCAGTTTTACATTATGGCCTTATGAATACAAACAATAAAATCCATTTTTGCTAGTATAAAGTTCAATGATCTTTGACTAGAGACTCAAGGATAGAGCATTACAAATCATACAGTAATGTGTATCACTTTGTTTAATACTGCTCTATAAAATAATTAGTAATTCAGGCGGCAGCCACTTCATCTGGCATGCTGGTCTGTCTGGTGAAGTAGGATCCTAGTGGCAGCATGACCATATCGGACCTTTGTGGGCACCTCTCCTGGGACTGTGGGAGAAGATCAGGGTGCACCTGCTGTTGGGCTAGGGCAGCAACCCAGCAGCTGCTGCCTGAATGACACAATGTCACTGACTCACATCTAGCACATGCCTGCTCCGTGGGCCTGGGCCCTGAGGATCAGCCCCTGGGAGCACACATACACTACAGGGCAGGGGCTGCCCACCTAGGAAAGAGTACAAATTAAACAGAAGCCAGTCTGTGGATCAGCTTGTACAATATTTATCCTTCATGGAGCATAGGACTATTCTGCTCTGCTGTGGGGAGAAGACAAGAAAGACAGGCCCAGGAGAGGTGATGCCAACTTTTGTACTCAGGCTGGCAAGGAAACTTCTTCCATCCTCTCTCCAGTAGGCTCAGGAAGCCCTTCCATGCTCCTTGTCCATGGAGCAGCAGCCAGGGACACTCACATCTTGTACTCCTGGCTGCTTTTTTGAGTTTGTTTGTTAATTTATTCAGAAAGCCCCTCACTCAGACAGCAGAGTTTTATTCTGGGTTTTGTAAAAACGTTCAGCATCTGAGCATTCCCAGGTTTTTTTTTATTGTTTCTTGTAAATGTGTTGTGAAATTTGTGTTTTAGGTGTTGAGGTGCGGGAGGAGGAGCCAGATTATGAACATAGTTTCCTACAAGCCTTTCATCTAAAAATGAAAATAGATTCTCTAAAAATGCCTTTCAGGAAATAAATTTGAGATGGAAAAAGGGTTGTTTTCGCATGAGATGACAATGTGCTATTTTTATATGCATGTTTTATGCGTTCAAATTACATTTAAGTAATTTACTATCTAGGAAAAATTGTCCAGACCTAAGAATTAAGTGTTTTGTGAGCTACAGGCAGGGTTATCACAAAGACCTCTTTGTTATTCGGGGTCTTTTATTGTTCCATCTGACTTTTTGGATTGCTTCTTCTATTTCATTGAAGAGTGAGATTGGGATATTGATAAGTATCACATTGAATTTGGATATAGCCTTTGGCAGTATTGCCATTTTCATGATGTTAATCCTCCCAATCCATGAGCATGGGAGGTTGCCCACTTCCTGAGTTATGCTTTCATTTTCTTTTTCAGGTTTTTAAATTTCCATCATAGAGGTCCTTCACCTCTTAAGTTAACTCCTAGGTATTTTATTTTTTGTGTGGGTATTAAAACGGGGTTGCTTTCCCAATTTCAGCCACACTCATATCGTTATTGGAATACAGGAAAGCCATTTATTTCTGAGGGTGAATTTTATACTCGGCTAGTTTGCCAAAGTTTCTGATCAGCTCAAGTAACTTAGGAGTGGAGTACATGGGGTTCTTTGAATACAAGACCAGCTCATCTGCAAAGATGGATAGTTTTACTTCATCTTTCTCTATTTGGATCCCATGAAAGTTAGCATCTTGTCTTATTGCGCCATCTAGCATTCTAATACTAAATTGAAGAGTAGTGGAGAGAGCAGACATCCTTATCTCATTCCTGAATTTATAAGAAATGTCCTTAACTTTTCACCATTAAGTATAATGATGGCTTTAGGTTTTGTCAGTCCTTAGCAGAAAGAACAGCACTGGAGCAATATCAGTTCCAAATTTCAAACTCTACTAAAAAGCCATAGTAATAACAACAGCTTTGTTCTGGCACAAGAACAGACCTGAGGACCAACAGAATAGGACTGAAGACTGAGAAATGAATCCCCTGACCTATAGCCACCGAATGTTTGACAAGGGAGCAAAAAAATAGAATGGAAGAAAGACAGCATTTTGAGTAAATGATGTTGGCACAATTGGTTAAACACCTGTAGAAAACTAAAGCTAGATCCGTATATATCACCCTGCATGAGAATCAACTCCAAATGGATCAAAGACCTCAAAATAAAAGAAGACACCATGAAAACATTGCATGAAGGAATAGGATAAACTCGAGAGCTTTTTAGTACAGGCTGAAAGAGAGCCAGAAACAAAGAGTAAAAAAAGATAAGTTAAGAAATTAATTTTTTAATTCATCTCTTTATTAAACTAGTAATTTGCTATTACAAGATGCGATGGAATTATAAATTCCAAGTGCTAATGGAGTCTGTATACAATAAACATATTATAATAGTCAAAAAACAGAAATCAAAGAAAATTTGGACAAATGGGATTACATGAAATATCAGAGCTTCTTCAAAGCAAAGGTCATAGTTAGCAAGATCAATAGAAAGCCCACGTTCTGGTAGAAGATTTCATGAGACATAAAATGGACAAGGTCTCACATCTAAGATATACTTAGGACTCAAAAACTTAAATTCTCCAACAGGAAAATCCTCAAAGAAACAACCGCTCGATAACTAAGTTGGCTAAAGACTTAGAGAGTTCTCTGAAGAAGAAATAAAAATGGCCATTAGGCACCTGAAGAAATGCTCAACTATTCTAGCTACAAAAGAATGCAAATCAAGACAACAGTGAGATTGCACCTTACCCTAGTTAGAATGGCTATAATCAAGAAATATAATAGCAACAGATGTTGGAGGGGTTGTGTCTAAAAGGACTCCTATTTCATTGTTGGTGGGAGTGTAAACTTGTTTAAACACTTTGTAAAGCAGTATGGAAGTTCTTGAAAAGACTCCAGGTAAAGCTCCCCTATGACACAGCAATCCCACTTTTGGGCATTTAGGCATTTACCCAAATGATCACAAACAAGATCATACCAAAGTTGCAAGCGCCACCATGTTTATTGCAGCATTATTCACCAAAACTATGATATGGACCCAACCTTGATGCTCCTCAGTACATGAGTTGATCAAAAAAATGTGATACACACACACACACACACACACACACACACACACACACACACACACACACACACACACAATTGAATTCTATGCCTCCATTAGAAAGAATGAAATTGCCCCATTTTTTAGGAAATGGAAAGACTTGGTAAGTATTATATTAAGTGAAGTAAGGCTAGGCCCAAAGAAACATAGGTCCCACGTTTTCCCTTGTTTGCAAGGACTAGTACATGTCTAGTACAAGCACAAAAGATCAAAGGCTATGTACATATGACCATATAAGATGATGTTAAACGAAATATACCCCAAGTCAGAGACACAAGTGGTTTTATCTTTCTTGCCTTTTGTTTTTAATATACTTATAATGCATTATGTGATTCTTTTGTAGGTTCATACCCCCATGGTATAATTCCTGTTTTCACTGTATTTGATTCTAGTGTACTGCATCTTTTATATACATTTTTGTAATTTGGGGAGTGGAAAGGTTATAGCAGAATGCTGAAATTGGGATGCATTGTGACGATGAGTTATACAGGACACTGTGTCGAAAATGAATTTATAATGTCAGGCAGGAGTCAAGGAAGAAGGAGTTGGAGAGGTGGGGAGGGAAGTAGTAGGGGAAAAACAAAGGAAGAGGTAACAATGCTCAATAGGAAATGTAATCATTACCTTACTCATGTAACTGTAAACCCTCTGTACAGCATTTTTACAATAAAAAATATAAAAAAAATCTTTCCCTGGTGTAGATTTCCAGTGCTGCCCTGGGCATTGCATTTTTTGCCTTTTCTGGCTGTGGTTAGGTCCACCTATCTAGTGGATCAGTAGTCTTCACAGCTTCTTGGTCCTGAAGTGGTACTTGGATTATACAGTGGTGGTTGGAACCAGGCCAAGGACAGGATAAAAACACTTCCAGGGCATGGCTTCTTCATTCCCCATGCAACTGGGATTGCAAGCAGAATTTCTCTGAATTTACTCCAGAAAACAATCACTGCACCAAAAGGCAAGGTCACCAACACCTCCCCTCCTCCCCACATTGCCTCCTTTCTCTCTCCTAGGGAAAGTACAAAAGAATTTTGCAGGTTTTGGTAAACACACAATTGTCCACTACCTCCCCTGGTAAACTAGGCTTAAAGTCACTAAGTCATGTAAATGGATAATGCTGCCCTAATTATTCTGGATAACAACTTCAGGTTGTTTGATGCTTTAATTTGTAGTTATTAGTGGTGATGGTAGGAGGGCCTGAACTCTGGGTCTGGGCACTGTCCTTGATGAGCTTTTCATCTCAAGGCTAGTGCTCTACCACTTGAGCCACAAAGCCATTTCCACTTTTTCTTCTTATGTAGTGCTGAGGAATTGAACCCAGGACTTCATGAATGCAAGACAAGCATTCTACCACTGAGTTTCCTTCCCAGCCCTAATGCTTTAATTCTTCAAATTGTATTTTTGTCGGTCCTGGGGTTTAAATTCAGGACCTGGGTGTTAACATATCACTGAGTTATTCAGCTCAAGGGGAGCCTTCTACCACTTGAACCACAGTGCCACTTCTTTTCCTCATAATGATGAGGAGAATATTTGAAGGTGAATACGTGATTACAGAGGTATGCTTTCTTGAGTTATATGTTCATGGCATAGTTTACATACTGTTGAAAATGAGACAGTTAAGATAGGGTTGTTGACATTCCTTGTATCCTTAGCAGTATAATATAAAAACCAGTTGTATAATATATTATTTATAGTAATTATAGAATATCCCTAATTATGCATATATTATAAATATATCATTTATATTTTATGTAATATAGTATTTTACGTATATTATGCATACATAATTTAATTTCTCTGCTCATCTGTCCAGGAATTAAATTAGAAATGTCTTTGAAAATTGATACTAAAGTAGGGTCCTTACAAGTTCGATTGCAGCATAGCGTTTTACCCAATAAGTAGTTATTTATTCAGAATTGGTTTAGAAATGGAATATCATAACATAATTGAACATTCAGAAATAATTATGTAGGAACATGCCAATTACGGAATTCAAAATATATAACACGAGGACCTGTTGCAACAATGAGAAGTACAAGTTGTCATGTCAAAAACGAACTTTACAACTTGCGGGGGGAGGATTGGGAATGGGGGGAGGGAGGATGGGAAGGGATGGGAAGGGTAAACAAAGGAGGAGGCTACAATGCTTGATAACAAATGTACTCACTATCTTGCCCATGTAATTGTAACCCCTCTGTACAGTATTTTCACAATAAAAAATATATAACATGATTCATATCTGTAATCCCAGCTACTTAGGGGCTGAGATCTGAAGATAGCTATATGAAGCCAGTCTAAATGAAATGGCTCAGGGACAAGACCCAGACCATAGTTCAAGTATCAGTACTGGCACAAAAATAAATTATGTGACTAAAACATACAAATATATTTAGTTAAATAAAGTTGTCATTCCTTGTATCCTTCACAGTATAATACTAAAACCAGTTTTATACATATATTATTTATAATATTTATAGAATATTATTTATAGAATATCAATAATGATACATGTATTATAAATATATCATTTATATGTTATGTAATAGAATACATTACATATATTATGCACACCTAATTTATACTGATAAAACTAATATCCATTAAATTGATATAAGTTTTAGAATAGGGAATAGATTTTCTTTAGTACAACAAGAAAGTAACTAGTCACAAAAATTATTTCTTTTGTATTATATATCCATAAAAACTATTCCCTGTGTATTCAAGGTACTTAATGATAAAAGCCTGTGTTCATCAGAAAAAGGGAATTTGTTCTCCTTAAGGAATTACTCCAGGAATAATAAACAGTGGACGGTGAGTGATGTTCATTCAGGTATTTTTGTAGAAATTAAACCGATCTTTATTTGGTATAAAGATCACTTACACTCTCATTATCCACACCCTTTTCATTTAAAAATGCTTATATTCTGTAGCATTGTTATTGCCCTTATAACCATAATTAGGAAGATAATGTGAGTTCATCCGCTCCATAACTCTTTAAAGGTAATGAATGTTACAGAGAATAGCCTCAGATATGCCTGGTGGAAACCTGGATTTGAATTATAGGTCGACAACTAATCAGTCTTAGGTACTTGGGAAATTTGTTTGGCCTTCTTCCTACTTCTGTTTTTAATAAAATACTTAATTCATTTCCTAACTTGAAGAACAGACATGAGCACTAAAATTACCCTAATGCAAGTGCAGTGCTTGGAATGGTGTCTGCACATTGTGAAGTAGGTCTCAAAGAAGTCAGTTTCCACCAACATGGTCACAGCATCCTTCCTGAAGGCCTTAAGAAATATATACCCAATTGATATTAATATCTGTGAAAATTTGTCTTTACTACCAAAAAAGTTCTTTTCTTCATATGAACAATGAAAGTAATGTTGCGGCTATCCTGTGTCTTTTACTCTGAAGGAATTTTGCCTAAATTTCATTCTTACTCTATTAGTGGTAGCAGTAGCATTCTTTAGTGCTACCCTTCATGTTTCTAGTTCTGTTTTCCATTTGGAATACTATTGTAACTTAGTTTATAAACTTTGTTATGAGAGTAAATAAAATACAACTGCTGAAGTTTTCAACAATGACAATGCATTACATTTTATGTGCTTACTACTTTCCTAAAATTATTCTTTTTGGATTATATATCCCTAACAAACTATTTTTTTATGATTTCTTATATGATTTATATACATTTCTTATGTGTTTCTTATATGATTTTTAGAGATCCATAAATAAAACAGCAAAGAACAGTAAAAGTGTAGGAAAGAAGTCATAAACAATACTATTGTGGTGGTCTCAATGGTTAAGTGTAAAGAATATGTAAGAAAACAGTTGGAAGATTCATTTTCTCTTTTCGCTGTTCTCTCCCCCTTCTTTGTAGAAAGGTTCTCACTATGAAGCGCCAAGTGGTCTGGACCTTTCAAGCCTTGTCTCAGTGACAGAAGTGATGGGATTAGGGACATGTGTTCCCATGGATGGCTTTTAGGAAGTTCACAATATAGCAATACGAATACACATAAAAACTTGCGTGAGTCATGTATATTCCCCTCCTCAATTTGCAAAATTAAATTTATATGTCAAAACATCAAATTACTTACATTATAATATATGCAGTTCAACTGGCACCACTAGCACCTCCATAAATCAAATGCAAACTAAAAGCTCTATTTCAAAATCCAACATCTAAAGCAGTGTTGGAAATACAAGAAGATACACAATAAATCTAAAGGAGTGAGATCTTTAACACTGGCAATGAGCAATGATAGCTGAATATTTAACCACGCTTGAAAAGTCCAGGTGTTCACTATGTAATTAGAGTTGCAGAGTTGACCTTGGTATCAATATTTGAGATAAAATTCAAAGGCAGCTAAGGTTGCTGCAGTATTGTAGCTCAATACAGTGTGACCCTGCCTGATAATGGTAAAGCCCAGAATAGATGCTAAGTCAGTAAAATGTATAGGAAGGATTCTCCATTGAGAATAATTGCAGGGGGTGATCATCACTCTTGCGTTGAAAATGTATAGCCCATCATCCTACTTTAAGCTTTAGCATATTTCTGATCTGAAGACCATTATAACACACCAATGTGCCATAAATGCTGATCAGTGTAGGTGTATATTACTGTAATATATGTAAAATCCTTACAGGTATGTAACGGCCTGCCCCTGACACTTCATTTTGTGTTCTTGAGTTTCTTGGAGAAATCCTCATAATTAGGCAATTCCCACTCATCTAATTCTGAATCAGGAAACTGAGATAAGATATTAGGGTAATCACTCCAGTCACATGGTCTGTGATCTATGAAATAAATGACATTATTTCACAATGTATATGTGTTTCTGGAAATGTATGCAATACCAAATACCTAGGGACAATTATCTATCTCATATTATCAGAAGTAAAGATACTCCTGAATTGTACTTTCTTGCTAGAGGATCATAGGGTGACTGCTGATGTTTGGTATCTTTCCAGGTGCTCCTATACATTTGTCAATGTTCTTTGAGGAAGTTTTTGTCATAGTTTGTTTTGAGGTGTTCAGAATATCAGTACTGTCACTAACCGCAACCATGGGACAACCAAGATGATGGGATACCTGGACAAAGAACTAAGAAATCACAGGAAGTGATAGGAAAGAAGACACCAGAGGACCCAAAGCGTCAATGCCAACTTCTGGATCCCTAAATCCTGCTTGACATGCTTTATATTCATTCTACTACCGGGGTGGGGGTGGTGGTCAGTGGCTGCAGGTATGTCCGCAAAGACATCAATATAGCTTGTGGTTACAACTATTAACATGAAGTATTGTTTGTAGACATAGTGACAATTGAATCCCTTCTTGTTAGGGAGCAGAAGGGAACAATAGTCATTCCAACCATAACACAGACATCCATTGTGTCTCTGAAGTCTTAATCTTTTAGTGTCCAACAGCTCGAACTTAAATACTCTTGAGGTAATAAATCATACCCCTGTCTTCCCTTGACTGCTTGGCTTTACAGAGCACAGCTCTCAGCCTTTCGATTGCTGTTTGAGATGGCTTCCCAATCTATCTTTTTCCAAGTCTAATAGCTTGACTTTAGGATCACTCACAAGGTCTGTGACAGATGTATTATTTTGAAAACAATATTTTTTCTAGGATAGGCTCAATTTTAAATTTTTATTTTATTTCAAAAATACTATACAGGGTAGTTACAGTTACATGAGTGAGTTGCATTCCTTATTGAATATTGTTACCCACTCCATTGTTGTTCTCCTATCCCTTCCCACCACATATACCACCCACCCACTCCAAAGTTGTAAAGTGCCTTTCCGTTATATATCCGTG
Organism: Dipodomys merriami; assembly: GCF_024711535.1. Lineage (NCBI taxonomy): Eukaryota > Metazoa > Chordata > Mammalia > Rodentia > Heteromyidae > Dipodomys > Dipodomys merriami. The sequence goes on along the minus strand of NW_027202283.1, from coordinate 1,574,456 downwards.
AATATCATTGTTGCAATGAGTTACTCTTTTTACATCTTTCATCATTATATTTTTTCCCTTTCCTTCTCCAAATCAGATAAATGTATATACAAGATGGAAGGAACCAGAATCAAGACAGAGATTGCCAGGGATAAACCAATGGCAAAAGACAAATGAAATAAAATAAGATCTAGATACTCTACCGACATCAAGGTTGACATCTGAAAAAAGACGGTTTTTTCCATGTTTTGGAGTTCATTTCAATTAGCTTCATTTTGTAAGGTCAAATATACATAGCTCTGGAGCCCGTAATCCCACTCCTGGGCATTTGTTGAAATGATCTCAAGCTAAAACCCATTAAATCTACAACAATGTTTTTGGGAGCATTATTGGAACCAATCAAGATGCCCCTCAATAGATGAATGGATCAGGAAAATGTGGTATATATAAACAATGTAATTTTATGCATCTATCAGAAATAATGACACAGCCCCTTTCATAATAAAATGGAAAGACTTAGAAGCCAATCATATTATGTGAAGGAAGCCAGACTCAAAGAAACATAGGTTCCATGGTTTCCCTCATTTTTATTAATTAATATATGCTTAGGATAGTCCTTAAACTCTTAATATTCCCTGTTTTCTCTCCCTCTTCCTCTCTCATTCCATTTGTGTGTGCGCACACACACACACACGCACACACACGTACACTAATGAAACTTGACTCAGAGCCTCAAACTCTTGCTTGTTTTTTTTCACTCATGATTGACTGAGTTTGTAGTATTTGAACCAAGGTTTAACTCTGTCGTTGATTGAATAATTGAACATAAATGTGTCATGGATTGCTACACCAGCCATCTGTGAACCATGATATTTTAATCTCAGGCTCGTGACTATCTAGGAATAGGGAGGAAGCACTGGCATCCAGCTCTATTGCCAATTGTCTTTTCTTTGTTTTGCTTTTGTTTTTTGTTGGTTTTGTACATCCAAAATGTGTAAGGAAAACAAATCTTTTATAATAAGGACTACTCCCATAAAATGTGTGAGGTTTAATGGTTACCTTAATAATGTTATGCTTTTGCATCCACATTATGTGATTTGATTTTTTGAACTCTATTGTTGCGAACAGTCAAGTTACATATATACAATTTGAATCTTCTGGTCTTGGTTTTATAGTTTGTTAGGTGTTTCTAAACAGAATTTATCAAGGTTTAACTCTGTACTACTGAAGCAAGACTTTTATGATTATTCAATGTCTTGTAAATCGTAAGTTCTTCACTGCTTGTGGCACCATATGAGCACAGGTAGTTTCCTATAACACCTCCACATAGTTTAGACCTCAATGCCACGCACTCTTCTGCCAAATATGCAAGGGCATCCTTTGTAATTTTCCATTCATTTTCACTGTTCTTCTCTTTCCTCTCCAGTGTTAAATCCTGTGATGGTCATGTTGATTTTCTCCCCTGTTATATTAATTATTGCATCTTGGGAACTACAGGTATGCACTAATGTACTTCTGTCCATTCCCCTTGTGATTTGGCTTGTACCCCTCTCATCTTGAAGAGCCAGAAATTGGGGATATGTTCTTCACTCTTTATCTCAGACATCTATCTTTACTTTCTAGCAATACATTCATCGAATTATTTTTGTAAAGTATAAGGCCTTGAAAATGATTATTGCGTTTTCATGGCTTTATTATTTGGCATTAGGGAAGAACATAGGTCAGTAATTGTAATTTAAATAAAAGAAGATTGCAATCATGCCTCAATAGATATTGTTCATTGGATAGTATTTACTTCAAGGTCTGCCTGCCTGCTTCCTTTTCGTTGTTTCGTTTATTTTTCAATGCAGCCTTTTCTTCTGGAAATTATTTGTGGACCTAGAGAAAATCAATTCCTACTGTAATTAGTCATTAATTTTATTCCAGCATCATTTCACAGATCCTTCTGAGTCTCTTCAGGGTCTCTATAGAAGTGCTTTACATTCTTAGATATGTTTTAACAGTGATGCATCCAAAGATAAATACACATTGTTTAAGTCACCATTTTGATGACTGGAAAAAAAATAACCATGCTGCAATCTCACTATATGGCAATTTTATTGTTTTAAATTCTTTTAGATTAAAGTTGATGCTGGAGAATGAACAATCTGTGTACATTTTATATTTTCCTAATTAATTTTAGTATACCTTCCAATATTATAAAAAATTAAAACATTATTACTGCTTACATAGTTTTAGGATTTCTAAAATGGTCAGAGTAAAAGTTTCATTCATTCACAATTTTAAGACAATAGAGTGTCCATTATTACTAAGTGAGACATTTAAAATTTTTTATTTGTGGTTCTTAAAAGTTGTGCTGGGGAATCAAGTCCAGTGCTTCATGTGTCTTAGTCTACTGTGTGCCTCTGAGCCTGATGTGACCTGTGGTTTTATTTTCACTCAACTGGAATAAAGAAAATTTTCACTAGAAAGGAATTATTACTTGGTTTCTTTCTCCAATATCTCTTGCATACATAAAAGTAATACAATTCTAAACTGACAGAAAATGGTGTTCCTATTTGGAGTAACTGTATATTTTTTGTCACCCAACTCTTCACTAAGTCTTGCCACTTTCCTATCCTCCTTCCCATAAAACATGACTGGATCCACTGGAAACCCACTTCCAGTCAGCCTCCTCATTCAAAAGTCCAACCTTAACTAACCTACCCACTGGTAGTCCTGCTGTAAACTTTCAAAGGCCTGACTGCAACCAGACTGCTTCCTGAAAGCCCTCCTCTGCTACAGGGAAAGCCTTCTTCAACTCCACCCTTTCCTGGAATCCTTGCTCTGTACCACCAGAAACCAGGCCATATCCATATCTCCTCCTTCTATGTCTCTCCTTGCTCCACCAAGAACCCAGCCTACATCGGGCTTCTCCCTCGAATCCTCACTTCATCCACCAGATACCCAGCCCCTAACTACACTATTTCCTCATAAACCCATTAATCCCATATCTTAGTACCTCCAAACTCATCCCTTCTCTTTCATACCCCACCCCACAACCAGACTTCTCCCTCCAGTCCCTTCTGGTTTCATCAGAAATTCTGCCCCTCTCTGTCTGCTTCTAAGTGGCCTAACTTGTCAAACACAGCCCCGAACCTACCTCTTCCCACAAAGCCAATCATGCTACATAAAAACCCTCCACCTCCGTATAACTGCCCTTGAAGCCCAGCTTTGGTTGGCCAGAAGCTTCTCACATAGCCCATCTCCTGCTTGGAAAGCCAGCTCTGCTTCACAACAAGTCTCTCCACCTCCCATACCTACTCTCTCAATGCCTTGGATTGCTCCCCAGGTAAATCCAACCCTATTGGATGCTCCCTCAGATCCACACTCTACTCCAACAGATACCCTGCCCATAATTATACTACACCTTTGTAGAATTTCCACTCCTTCTCAAAGCCCCTCCTCCAATTAGCCCCATGGCTCTAAGCCCTGACCTGCTCTACAAGACCCCCACAAAAAATCTCCCACCACACTATCCCATCTCTTGACACCCACATTGCTTAACTGGAAACCACTGCACCAGTTGGCCCCCTTCTGGAAGCCTCACCATGCTCAACTGTAAATCCCTGTCCCTCCGTAGTCTCTTTTTGAAGGTTGCCTTGCACTACTGGAAACCCAGTCCAAAGCCCTTGTCCTGCCTTGTAACACTGAAATCCCCTCCCAACCTTACTCCTCTTTTCGAAGTGGTGACTGGCTACACCAGAAAGCCATCTTAACTAATCTAGTCCATTGGATCCTATCCCTGCTTTAACAAAACCCTGGTCCTGAAAAGCTTCTCTATACATTGTGAATACATCCTGCTCTGCTAGAAACCCCACCTCCTCCCTAACACACTTCCCAAAGGCCTGCCATTCTCCACCAGAAACCATGCCTCTTACTAGCCCACTTCTTCCTAGCACTGTCCTGCCCTCTTAAAGCCAGACCCTGAAAAGCCTCTCCCTCATAGATCCATATTCCTGCACCAGAAACCACACCTTCTGTCAGCCTCTTGCCTCCATTCCATTCCCTGCCTTATGGGAAACCCCACCCTACATATCCTACTAGAGCTCAGAGTGTTCCACCAGAACCCTTCCTGTAAGTAACCTCCTCCTTTGTAGCCTTGTTCTTCCTTCTCAAAGCTCTTCCCCAAACAGCCTCCTCCCCAGTGACCCAGTCTTCATCCACTGAAAACCCATCTACCTGCCAGCCTCCATCCTAAAGCCCCACCTATTCCACAAGTCTAGTCCTTCCTGTCCCCTCTCTACTATCTCAAAGTCCTACACAGACTGGCCTTCATCCTCAAAGCCCTGCCCTGCTCCACCACAGGGACTGTGCCAATACCAACTCTTCCTTTGAACCAGACAGAAACCCTACACCATCTCATAAATTTTATTAGAAGCCTTAGTCTAGTTGGAGTTTCTGTTATTAAGCAGATACACATTGTGTGAAAATGTATGAAGATGATTCCTCTAATTGGAAAACATCCTTTGAAGTATTAGTAAGGTTTCATGAGTGGTCATTTTATTTCTGGAAAATTCATACATTTGTGCCCATTAACTTAAAAAATATTAGTTATTTTAAATCCTCTGGCTTTGTTGAGGAAAGAGTTAGAGTGTATAAAGATGACTTTCAACTCATCTCTCTAACGAATAATTTTGGAGTTGCTTCCCTTACTATATACTGGAGTTTTTAGTAACAGAAATTGTCTACCAGAATCAATGATTTTCCTCCTTCCACTAAAGTGCCCTTTGGAAAAGACTGAAGTGAGATTACTCAGGTAAAATGCCAGAAATAAAGACGCATTTTGAGATCATAACACAATTATTATGAAGACCCCACCCACTAGACTTACATTCCTATTGGTTCAACAGTGTAAGCCAGACCAGTATTTTACCAAAGCTTTGTATGTGGCATGCTATGGCTTATTCAGGCTTGATGCAAAATGTCTCTGCCCAGGATTAAATGATGACATTTATAGCTAAAATTACTTAAAGTCATTATTAACATCTAATGCATGGGGAGGTTTTTGTTTATACTTCTCTTTTTCCCTTTCTTTCTTCCTCCTTCTTTCTTTTATTTATTCCTTTCTTTCTTTCTTCATTTTTCTTTCCTCTTTTAGGAAATGAGTATGAATTTTGATATTTTGTTTGCTGAACAAGTATTCTACCATTAGAACATTCTTTTTTGATTTAGTTACTTTGCTTATAGGTTATCAATTTTGCTGAAGGCCAAATAGAGGCTAAGTTCCTCATTTCTGTCTGCCAAGTAGCTGGGATTACAAATGCATTCCAACATGCCAGCATTTAGGATGATATGAGACTATTACTTTCCTTGCACACAGGTTCTGAACTGTGATGCTCTCAAGTTTTAACTCTTCAATTAGTGATGTGAGTTCCAGTAGCCTGCCCTCAGCATAGATTGTCTAAATGAATGATTAAAGGCAATTTCACTTGAATCTCTTTTTCTTTGCCAGTCCAGGGACTGTTTTAGATTTATTTCTAGAAAATTTTTGTGTATATGTTATATGTGCACATTAATTGTAAAAATGTTACTTTTTCCTCCTTTTTTCCTTTTTTTAATTTTTCTTGGTCATAGGGCTTGAATTCTGGGTCTGGGCGTTGTCCCTGGGCTCAGTGCCACTTCCGGGTTTTCTGGTGGTTAATTGGAGGTAAGAGTGTCACAGATTTCCTGCCAGGGATAGCTTTGAACTACCATCCTCAAATTTCAGCTCCTGAGTAGCTAGGATTACAAGAATGAGCCAATGGCACACAGCTAAAATGGTACTTATTTTAAGTTCTATGATATAGTTGAGGGAGTAGCATGAGTGTATAGAAAGATAACTTTCAAGTCATCTCTGTAAATAATTTTTTTCATTTTCATAATATTTATTTCAGTGATTAATAACCGAAGCTCCCAAAGTAACAGTGTGATCCTTCATTTTCTCATTCCCATAGATACTATTGGAAGAGAATGAATGAGATTTAAGTCTAAGACAATATGTACTTGAAATTATAAAAAAAATATTTTGACATAAAGAGCCACATAACACAACGTGCTTTTCATTTTCTAAAGAAAGGAATGTCATACAAGTATGTTTATTGGCAGGCTTTTTTCATCTGAAAAACAAAGAAAAAACAATATCCTAAAAAAGCTGAAAGCGATCAGCAACCATGTAAATGTGATATAGCATTGGAGACTTGAAGACATGAATTGGTTCAGATAAAATAATTCTTTGAGAAAGGTATCTGTTCAATTAATTTATTCATTACAAATTTTTTATTTTTATTTACATGTTAATATATAAATACATACAAGTGTATGTGTGTGTGTGTGTGTGTGTGTGTGTGTGTGTGTGTGTGTGTGTGTGTGTATGTGTGTATCAGCAGCATCTGTCCAGTAAACTGTCTGGTTATGTATGGTTAGGTAACTTCATCATGTCAAGTTCATCAAAAGGATGGACTTCCATAAACCTTAACAACCCTGCAACACCAGTGCACATGCAAACTTAAGTTTTCATCATTGTAAGCTAGACCTGTGTTTTACCAAATCTTTATATATAGTGTGCTATTTTTTCATTTAGGCTTAACAGAAAATATGTTTGGCCCTAGAAATAAATGATGGCATTTATTACTATGATAATTTAGTGTAAATCTTTACATTGAACACATGGTCAGTATTGTTTTTTCTTTCCTTTTCTTATTTTATCTTTAGGAAGTTGATTTGAGTTTTGATGTTCTGTTTGCCAGACAGGTACTCCACCACTGGAGCCACTCCATCAATCCTTTCTCATTTAAGTTACTTTACTCCTAGAGTAGCAATTTTTGCACCCATCCCAGAAAGCAGGGATTATGATTGCATTCCAATATTCCTACCTAGTAGGTTGATATGAGTGTTTCTTTTCCTTCCTTGACTGATTCAGAACTGTGATCCTCTCAAATTCTACCACTTTATTTTATGGTGTGACCTCCAGTTCTGCCTACTTCTAAAAGATATGACAGAAATAAATGATTACAGGTAATTTGAATTAATCATTGATTAATATAGGTGATTTGATATAAAAATGTAGGGTAAGTTTGCAAGTATAACCACAGTAGTCAGATATTTTGCTAAGTAATTTTGTTTCACATTAAAAACACACCTCGACCAAAATTAAGGACTTACTTTTGCTGTCTGTCAACTTGTATGTCATTTGGGAAAATCAACTTCATGTCTTCCATATGTGATAAAGGACTTTGAGTGGTCTGATGTGTTAGTTCACATCTATAATCGTGGTTAGAAATCAGAAATAAATAGATCACCATTTGAACATAGGCTAACCAAAAAATTAGGAAGTCCCAATCTCAACAAATTAGTGGATCATGTTGAAGCATGCCATTAATTTCAGCACAACAAGAGACTAAGTCTCTGCCAAGTACCTGTGCCACTTAGGTAACTGGCTCACATGGAGCCAGTCAACTCTCCTGATGCAGAAACTGGGCTGAGATTGCTCAAGAGGAGGGAGGAGTCTGCCACACTTTCCTAGGTTGGACCTCACAGAATGCAGTGAGCTTGCTTGCTTTACTCCCCTAAATGCCTTAATATGCCATGCTGCTGAGTGTTCATGATTTGATTCCAGTGATCTGTGGTAGAGGTATAGGGGAACATTAAATTAAAGTTCACATTCACTAATTGAGCTGCTCTTCCCAGCCTGTGAGTTCAACTCAGCAAGTGTTCATTATTTGAGAGTTGAGAATACTGAAGTAGGAGAGAGAGAGAGGGTGAGTGAAAGAAAGGAGAGAGAGAGAGAGAGAGAGAGAGAGAGAGAGAGAGAGAGAGAGAGAGAGAGAGAGAGAGGGAAGGAAGGAGGGAAGGAAGGAAGGAAGGAAGGAAGGAAGGAAGAAAGAAAGAAAAAAGAAAAAAGAAAGAAAAAGAAAGAGAGAAAGAAAATGTTTGAGAATGAATTTTTTAGAGTCTGGAGTCACATGGCAGTACTACGTGTATTTTATATTAGGTCTGCCCCAGGCCATGCAGACCCTATGCAGATGCCTTTTCACTTCTTGGCTAAGTTTCTACCCTTTATGTGTTATCTAGGTATCTGGCACACCTGGAGGCAGCCACCTCCTCCTCCCACTAAGTCACGACCTGGTCAGCCTATGATCACACTTTCCATCTGACTGGAGGTGAATCCCAGGCCCTGAAGTCACATCCAGATCCAGTATTGCTAGTCTTTCCCCCTACCTGGCCACACCTCATCCGATCCTTTGCCTAGATACATCCAGGCCCGAGGTTGGGTCGCCCTATTTTTTGTACATGCCTTTCCACCATGTATGGCATGGGCAGCAGTTCAGTAAATAAACAACTTTACCTGGCTTAATACCGTGTTGTCTTCTCATCATTGGTTACCTAATGAAATTCAACTAATTAGTATGCTTTACACTTCAGAATTTCTAGTTATGAATCCATGGATATTTTATTTACACATGTGAGTTCAGTATCTAGAAAACACATGCATTAACTCATCATTTAACATTATAATTCTGCCAGGAATCTTTCATAACAGCTTAATTAACCATAACATCTATTTTGTTTACTTTCCTTTGTTTTGTTTTGTTTTTTTGCTTAAAATAATAAGAGTTGTCGGGACAATATGAAAGGATCTCTGGTTTCATATTTTCTAATCACCCCAGGCTACAACCTGTGTGTTGCCAGCTCAGATGATGGTACTTTGAAATCCTAGAAAGTAGATGCACATCATAAGGGCCAATGGCTACAGGATTTCTCAGATTTTTTTTAAATGTAATTGTTACTAATTGTACAGTGAGGTTACCATTTCACAATTCATGTAATGTGTACATTTGTCTTGTAGACAAGGCTATCCTTTCCTCAGCTTTCTCCAGTTTCTGGGTTTTTTTGTGTTGAATGTTTTTGCTTTTGTGCCTGACCTTCTGCTTGAACTCAAGATTGGGTGCTGCCTCAGATTTTTTTTTTGGGGGGGGGTCCGTTCATGGGACCTGAACTCTGGGCCTGGGCACTGTCCCTCGCTCTTCAGCTCAAAGCTAGTGCTCTATCACTTGAGTCACAGCACCACTTATGTTTTTTTCTTTTTGCTTATGACGTGCTGAGGAATTGAACCAAGAGCATCATGCATGCATGGCAAGCACTCTACCACTGAGCCATCTTCCCAGCCCCCGCCTCTGACTTTTTGTAAGCAAGGCTACTCTACCTCTGGAGCCCCAGCTCCATTTATGGTTGTTGGTTGTTAATTGGAGAGAAGAGTCTCACAGATTTTCTCACTCCAGTTGGCTTTGAACAGTGATCATCAGCCTCCTGAGTAGCTAGGATTAAGCCTGAGTCCCCAGTGTCCAGCTAATATAGAGTTGGTTCATGCTTTCCTGGTTGTGTTACAATTTTCCTCACCTCTTGGCACTAATACTACATATTGCCTAGCTCAAATCTGAATTGGTGGAACATGCTTGTATTTGAGGAAGGCAGGAATAAGAAACTATAGGCCATAGGGAAATATAAGCTAAACAAATCATTCAGAATATCGCATAAAGACAAATAATTTTACTGCAAGTTTACTGTGTCCTGTCTTTACTATTAATTCTGCATGGCCTGTGAATGATGTCATACATATCCAAATAGCCATTGGTAGAAATAAGATTTCTCATCCTGTCCTAAAAACAAAACAAAAACCAACCAAAAGTATTATGTATGAGCCCAGCAATTTCCTCTAATTAGAGACCAATCTGCCCTAGTTTATGAAAAAATGTCCTTTATTCAAGTGCTGCAAGTTTTTCTAACCATAAATATAATGAAATCTGTAGTAGACTGTGGAATTGTATACCAGAGCTGTCATTTTAATTCACAAGAAATTCAGACATTTATATGTTTATTTTTTTGTCAGTTGTGGCGCTTGAATTCCAAGCCTGGGCACTGACTCTGAGACTCTGTGCTCAAGTTAGTTAGTACTGGGTCAATTGAGCCATGGAGCCACTTCAAGCTTTTGAGTTGTTAATTGTAGATAAGAGTCTTATGGGAACTTTTCTTCCTGGGCTGGCTTTGAACGCTATACTCAGTTCTCAGCCTCATGAGTAGCCGGGATTACACGCATGAGCCACTGGCACCTGGCTTCACATAGACTTTTTTTTATTGTGAAAATAACATACAGAGAAGTTACAATTAAATGGACAAGTTATTGAATAAATTTCTTATCAAGCATTGTTGCCCTGTCCTTTGTTTCCCCTTCCCATACCTTCTTATCTCCACCACACACCTCCTCACCCCACCCCCACTTCTCACCCCTCCTGGCCAAAGTTGTAAAGTTCGTTTTTCAAAATATTGGCTTGTACATTTCATTGCTGCAATGGGTCCACCTGTATCCTTTTTTTAAAAATGTGTATTTTCCTTCCCCTTCACAAATTATACCAACATCAAATACAGTGAAAGCAGTGGATATACTGTGTGGAAGGGACATACAAAACAACAAAGAAATCATCTTATGAATATCTTTGAAACAATCGCAAGAAAGAAAAAAATATTTGAATCTTTCTCTTGGGGTATATCTCATCCAACATCAACTTATCTGACCTTTTCTGCATGTCTCGGAAATATACTAGTTATTGCAAATAAGGGAAAACAAGGGACTTATGTATCTTTGGGCCTGGATTACTTCACTTAATATAATTTTTTCCAAGTCTTTCCATTTCCTAACAAATGGGGCAATGTCATTCATTCTGATAGCGGCATAGAATTCCATTGTGTATATAGACCACATTTCCTTGATTCATTCATCTACTAAGGGGCATCTGGGTTGGTTCCACATCTTAGCTATGGTAAATAATGTCGTAATATACATAGTTGTGCTGGTAGCTTTGGTATGGTCTTGTGATCATTTGGGTAAAAGCCCAAAACTGGGATTGCTGGATCATAGGGGAGCTCTATGTGGTGTCTTTTGATGAACCTCCTTAATACAAGTTTACAGACCCACCAACAATGCAGTAGGATTCCCTTCTGTCCATATTCCCTCCAGCATCTGTTGTTATTAGAGTTCTTGATTATAGCCATTCTATCTGGGGTGAGGTGGTACCTCAATGTTGTTTTGATTTGCATTTCTTTCATGGCCAGGGAGGTTGAGCATTTCTTCATGTGTTTATTGGCCATCCTTCTTTCCTCTGCAAAGAAGTATGTCTTTAAGGCTTTAGCCCACTTATTTATTGGGCAATTGTTTCCTTGAGGGTTTGTTGTTGGGTGATTTAAAATTTTGAGTTCCAGGCATATTTTAGATATGAGACCCTTGTCCGTTGTGTGGTTAGTGAAGATCTTCTCCTAATCTGTGGTTGATCTATTGATCTTGCTAGCTATGTGCTTTGCCATGCAGAAGCTCTGCAATTTCATGCAATCCTGTTTGTCTAACCTTTCTTTGATTCGTTGTGTTTCTGGGTGTCTTAAGAAAGTTTCGGCGTGTGCCAAGGAGTCCTAGGTAGTCTCTTATTCACGGACTCCACTCCTAAACTACTCACGGTGATTCAAATCTTTGGCAAAGCAGCAGGGTATAAAATTAACCCTCAAAAATCAATGGCTTTTCTGTATTCCAACAATGAGAAAAGCGTGGCTGAAATTAGGATAGCATCTCCATTCATAATAGCACCACAAAAAATACCTGGGAATTAAGTTAACCAAAGAAGTAAAGGACCTCTATGGTGAAAACTTTAAAAACCTGTTAATGGAAATCAAAACAATGTAAAAATGGAAAAACCTCCCATTCTCCTGAATTGGAAGAATCAACATAATGAAAATGGCAATACTTCCCAAGACTATCTATAACTTCAATGTGGTACCAATCAATATTCCAACCTCATTCTTCAGGGAAATAGATGAAGTAATCCAAAAATTCATATGGAACATAAAAGACCTCAAATAGCAAAAATTATCCTTAACAGAAAGAACAGTGCTGGAGGAATATCAATACCAAATTTCAAACTCTACTACAAAGCCATAGTAATCCAAACAGCTTGGTACTGGCAAAAGAACAGACCGCAGGACCAATGGAATAGAACTGAAATCCCCGAAATGAACCTACAGACATATAGCCATTTAAACTTCGATAAGGTAGCTTAAAAAAGAAAGGAAGAAAGACAGCCTCTTCAGTAAATGGTGCTGGCAAAATTAGGTTACTACTTGTAGAAAAATAAAGCTAGATCCTTATATATCACCCTGCACCACAATCAACTCCAAATGGATCAAAGACCTTGGAGTCAAAGCAGACACTCAAATAGTCATTTTATAATGATGAACTGCTTAGTGTCTCTGGCTCACATATATAATCCAAGCTATAGTTAGGAATAAAGGTATGAGAAGCAAACACTGAGTGTGTGTTTTTCATGATGCTTTGCATTGGCATGATTTAATATTGTTTGTTTCTTATACTACAATGCTCTTATTTTTATTTTTACCTAGGTGGGGGAGATAGGTGCTAGGCAGTGTTGAACCTTCTTTGGTTGAGAGGGAGCCATGTGGAAGTTCTTGCCTTGTATGGCATGTAATTGAAATCCTCCTGCTTTCACCTCCCCATGGACCAGGGTGATAGAAGGATTCCATCATGCACAGCCAGGGATTGGGGATCATTGCAGGTAAAACTTCACTGGTCTTGAAATGATGTCCCCACTAGCTAGCTTTACAGGCATATGCCTTCAAAACCTTGTTGTATTCCGTTTCACTTTGAAGTAGTGTTTGTACATACTTAGAGATAAAATGGTAACACATTACATGTTTAATATATAGAATAGTCAATATAATTAGCAAGTTTATCTCCTAAAACATTGCAGCTAATGTATTTTGGTAACTTCCTGACTCTGTTAGTCACTTTTTTTGAATATACCATAAACGTGAATACATTAATAATGTGCACTAGAAGATTGGATGTTGATAGATATAGACAAGTTAGACTATGTGTAGTAAATATATATTTATCTATTGCTGCTCTGAAGAACATTATCATATATTCTCCATAACAATACCACCATATATTCACCATGACAATAATTTTCCTGCAGTGTAGAATTTTTCATATCATAATCTGCCATCTTTTAATCTTTTTACATTCTCATAAGTATGCATTTTTTCTTGTTTCTTGAAATTATTAAGATGGAATTTAAAAAATCGTAGAGTCTCCTAAAATTAGCTCATTTTGTTTGGTTTTGTGTTGCTAAATCATTAAAACCAAGGTTTCCTGAAAGTTATGCTAGCAGACTATATGACTAAATTGTATTGTAATTACATCTTATTATTGTATTTTGATATAGGATTTTGCTGTTGCTGTTTTATGATATAGTGTCTTGAAGCCCAACTGAAACTTGCAATCCCACTGCCTCCATTAACAATGCTTTATCACCAGGTTCTGGAGGCTCATAATTATAACTCCAGCTAATCAGGAGGTTGATACCTGACATTTAGTTCAGACAGCCTGAGCAGGAAATTTTATGAGTCTCTCCTCTCTAGTTCACTAAAAAAAAGCTTGCAGCTGAACTGTAGTACAATTGGTAGAGCAACATGGTCAAGGGAAAGAAGCATGGGATTGTCATATAGCCCCAGAGCTCAAGCCCTAAGACACAAATATGCACAGACACACATTCATACACACACACACACACACACACACACACACACACACACACACACACACTGCCACACACTTGTACACGCACAAATTACCAGGCAAAGTTGTACCTTAAATACTTAATCAGAGATTGGACAACAGTCTACTTATTTGTGAAGGTTTCTCCTTGATTATTTTGATGGAGGAGGATAGTTCATGGGACACAGATGACAAGACTTTAGTGAGGAATACTTTATGAATGACTAACTTATAAAAAGAACAGGAGCACAGTTTTTATCTTTAAATCTTACATTCCTTCAACTATACTATTTAAAAAAATAATCATTGAATTATGAGACAATGCACCTCTTCCCTTCTCCCCTTCCCCTCTGTCATAAAATATGACAAAAAATTCAAAAATACTCTTTTATCTTACAAGAATGTACACCTGTAAAAATGTCTGTCTATATGTGTAACAATACATGTGTTTTCCAATACTTGTTTGATTTTCCCACTGCTAAGAACTTGCCTTTTTTCCATATGAAAGCACACTGGGGCTTCAAAGGCAAGCAAGATTAGGAAACAAAAACCTAATAATGTCTTAGGAAGTTGATGTCAAAAATAGATGCAAGAAGCACATGGCAGGCCGAGGGGGCCCTGAGAGGCAAAATGATTTGTGCAGGATGAGAGGAATAGTGACAAATAAGGCGTGGATCTGACCTAGGAAGGGCTCTTTGAGGCTGAGACATGCCTGTATCTAGGCCTAGCTGAGACTATTGGGATTTGACAATGTCCACATGTGTATAAAGTGATGTGGGAGGGGAGATTTCAGCCTCCAGTTTGTCTTTGGGATGGTCTTATGTGAGCAAGCAGCTTAGATCATTGGGCTCTGAGAGATGACACTACCTCACTCACAATGGAATAGAATATAGAACTCTGAGAGCCACGCAACTGTAACCTACAGTTAGCTCAAGCCAGCTCACTTGGCCTGTGGCTCAGGAACAAGAAAGATGTTCCTGTACTGTTTTCAAAGTCAAGAGAATCAGGTCTCAAGCATGGGAGGTGTGAGTGCCTCACTCGATGCTGCAGACATTCGATCAGTGCCCAACCACGAATCCAATGTCTCAGGACTTTTTATAAAAAGAAACCAAGGAAATCACAAGGAAATTCAGGCCAGGTATAATTATGACAGAAAACCTATTTAATCTCATCCTAGCCAACACTAGAAACTTCTTATGTGCTTTTATATGTGTAGACAGAAAATATTTGCTGTGCACTTTTCAATCCACTCTACTACAATTACTCAGTTTGAAGTCTACTCTCATTTCCATGTTTCATAGATCCATTCTTTTTTACAACCTCAGTGTGACAATGAGTCCATCCAAACCCTGAATGTGCCTTATAGTATATGGAGCCTGGATTCGGGCTTTCTGGAAATTCTGGTAATGGACCTTGTCCCTGCCTACCAGGAAGCTGATCCCTTCTATGTGGGAAACTTCCTCCACCACTACACAGAGTGTAGGACAATGGAGCAGTTGCTGGATATTCTGAAAGTGAGTGTTCTTGGGCTGGGAAGGTGGTTCAGTGATAGAGAGCTTGCCTTGTATGCATGAGGCCCTGGGTTCGATTCCTGACCACCACATAAGCAGAAAACGAGCCAGAAGTGGTGCTGTGGCTCAAGTGGTAGAGTGCTAGCATTGAGCTGAAGAGCTGAGGGACAGGGCCCAGGCCCAGAGTTCAAGCCCTGACAAACAAAAAAAGTGAGTGTTCCTAAGCCATGCACCAATAACTCACACCTGTAATCCTAGATACTCAGGAGACAGAGATCTGTGGTTCACGGTCCAAAGTCAGCCCTGGCAGGAAAGTCCATGATACTCCTCTCCAATAAGACACTAGAAAACCAGAAGTGGTGCTGTGGCTCAAGCGGTAGAGTGCTCCCCTTGAGCTGAAGGGCTGAGGGATAGCACCCAAGCCCAGAATTCAAGCCCCATGACAAACAAAAAAAAGTTAGTGTTCCTCCTTCAAACCCAGGGCTGATGAGACCCCCTGGCAGAATAGGTACATCTTTGAGACAGTTTCACTGGGGTCTTGTCAAAGGAGCTTGGCTTGAGACAAAGAAGTGCACTCCTTGTCTAATTCCTTAGGACTGGGCTGCCAGAATATTTCATGTGCCTCATATGCTAGTGGAGCCTTAGTAATTTGCTTGCTGAGAGACTAGGATTTAAGGAAGGAGCAAGTGGCACCCAACGTCCACGCTCACCTAGGAAATCACTAACTTTGAGACCTTTGAAGGAATATAGACAGAAGAAAAGAGGCAACTTTTACTTTAATTGGGGGCTTGAGTGCTGTCCCATTTCTAACTCACTACCAATTGAGCCCCAGGTCCAATTCTGGCCTTTGGCTGGTTAATTGAAGATAAGTATATTTAGATTTTTACAAACTAGACTGGGTTCAAACTGTGATTCACAGATCTCACCCTCCGGATTAGTAGGATTAGAGGCATGAGCCATTGTGCATTTATTTGGAGAGATGCACATAAGCATCTTCACAGAATTACCATGAAGTTGTATAGACATATCTCCAATTTTGTCTGTCATGTTTACATTACCATGTGGGACTTAGCGAGTCCTATGTGTGTCCTGTTAGTTCAGAAAAGGAGAAGCATAGAGTTAACTTCCTTCTCTCCTCCCATTGGTACAGATCCTTCTACCATAACTGGGAAGAAGATGAACAAGTGAAGAAGTAAGTGGACACTGGCACAAAGAGTTCTATCCTTGAAAATTTGGTATCTTTGAGGTTTCTGAATCAAACTCAACTTTCTTCTTTGCACACCAGTTGTGATTTTCACCAGGGGGTTGAGGCTTGGCACTTCAGTGGATAGCAGATTACACAGTTGTGGTTGTGGTTGTGCTTTTGGACTCTCATAGATGACAGGGAGAGCTGTGTGTAGCAAGTCAGATCCAGTGGGGAAACAAATTTCTCTTCCTATTACAGGGAGAAATTTAGAGGATTATATTTGAGAAATTACTAGAAGTGGGTTGTGAGGAGCATCCTGCTTGCAGGAGTCTCTTTCCACTTCCCAACAATCAATCTGCACACAGTCTTGTTTGTTTTATCTTCCCTATGTGGATGGACTTCTACCCTGATGATTTCTATGAGCCCAAGAACAATGACACCCTGAAAGAACTTACACAGAATGTCAAGCTCAACATGGCCTCTTCAGACCTGCTCTTCCGCTTACATATTTTTCTGGACCAGCTGGAGGAACCCATGAGACAAAGAAAAAGAGGAAGAAGTCCTTGTTTAGATGCCTCAGAGCTTGTGAGAAGGGATGGAACCTGAGTCTCTAGGGATGTGCCTGATTGGCCAAGAGCCCTTAGTATTCCCCAGCTTGGCAAAATTTCCTTTTATGGATATTCTTTGCCAGGTAATGTCTGTTCTCCTTTTGAAAGAACTTGGAAGTAGACACTCATTAGAAAAAGCCTATCTCCTCATCAGTGTTCAGTCCCAACTCAAATCCTACTGCTTCTCCCATTGGATCCTCTTGGAAGTTTAGTGACACCTTAACTACGAGGGTCTACTCAAAGACTCCTGTACCTATTTTCATTCTCAGGTTCTGCAGAACTCCAGATAAAGAACCCATCACTGATGTCTATGGTGACTGATGGAGATTGGAAGCGATCGCTGATCTCCAGAAATCCTGTGAAGGTAGAGGGTATTTTTCAATTTGTAGAAAGGCCAAAGTAGGTTTTGAGTCCTGTGGACATCCCACTGATTCTGAACCCCACATGTGATGCAGGTGTATCTACACATACCACCAAGGAAGAAGACGATACAGAATGTCTTCCATTGATGTTCACAATCCAGCTAGATCAGCTCTAAATCAGTCAAAAAAAAAAAAAAACACTTCTTGGTTTGATGGTTAAATGTGTGCTAATGGAAAATGACCCCAGTCTATGTTTAGGAAAACCAATAAGTGAGGTCCAAAATCTAGATTCATTTGAGGAAAGGGAATCTTTCCTCACAGAATACCCTGACCAATCTCTCCTCTTGCACGGGATCCAATTTCCAGTTGATAAATTAGAATCTGTCTCTCCCTGGACTCAGGAAGAAAATCCTGTCTTTAATGAGGAAGTAGATCCCTTTGAAGACTCTGAGGCAAAATTTCTGCCTGAAGGCAACTTAGAGGCCAATCTAGATTTTGAGATTCCTTCTCCCCTTCCTAAGAAAATGCTTATTTTTCTTTTTTTTCTGATTTTTGTAAAAGGTTCATTCTATTTATTTTTCTAACTTTATTAAAATGTCAATGTTTTTGACATATTCTAGAATTCATGAATCCTAAATCTATTTCTTTTTAAACCTACAAACTGAAGAACCATGCATACCTGTTCTGGAGGCGGGGAAGCAGAGTGACAGGGGGCTGTAGAAGAGAGCCTACTGGATATATATAATGGGAGCTGTTAAATGCAAAAAGAGTGACAAGAAAGTCAGGCCATGCCTGTATGGGGTGATAAGGTGGCTACAAAAGGTCTAGGACATAGCAGATCAGATGTCCTAGAAAGCTATTCTGTCAATTGGGACAAATACCACAGTACTTATAGCGTTAAGTTGGACTCTCTTCCAACAATGAGTTCAAATCTGTATACATTTTCATTGCATCCATTTGCGTTGAGCAAATATGGAAGGAAAATTTGACTCCAATATTATAAAAAGTCTACTTTAGGCTGAAAATATTTGACAAAATATATAGGAGATATGTATACTGGAAAGTAAAAGCCATCATCAATAGAAGAAAGAAGGCTTTCATAGATGAACAAACACAAAATCAGGAAAAATTTCCACAATTAAATCAGTTATATGTAAATACATGTTATATTCTTTATGTTATATATATTATATTATATTATATATAAGATTCAATGTGATTTTTCAAACTAAAAAGGCATTTAAAGTTTTAGAATTGAGTGTTTTTTGCAAAAAACATTAGGGTAAATGTTATTGGAGAAAGTAGTGATATAATTTTATTATACTTATATGAATATATATTAGTGTGTTTCTAGATATAACACTGATTATAAATAAATATTATATACATATATTTGTATATATCTGTCTATGAAGTGAATATAATGAAAGTGAATATAATGAAACTGAGTATAGTATGTATAAAAAAGTTGAGTACATGAGACTCAGACCTGTAATCCTACTGATGTAGGAAGCTGGGTTTTGAGTTTTAGTATCTCTTATCCCCAAGCCTTAGATTTTTTCAGATGAGACATGGGCCCTCCAGTGTAGCAAAGAGAAACATATGCCATGGGATCACACTCCCTGACCCCAGAGGAAAGTCAGTAGAAATCAGGACAAGCTTCTTATCTTGACTGTGTACTCAGTTCCTGTACCAAGAAGGCCATCTTTAGAACACCAGATGGAAAGCTGGCATTCCCTCCAAAACGTTCTAAAAAGATCCTTCTGAACGATAGTCTGACTATATTGAATTAAATCTTTTTGCCCTTCGCAAGCTGCAAACACATAGAAATATGACAAGAGCTCAATGACAAATTATCAAAGGCATGTCAATTTTTTTAAAAAGAAATAGAAACATACTCTGAGTTTATCAGGAACTGGGTGATATTTTGGTTGCTGAATTGTTGAATGCACTTCTGGGCAAAGGAAACACATACCTTGGGGGAAATTGTGTGGGGTTGGGTGTCCTCACTCGGCTTCACAATAAAATGGCCATAATATCTAGGATGTCACAGCCAGCTTTGCCATGGCAGCAAGTAGGTGTCAGGCACTGATTTTGCCCTGAAATGGACTCAACAACACCAACAGGCACAAAGACTGAGAAAGAATGACTATTATCCACCAAACTTCAGCTTAAAGTGCTGTCCTTACCAGAACTAGGATAAATTGAGCTGGAAAAGGCTGATCTCCATGTAAGGCTCCTGAGCACTAAGGACTAGTGTGTGTGTGTGTGTGTGTGTGTGTGTGTGTGTGTGTGTGTGTGTGTGTGTGTGTGTGTGTGTGTGTGAATACTGGGGCTTGAAC
Organism: Dipodomys merriami; assembly: GCF_024711535.1. Lineage (NCBI taxonomy): Eukaryota > Metazoa > Chordata > Mammalia > Rodentia > Heteromyidae > Dipodomys > Dipodomys merriami. Next base: position 1,554,832 of record NW_027202283.1, on the reverse strand, counting down.
TCAGGGAGATGACCTTTAGCTTTTTTTAATCAAGGGTAACAGTCTACGACTTGAACCAAATTTCCATGTCTTGATTTTGAATGGTTAATTAGAGATCAAAGTTTCAGTGTTGCACATGTTCATTCTTTGTCCCTCCTTTTCAATGACACCTTTAACTTCCTTTCTTTGGGGGGGTCTGGTCATGGGGCCTGAACTCTGGGCCTGGGCGCTGTCCCTCAGCTCTTCAACTCAAGGTTAGCGCTCTACCGCTTGAGCCACAGTGCCACTTCCGGCTTTTTTCTTTTGGCTTATGCGGTGCTGAAGAATCAAACCCAGGTCCTCAGGCAGGCAAGACAAGTGCTCTACCACTGAGCCACCTTCCCAGCCCCCCCTTAAACTTCTGAAAGAGAGATAAATGTAAAAAAAATGAAAAAAAATGAAAGAAAATAAATATCATCTTGTTTCTGTTTCCTGGTCACTGATTATTTTTGAGATAGTGCTTCTTACTAATAAGAATTATTGGTAGAATCTGAAAACCTATTTGAGTAATAAATAGACTAGGAAAAATGTTGTCTCTTATTTTTTATCACTACATTTCTTTTTGTCTAAGTATAAATGCCAGACTTACCCTAAAGGCCTAGAATAAGCAAAATGGCTTATAGAGCTCAGATCATATCTTTCCATAGAAGATGACAGCCCCAGAAGTAAAACCTGTCCACAACTTGCACAAGGAAGAGAAAGTTTGATGTCTCCTTACATCTTAGGATCGAATACTCATGAGGAGCCCTGGGGACTGATGACAGCTTAAGGACCTAACATTTCCTGTGTTGTTCCACCATAGGAACAGTCACCAGTCTCCCATCACACTGTAGGTGCCACGCCTGACTGGTGACCTTGGCTGTGTCATGAGAACGTGCAGCAGGGCTCTGTCATGGTCATTGGAGAGTCAGTATTGCACACTAAGAGGACATTCATGAAGGTGGTAACAAGGCCTGAGTCAGGGTTTTGTCAGATCTAGATGATTTGTAACAGGCACTACTGTATTCTGGCTAAGAATGTGGATATATCATTGGGGTTTTGTACACAAATTTATTAAGTGTTAGCTTGCAACATTTCTGCATGAAAGCCAACAAAAGGTCATCAATGCCCTCTGAACATATTCTCATCAATATTTAGTAAAATATAAAATCAAGTTCATCATGAGGAAAAATCTGATATGAAAACCAAATTGCAGGAGCATTTACAAAAAAATGTTTTTCTGTATGTATCAAATGTGACAAAATATTAAAAGTTAATGAATCTGGGAAAGTTAAATTGATTTCTTTTTTTTACTATGGTTGCAACTATCTTTTACATTTCAAATACTTAACAAAAAGAAGGTAGGCCAAGCACCACCGGTGTCTCACACCTGTATTTTTAGCTAGTTAGAAACCTGATATCTGAGGAAAGTGAATTGAAGTTAGACTAGTTAGGAAAAACCAGTGAAACTTTGATCTCTAACCATTCAAAATCAAGACATGGAAGTTTGGTTCAAGTCGTAGACTGTCACCCTTGATTAAAACAGCTAAAGGTCAGCTCCCTGAATTCAAGCCCCAGTATTCACACACACACACACACACACACACACACACACACACACACACACACACACACAAATTCTCAAAAATAACCAGTGACCAGGAAACAGAAACAAGATGATATATATTTTCTTTCATTTTTGTCATTTTTTTTCAGAAGTTAAAGGGGTCATAGAAAAGGAAGGACAAATGAACACGTGCAACACTGGTAATCAATTGGTACTATGTTGAAAATGACCTATGCAATTTGTTTTGGGGGAAGAACGGGAAAACAGAAAAAGAGATAAAGTGAAAGGGTAAAATTGTCCAAAAAAAATGCACTCGGAATTAGAGCTGTGGCTCAATATGAGGGCCATTATTCAGCAACAGAGCTCAGAGAGAGTGTCCAGGCCCTGGATTCAAGCCTCATTACTGACTAAAAAAAACAAGAAAAAAGAAATGTAATCATTACCACACGATTTTAACTAAAACCTCTACAGCACAATAATAAAAATAATAATGATAATAGAAGAAGATCATAATGAAGAAGAAGAAGAAGGAAGTTAAAAAAACCAAACCAGTGAGAAAAATTGAGAGAGCAAGGGAAGGACTGACCTTTCAAAAAGAAATATATTCATACCTGACTTATATGACTGTAACCTCTGTGTAATTCACATTTATAATAACAATACAAAAGAAAAAACAGAAATGTAGTGCTGGAGCCATAACTCAAATGGGAGGTCAGACTAATATGTATGTGATACCAAGATCAACCCCCTTATCAATTTCTCCTTCAAAAATGGCTCTTCTCATCACTTGTGCTTTCCCTAGCTTATGAAAAGGGGTGCAGTTAAAGAAAGAGAAAGGTAAATTGTCAGGCACAGAACTGTACTTTCATAGAGCAGTACTCACTAGAACACATGTTTATTAGACCACTTGATGACTCATGTTTTCTGAAATAAACAGAACTATTTGGACTTGAATACATGCTCCACTGTATACTAGATGGGGATTCAAAATTAATGAAACTCTCTGGATCTCAAATTCTTTACAGGTAAAATGAGAATAACAATACGTATCTCACAGCATTATGAGATCTGGTTGTCATCAAACATGGAGTGGTTTTTTCTTTAGTGTGTGTGCAACACTCAAACACTGCTGGAAGGAGTATAAACTGGCATGATGTTTACTATATTACTTAACAGTAATACAACATGCCTGTAATCCTACTTACAAAAGAGGCTGAGAAAAGAGGATCTAGGTTTTAAATCTGGACAGGAAACTGGATCAGATTCATCTCCAATGATCTCTAAAAAAGCTTGAGGTGGAGTTTGGTTCAAGTGGTAGAGTGCTAGACTGGAGCATAAGCCTCAGGAACAGTGCCCAGGCACTGAGTTCAAGCCCTAGGACCAGCACAAGCACACACACATACACAAGCACACACACACACTAAATTTTTTGTGTTCTTATCACCCTGCTTAACAATATATTTCCTCTTCCATGCTCACCTGATTTTTTTTGTTTTAAAAGGGACTTCCTGTGTAGCACAGGCTGCTCCTAAACTTACAATCCTCCTGGGTACTGGGAGTACAGGCATGCCTACTATAATTGCCTTCACTCAGTAACTCTATTTATAACATATTAGCAAGAAATTAATTCATACTCATGAAGATATTTGGCTTAAAGCTGTTCACAGTAATATTCTACTGTACAAAATGTAAATAATATAACTGGTTATGGTACTATTCTACCACATGGTAATACCAGCCAATACTCAGGAACCTGACACAGGAGAATAAGCAGGTGAGGAAAGCCTGGTCTACGCTGCACAACCTGGTCTCCAAAGGAAAGAAATTCTATAAATATTAATCTACTATGAAACATACAATATGTTAAATTTATATAATGTAACAAATAGATCATTGTTAATAAAAATAAAATCTTGGCAGACATTTTAAATACATACATATGCATATATTTTTAAACTTGTAGAAATAAAATTTCAAGTGCTTTTATCTGCATCTTTCAGTCTACCTGTCACCTACTTATTTACTGACACATTGATTTCTGTTTAGTCTTCACAAAACACTGTTCTCTCACATAAGTACACAAAATTGTAAAACAAAAAGTACAAAACAAACATTATCATAAATACAAATGTAGTTTAATCCCCACCAACATAATTTGGAGAAAACATATATTAAGTTAATGGCATTGTATACTGCTCAGGAAGGGGAGTCTAGGAAAATGTACATTGTATGTGTGTGTGTGTGTGTGTGTGTGTGTGTGTGTGTGTGTGTGTGTGTGTGTGTGTCTGTCTGTCTGTCTGTCTGTCTGTCTGTCTGTCTGTCTGTCTGTCTGTGTCAGTGTGTTTTCCATGAGTAATATTGGAGTTAGAATTAAACGTATTATTCTTGCTTGGTCTTTTTGCTCAAAGCTGACACTCTACCACTTGAGCCACATCTCCACTTCTGGATTTTGGTTTCTGAATTGGAGAAATATCTCAGATTTTCTGCATGGGCTGCTTTAAACCTGAATCCTCAGTTTTTGACCTCTAAAGTAGATTGGTTTTAAAATATGAGCCACTGGTGGAAAGCAACTACGTTAACATTTTTGCATGTTTGAATGAATTTTAAAGTAAGACATATATATTACTTTTGAGAGTGACTGGAAGTAGTCATTAACGTTTAACAGAATTTAAAACATACAAAGCTGAGAATGGTAAGTAGCTGAGAACAGAATGGAATAAATCAAAATTACCTATGACAGTTTTCAGTCTGTGCACAGAAATAATTACATTATTGGAGCCCAAGGCCATCAGATAGCTGAGCTCCAGCTGGCTGCTATGCTCATGAGGCCAGCTGGTGCTATTCACAAGAATGTGATGTTGTTGGATGGTAGGGATCAGCTTCAAATTAAGAACCTGAAATATTTCTATTCATCGAGAAGAGGAAACATACCAGGACAAGAAATGTGATTAAAATTGCTGAATGCAAAAACCATCCAGTTAAAGGAAGACAGAATAACTCTTTCTATATGTGAAAAGAGTATTCTCTCACAAAGAATCATGAGCTGAATATGGTGGTCAATGTTTGTAATCTCTGAACTTGGGAGGCTGATTTAGAAGTTAACTTGAGGCCAGCCTAAGTTTTAGGCAATCAGAAGGCCATATAGTAAAATACTATCTTAAAACAACAACAACAAAAGACCCAGTGACTGGGAATGTGTTTAGTGGTAGAGTGCTGGCCTTACATGCAAGAAGCACTTGATTTGATTCCTCAGTATGTCGTAAGCAGAAAAACTGGAAGTGGTGCTGTGGCTCAATTGCCTTGAGTAAAAGAAATTCAGGCAGAGTGCACAGGCCCTGATTTCAAGCCCCAGCTCTGGCAAAATTAAAAAAAAAACAAGTGCAAAATGCTGTTTGTTGAAATAAATATGTTGAAGAATTTTTATACTCACTAGAAAATTGTGCTGTTGGGAATTCATAATGAACTTTGTTAGGAAAAATTAAAATAAATTAATGAAATATTATCTGGCATTGGAAAGGACATAATGAGATGTAAAAATGATTGGTGTCTATGGTTAATTGATACAACAATGTTACAGATACACTTGCCAGATTGTGATTTTTTTAAGTATACAATCGTGGGTTCGTTCTTTTTCAAAATAATTTTACTGCCGGGCCTAGCTACTAAGGAGACTGAGAACTGTTCGAATCCAGCCAGGGCAGGAAAGTCTGTGAGACCTTTATATCCAACTAAAGGTTCAGAAAATGTGAAGTGGCACTGTTGCTTAAGTGGTAGAGTGCTAGTCTTGAGCTGAAGAGTTGAGATACAATGCCCAGACCTAGAGTTCAAGCCCCACAACTGACAAAAAATAGTAATAGTAATAATATTAATTTTATTGTTACTATTAAGGTGTTATATATAAAGGCTACCAATTCATAAGTTTTTTTTCTTTGCTAAAAGAAATACATATCCATCTTCATTGCCAACAGCCAGGATTTAGCCATCTGCTTTCCAGCTGATCTCTGGGTGTAGAGGCAATGTGTAATACAAAGCAATACAAACCATTTCGGACTATAAATAATTTTTCTCTGCACATCTTAAAAATCAATGCTGACAACATGAAATAAAAAATCCCTAAGTTTAAAACATTCTTCTAAACAAGTTAAAGAAATCCTGATAACTAGTATTTTAAGAATAATTTCAGAGAGCTTGAACTCAGTGCTTGGGTTCTGTCTCTGAGATTTACTACTCAAGATTGGGTTGCCACTTTGAGCCACAGTGCCATTTCCAGTTTTCTCGTGATTAGTTGCACAGAAAGGTCTCACCAACTTTCCTCTCCAACCTGGCTTTGAACTAGGATCTAGAGATCTCAGCACTCTGAGTAGCTAGGTTTATAGGCATGAGCCCCTGGCACGTGGCTTTTTGCTTACCTGAGACAGAGGCCAGTTAATATTAAATGTCAATCATTTTTAACTTTGTAAAATGAAGTTAACTGAAATGCCTTCCACTAGAAATAAGGAATCAAATGAGTAGGTGGGTTACAACGTTCTTACCAAAAGTTACATATTTTCCTTGTGTTTTTTTTCTTCCAAAGTTGTGTGCTTTCCAGAATCATACCTTATCTTTCCTTGCTGGTTTCTTTGGTTTATTTCATAATTGTCCACAGCTTCTTCAGCCATCATTTATTTATGTGAAGAGCTTTCAAACATCTATTTTCAGCCCAAATTCCTTGTATACAACTCTCATCCATATATTCAACTGACATAAAAACTTGTGAAACAGTAATCATCTATTATCAGTATTGGATATTAATGTGTAAGTAAAATTTAAGAAAATTACATCAATAATTATAACATGATTTTAATAATAATGCTAAACATAAATACAACGTTGATTATATTCTGAGCAATTCAATAAAAACCTCCAGAAAAAGAAATCACTTTTTTTTAGTGCTGATATTATGGTTTAAACTCAGGACCTTACCTTCTCACTTAAGCTTTTTCCCTCAAGGGTGGTGCTCTGTATTTCAACCACAGCTCTCCTTCGAATTTTATTTGGGGGATAATATAGAGATAAGAATCTCATGGAATAAAAAATATCATTTGTGTCCCTATCTTGGGTTTCATTTCACATAACATTCTCTTATAAGGTTATATGGTACCATGTACTACTTTCTGAAAGTGAGGTTAACCATGGGACCTATAGTTATTTGAGCCTCGCTTATTTCACTTAATAAAATTGTTTCCCCTTCTTTCCATTTCCTAGCAAAAGGGGCGATTTCATTCTCTCTGATGGAGGCATAGAGTTCCAGTGTGTGTGTGTGTGTGTGTGTGTGTGTGTGTGTGTGTGTGTGTGTGTGTGTGTGTGTGTGTGTGTGTGTGTATCACATTTTCTTGATCCATTCATCTACTGAGAGGCATCTGGGTTGGTTCCATATCTTAGCTATGGTAAATAATGCTGCAATAAACACAGTTGTGCCGGTAGCTTAGTATGGTCTTGTGTGTTATCATTTGGTAAATGCCCAAAAGTGGGATTGCTGGGTTATAGGGGAGCTCTAAGTGGAGTCTTGGAAAAAATTATATTAAGTAAAGTAAGTCAGACAAAAGAAATATAGGTCCTATGGTTTCCCTTATTTGGAATAACTAGTGTATATCTAGGACAAGCATAAGAGTTCAAAAGCTATGTACATACCACCAGATAAGATGATGTTAAGCGAAGTGAATACCAAGATAGGGTTTATAATTTACCATGTGATTTCTTTTTGTTTTTGTTTTTGTATTTTCCCCCACCAAGGTATAACTCCTGTTTTCACTGTATTTAATGTCGGTGCACTGCATCTTGTATACACCATTTCTCTAGCTAGGGGAGGGCAAGGGAAAAAACAAAATGTTTAAATAGGGCAGGCTGACCCGTTATAACAATGAGATACACAAGATACTATGTTGAAAAAGAATCTTTACAATATGGGTGGGGAAGCAGGGAAGGGAGGAGAGGGGGGTGTGTAGTTGTGGAGGTGGGAGGGAAGAAAGGGTAGGGGAAAAACAAAGGAGGAGGTAACAATGCCTCATAGAAAATGTACTCATTCCTTGCTCATGTAACTATAATCCCTCTATACCATATTTTTACAGTAAAAACCTCTTTTATAAAACAGAAGGTGTCATGTACACCAAGTATAGCAGCCCACATATGTAATTCCAGCTGATTGGGAAGCAGAGATGACAAGGATCATGGTCTGAGGCCAGGCCAGAGAAAAAACTGCCAAGACAGCCATCTCAGCTTTCCATAGTGGTTCAAATCTGTATTCCTAGCTAATTATGTGGGAGGCATAGGTAGCAAAGTCTCAGTCAATCTAAGATCAGACCCTGGCAAAAAGTTCAACACCTCAAGTAATTAAATGGACTAGAGGTACGGTAAAAGTAGTGAGCTTCTTGATGCTATACAACCAGAGTCCTATCTAGCAAGCAGGGAAGCCCTGAATAGAACCCTTCCACCAAAAAGCCTAAATAATTTTAGCCTATTTGAACATCTAATTTCAAGGAGCCTGACAGATCAGAGATGATGACATTCTCTTTAAAATTAGGTATTCAAAAGAGACAAAATTATTTAGATTTTGAAAAAATTGAAAAGGAAAATACATGTGATTTTTGTTAGCTCTGTAATTCGTGAAAACATGAAATGTACTCAAGTATTTAATATATATCCATATGTGTGCATATGTCCAAGTATGTATGTATATATATATACATATATGTATATGTATATATATGTATGTACATATACATACATACATACAAGTGGTTCATCTCTATTCTGTGTAGCAAATGGTACAAATGAATCTGTATAATCACTATTCAAATTCATGAATAGACAAAGGGAATGAGCAAAGAACTCATATTCAGGAAATTATGGCTAGCCCATAACCCTCAAAATCTTTTACATCAGTTTGCATGTTTCAGTTACTGCAGTACAGGGACAGTAGGACGACAGTGGGATACGAGGCAGATGAAATGAGAAATGAGAGATACAAATATTAAAATATTCTTTCTGATGGGTAAGTGGAATTTCCTCTGTGTGTGTGTGTGTGTGTGTGTGTGTGTGTGTGTGTGTGTGTGTGTGTGTGTGTGTGTGTGTGTATTACATTTTCTTGATTATTTTTTCTCTTGAAGGTTATCTGGGCAGATTCAATAAGAATGGTCTGGCTGAAACCTTTACTATATCTTGGTTTGTAATCTTTCGGGTAAATGCCTAGAGATGAGTTGCTGGATCATATGGAAGTGGGTAGTCAAATGAGGGGTGAAGGGTTAAAAGGTAGAAGAATGAACAGGAGAAAAGGGGGAAAATGCAGAGAGGAATCCAATAAACATCCCACAATATTAAGAAGAGTGAAGGAAGAAGTGCATAGAGGAGGGATGGATGAGAACATTGAAAGGGTTGGCATTGATCAACGTATATTGTACGCATAAAATGCTTTGTTTAATGATAATTTCTATGCTAGTTAAAATAATAATTAAAAAAATCATGTCCCTAAACTGTTATGCAATTAGAAGCAAAGAATGAGAATTTGCTCAGATCAACTCCAGGGTCTATAAGTCTTTTTTGTTATGATAAGTTTTAGAACAACACTAATGATACATATCACCTGAAGAAAATTTAATGATTTTCACTTATTTAAAGTAATCATTTTGGAGATATGGCTCAAGTGGCAAAATGCTACTTAGTGAGCAAAGCTGTCAGATAATGAATTCAAGTCTCAATCTCGAACAAAAGTACAAACAATCAGTAAAATTCAGGCACTTTCCTGGGCACTGGTAGCTCATGCCTTTAATTCTACCTTTAATCAGAAGGCAGAGATCTGGGGATCTCAGTTCAATGTCAGCTTAGATAGGAATGTCTGTGAGTTTCTCATCTCCAACTCACTGCCAAAGAAAGCTGGAAGTGGACTCATGGTTCAAGTGGTAGAATGCTAGCCTACAGCAAAAAGCTCAGAGGCAGAACCCAATCCAAAGTTCAAGCCTTAGAAGAGTGCATATACATACACAGGGGAAGTAAGTCACTCAAGTTCTCAATCTTCCTTTTCCCTAATCCTAACTCAAATATTGGACAGAACCCTAAGAGTAACCTTGATGATAATAGTAACCCAATCTTAAAATTAATGGAAAATTGTCTTTGAAATGATTTGCACTTTGCTCCAAATACTACAGATTTCCTGACTTGGACTCTGAAATCATTCCATATTATGAATCATTAATCTCAAATCTTCATATAATGAAAACTTCTGTAGTTTCCACTGATCTTAACTTTTACTGAACTCCTCTATCTCCAAAAAGAAGTTTCAGGTTTACTTAAAATCTACTCTAGTTCTTAACCCTAACTATATATCTAAACCTTACTAGAAACCTAACTCTAAATTCAACCCTATTGAACACTGAATAAGAAACTTAAGAAAACTCTGTAGTTTTTGTTAAATTTCACACTTATTTTCCTTGAAAGTGTTAGCAGAAAACTCAGTTTTACCTGAAAGCTTACCCTTCCCTAAGCCTAAGTCTAACCTGAACTAGAAAAGCAACCCTAGCCCTAGAACTAATAGCCTTTGGATTCTAAAGGTCATAAAAATACATTAAAGTTTTTATTCATTTTAACTTTGATTTAACTCATCCTTCTAAAAATACTTCGTAGTTTTACTCATTATCTTGCCATTTTTGTAACCCTAACCCTAACTGGAATATTGAGGCTAACCCTCACACTAACCATACCCTAATATTAATATTATTAGCAGTTTCTTATTTCACATTCATCCTAATTCTAACTAGACTTGTTATTCGAAGATTTACTTTCAGTTGGACCCTAAACTTTCCATTTCCCCAATGCTAACACTAAGCCCAGCTGGAACTGAAACCTAACTTTCATACTAATGATAGTCCAATTCTAATGTTTAAGAAAAATACCCTAGTTTTTATTCATTCTAATGAATACTCCAGTTTGCACTCTGGAAATGAGTTTGTATGCCCTAATTCCCACAAATTTTCTGACTCTTCCTCTGAAGTTATCTTGTTCCCTAACATGAACCATTATATTATTTGTCCTCACATTCTCTTATCAGGAAAAAGACGGTAGTTTCCAATGATCCTACCTTTTCCTGAACCCCTGTGCCCTAAAACAATATCAGATTTACTTACCATCTAGTCCATTAATTAACTCTAACTCTCAACCTAAACCTGGCTGGAAAACTCTCATTAATCATTACAAGAATGATCACTGAGAAATAAATATAATGATAATGGTCGAGTTACTGTTCAATCTCATATTTTTGCTTCCACTTGTTAGTGAAAACTGAATATTATACTAAAAACTTTCCTATTCATAACACTATTCATACTCAGAACAAAATACTGACCCTAATGTTAATCCAAATTATATGTCAATACTAACACTAACACAAGTACACTAGTTTTCACTCATCCTAAGGTGATTCAAATAAGCTTTCCAAAAATAGGTTTCAATTTTTTTCCAATATCTTAGTCATTTTCTAACCCTAAACTTAATCTTAACTGGAACATTGAGAATAACCATAACCCTAATTGCAAGTAGATTCTAATATTAATAGCAATACTCTAGTTCACATTCATTCTAATTCCTGCCAGGCTTATTCTAAAATTTACATTCAATTTGATTCTCATTTTTTTCTCCTTCACTCTAAACCAAATCATGGCTAGAATCATAACCATATCCTTGACACTAACGGTATCTCACTTCTAAAATTTATGAAAAATGCTTGTTTTGTGTCATCATTACTGAAATTACACCTGTAATTCTTGAAATAAATTGCAGGTTTTTGAGCCGGGAGGTCAGTAGAAGTAAGAAGCCTACCCAGCCAATGTCGATACCTGTCTACCTATTAACTGAACAGGAATTTATATTCTTGCCTTTGTCACCTGACTTCTCTACCTAGTCGCCAGATGTCAGAAGTAACTAGGGACATTTCTACCAACATTTTCAGCCCCAAGTCCTTCCTCTTGCCATTTATTTGCTCTCTAGTATTTTTTTTCCAGCCCCTCAATGCTCATGAGACTTCTCCAGATTTCATCTAAGGACTCACGCCACCAAGGGACAGCTGCTGCTCACTGCCTTCTCTGGGAGGAGACCAAATTCCAGCCTTTTATCCCTATTGTTGACGCCCCTTGTCAGCAGGAAGTAGGCAGAGAGAATCCTCACCCTATTTCATGATTATTAAAAGGCTAGAATGTAAGGTCCGCTCCTGGATGGCAAGCAGACTCCACCCTCCTCGCAGCAAAGTCTCCACCCAGTACCTGCGTTACCTAGGCAACTGGGACACCTGGAAGAGGTCACATCTGCATCTGCTGAGGTCACATCTGAATTTGATGTGGCCACACCTTTCCCTGCCCATACCCTACATAAGGCCTAGCCCAGGCCCAGACACTCTCTTGCTCTTGCTGCTCTTTTCTTGCTCTCTGTTCTATTCTAGCTCTCTGTTCTTTTCTTGCTCTCTCTCTTTCCCAGCCACGTGGAGTGCCAACCTTGCCTGGTCCCAGCAGGTCTACCCCTTACCTGAATACCACATGAGTGCTACTGTTCTTACCCCTCTCTCTGCTCTTTTCTGGCTCTTTTCTCTCTCTTTCCTCTCTTCCCAGCTCTCTCTCATTCCCAGGCCTTTCCCAGCCACGTGGAGTGCCACCCTTGCCTGGTCCCAGCAGGTCTACTGAATAAACCTACCCCTTACCTGAAGACCACGTGAGTGCTGGTGCTGTTCTTACTCAACTACCTCTTTTTAAAATCCCAACCACGTGGAGTGCCACCCTTGCCTGGTCCCAGCAGGTCTACTGAATAAACCTACCCCTTACCTGAAAAAAAAAATAAATTGCAGGTTTTCCTAAACCCTATAGATTTTCTCACTCTTAACTCTGAATCTATCTTGTTCCTTAACAGGAATCATTATATCCATTGATCTCAAATCCTGATATCATGAAATACATTATACTTCCTATATCCAAGCTTTTCCTGAATTCCTAGAACCTAAAATAAGTTCAGATTTACTTAACAGTTAACACATTTCTTTTCTTTCTTTTTTTTTTTTTTGTCCAACGTGGGGCTTGAACTCTGGGCCTGGGCATGATCCCTGAACTCTAGGTCATGATCCCTCAGTTCTTTAGCTGTAGGTGCACTTTACCACTTGAGCCACAGCACCACTTTTGGGTTTTCTAGTGGTTAATTGGAGATAAATATCTCATGGGCTTTCTGCCCTGGCAGGCTTTGAACTGCGATCCTCAGAAATCAGCTTCCTGACTAGCTAGGATAATAGGCACGAGAAACTAGTTTAACCAATTTATTTATCCTATTCTCAACCCCCTTTAAGCAGAAACCTAATCCTAATCACAATCTGATTTAACACCAAATAGTTACTGTAAGGAAATTTGTCTAGATTCTATTCAATCACACATTTTTTTGTTTCTATTTCTTATTGGAAAACTAAATTTTACACTAAAGCTTATCCTTCCTTAAACCTAACGAGAACAAAATGTAATTCACCTTTAAGCCAAATTATGTCTAAATTTTTAAGGTAACACAGACACTGGTTTTCATTAATTCTAACCTTGATGCCATTCATTCTTCTTAAAATATGTTGCAGTTTTGCACATTTTTAAATCTTACATCTTTTTATCATGCTAACCCCAGCTCTAACTGGAACACCTTGCCTAATCCTAAACCTACATATAACCGAATCATAATGTTAATAGCAATCCTCTATTGCACTTTTATTCTCTTGCTCAGCGTGTAGGTCTAAATTTTACTTGCATTTTGAGCCTACATTTTTAAAGTGTTTTTCTATTTCTTGTCAGGTTTTCTTTTTCTTTTTCTTTTTCTTTCTTTCTTTTTTTTTTTTTTTTTGGTCGGTCATGGGGCCTAAATTCTGGCATTGGGCGCTGTCCCTCCACTCCAGATCAAGGCGTATGCTCTACCACTTAAGCCACAGCGCCACTTATGGTTTTCTAGTGGTTTATTGGAGATATGAGACTCACAGACTTTCCTGCCTGGGCTGCTTGGAACTCCGATCCTCAGACATCAGTATCCTGAGTAGCTAGGATTAAAAGCGTTAGCCACTGACGCCCATCTTTATTATATTTTTAAATTATATTTTATTGTAAAGATGCTTTAAAGACAGATTACTTATATGAGTAAGGTAATGGGTATATTTCTTGTTGAGCATTGTTACACCCTTCTTTGTTGTTCTCCTCCTACCCCCCCTCCCTTACTCCTCCCTCCTCTTGGTGTAAAGTCCGTTTTCAACATAGGGTCTTCTGAGTATCATTGTTGCAATGAGTCATCCTGTATTGAACCTATTTCACTAACCTTAATTCTAATTTTGTCTGGGATCCTAAATCTAACCATAATAACAATGATAGCTAAATTCAGAAGTTAATAAAAATATTCAAGTTTTTATTCATCTTGTTAATCCACTATACAAGTTGAATTAAATTGCAGTTTACCTTAATTATTTTTCCAAATTAGATTATATGTGCATATATAAGGATGTAACTTTATGTGAAATACAGAAGATCTTTGGAAGAAGAAGTAATGAAAAGAAAATAGAAGGAGGGAGTATAATCAAATGCTTTAAACATATTATGGAATTGCCACTTCTGACAATTAATAACTATTAACAAAATAACTAAAAATTAATAAAGAACACACTGCCGTCTAGTATGTTTTAAGAGAGCCATGATATGTCTTGTGAATAAAATACTTGTGTTAGATAAACTTTGTTCATGCACATTTTATATTGTTATTGGTCAATTATTAACTTAATGAATAAAAATACATCAAATAAGATTCCATGAAAAAATCATTAAACAGTTTTTTAGTAATTGAGAAAAAGTTATAGTCATGAATTTTAGGAAACTAAATTTCTATTTCTCTATGAAGCAATGATTTAGGTTTACTAATCTAGTTATTTTAGAGAACATAATTGGCATGAAAAACAACTAACTGTATATCTTGTTTCTTTAATATGTGATGTTTTAACATTGTCTTTCATTCAAATGAATACTTAGGTTTACTTTTCAAAATAAATGCAATTTTATCTCCTTTCAAAACAAGTGTTTACCCTGCAATTAAATGTATTAGCATATTCAAGTATTTAAAAGCTAAAATTTCTATGTTTGATACATAGCTCTACATATTCAGAATGACACAATTTTTGTATTCGTAAATGTCTAAACACTGGGATTTTTGCTTCATCAATATAAATTATCTCATGAGGTTGTTGGAAAGGCTCCAATAACCAGTGTGGTCAAAAACATTTCCTGAATTCTAAAAATTAAATCTTATCATTTTTAGCCTTTGATTATATCATTTATTGTCTCTTCAGAGCAATTAAGCTAAACTAAATACTACTTTTTAAAGATTTTGCTCACATTGTAAATAATATCAACACAGGTCACAAAGAGACTGATTATTTCAGACTCATCATATTTGGTAAAGTTAGTGTGAAGAATGTAGAGAGCAGAAGGTTCATATACTCAATAAATATTTTTGGTTAATTTAACTTAAATATCTGGATTTCTAATTTGGATGTTAATCACATGGAAACAGGAAAATAATTTTTTTAAAAAAATTACTTTGGGACCATTTTTCTTCTTAAAATATGAAGAAAAATATCTATAAGAAATATTTTTTTTCAATAAAATGTTTCAACCCTTCGTAAACTGCTTTATACTTTAATATAAAGTCTGTCTCAAAATAGAAATTCTGCAACTAATCTAATGTATGTTTTCATGCACAAAATTCTGTAACTTCTAGTCTTATGTGATTTTAATTATATTTTATAGTTGTGATATGATCCCTACTTATATTTATTACAAACTTCTGTAATTATACAAATCATGCCGGTACACACTAACTTACATAAGATAATATTCAAACAAAATTATCTTTTTTTCCTGTCTCCAACAGGGAAGGATGATGTGCTGAATTATATTAAATGAAAGCAATCTAACAAAGAGTCTTTACGGAATGGAAATTTGCAACATGAGGATGAGAAAATGAGCACTTTCTACTTCGCTGAACAGGAATTTTTGTTTCTACCGTACTTTCTTACCTTTTAATCACACAGGGAAATCCATAAACTTTGAAATTCATATGAAGGAATTGCTTTACTAAAAGATGTGGCAACCCTGCTCAAAAGCTCGATCTTATCACTAGGTCTTTGTGCTTGCTGGCTGATCTATTTCTCTATCATATGTTTCATATTATTAAACATATTAATAATTAAGCAGTAAGTACATTACAGGAGATTCCTGAAAATCACAGCTATTACAGTTTAATAATCAGAAGTGAGGAAAAAGATTATATTAATCTCCCATTTCTCCCTTTGGCCTTCAATTTGCCAATTAATTTTCAAAACAATCATGTAAGATGTTAGTTTATTTTTCCCTTTTTAATTAGAGATTAAGCAAGTGTTTTTTTTTTTTTTTTTTTTTTTTTTTTTTTTTGCAGTAAAAAGTGATGACAATGGTATCAGAGCTCTGGTAAGGGCACCTTCTCCTTAACAATTAATGCTCTATGGACTGTAAATATAGAAGCCACACTAAAATTCTCTAAACACACACACAAACACACAAACACACTCACAAACACACACACACACACACAAACAAGCACACACACACACCACTGCCACCCAGACACATCAGATATATGTTCCATTCCCTTGTAATGATAGTTGATTAATGTTTGCTGCATTGCTTTATTTCAGCTTCAATATCTTTCCTGGACCTTTATCTTTCCCCGAGATCAAGTCCCTAATTCTTAGTATACTGAGTGTCTGTGTATTCACAATAAGTTCCTGCCTGCTTCAAGCCAATTAATACACTGAATACAGTATCCTCAAACTTCACATCCCAGTCAAACTCCATGAGTTTATACACCGTTGCAAAATACTAAAATTTATTGGATGTAGAAACGAAGAGAACACCCACCTTGTTACTATAGTAGAAATTGACATCATGAAAGTAGAAGAATATTGATCAAGAACTGAGGTAAGAGAATGGGAGTATGTCTAAAATGTAGAATACTGGATATGTGTTACAGATACAAAATCATCATCTATAGGCGTATTTATTGAAAATGTAATCATATATTGAAAGCACTATTTACAAATACAGTTTTCCAGTTACTTTGCTTACCTATCACTTCTGATCACAAATCCGCTCATGAATTTTTATAGTATCTTTGAATAAAGATTTGCATGTATGTATCATCTTAAAATAAGACAGTATGCTTTTACATCTTTCTTTCTATATGACAAGCCTTTATTTTTTGTTTCCCTGTTTGCTGAATAACTGTTTTCCTGGAAACAAGATATTCACATCAAATCTGGGTGTAATTTTTATTTCTTAAATTTGAAATATAAACTTTGTTGTGACTTGTCATTTTCTAAAGATGAGTGATATTCATGAACACTAATATGTTGTTGCCTTTAAGTAAACAGACTTGATGTGGTATGATAGTTCTTGTGTCTAATTGACATAAATATTAGATGATTCATGTATAAACATGTGCATTTCACTTTTTTATTTTTATATATAACATAGTCCCCAAGGATATACTTTAAAGTGATAAGGGGGGGTTGTCTCCATGTTCCATACTTTATATTTATTTCAGTAAAAGTACTAGAAATAAATGATGTTTACTGGAACAATATAAAAGAAAATATTTTCTTTAGAACATATTTCTAAAGATAATAGATTTATTGTTTAAAGAATAGAAAAGACTACAATAGGTTCCTTGCTTGAGACTGCATAAATTACATATGAATGTAGCTCAAGATGAGACTCAGAGATAAATTCATATTAATATTACTGAGATTTATATCACAATATAAGCAATATAGGTATTTTAAGGAATGGGTCATTCCAAGCCCTAAATACCTAATAGATGAAGAATGGTATTGAAAATAGCAGAGGAAAACAATTCAACATGCAGATGTTATGATTTTATAATACTAATACGAAAAAAAATGGAGCATTTGCCTTTCTGAACGAGAATGTTTAGCCAGTAGTTTCAGTGAAAGGTATCATTTGTAATCAGTCTAAAGTCTTTTCCTCCAAGATATCCAACAGTACTATACTCATCCTCTGAAGAGTAAATAAGAGTTAATTAGCTTTGCTTAATATTAATTTAATTGTAGCAAATAGGTTAAAATGTCTCCACTCTTTCTTTCAATGTAATAAATTACATTTGTTTTACTAGACTCAAGACCCCCCGAAGACCACCCGACCAATACAAGTAACAAAGGCGTCTTTTATTTGCAAGCTCCAGGCTGGTGTTCTGTGCAATCGGTAACCCATGACACTAAGAGACCCCAAGCATAGAATCAGCACAGTTTTTATAGTATTGAACAAACAACTTTATGGAAGATTTAAATGAGAAATTACGTGATTGATTAACATTTTAATAAACTAAGCTATACATATGTGAATGGCTAATATTATTGTGGTGTTACTGACAAGAAGTGTCTGGCCACTGGGTCACCATGTCCTGCATGGCCAACCAATGTTTGGTCAATGCATTTGGAGAAAATTCCTGTGGCTTTCCCAAGGATTGTTTATGTCTCAGTTGTCCAGGAATTGTTTTTCTTTTTGTGTCATTTCTGGGTCCAACCCATGGTTATTTTCATAATTCATACCTCACAAGATGGTTGCTAGCCTGTAATGGAGTTACTTAGGCCTTCATTGTGCCTCTTTAAGCTTTAAGCTCTTCACAATTCATATTATTACTGTCTCTTCATACAAGCCAGAAATCACTATCTAAAAGTAACACAAACAGAAAAACAAAAATAACTTGATACAACTATCACAAATGCTAAATTATATGAAAAAAATCCACAATATAATAAATGAACCAGAGGAAGAGGAAAAACAGTGGCAGAATAACAACAGAAAAGTACCCTAGATTTCCCTAACGAAACAGAGATTTAGAGTCCTAGAAGGTACTCCATTTCTAGGGTGTCACACCAAGTTAGGTATAATTATATATAGATACACAATTCAAAAGAATATTTTATACTGTTTTCACAAGAAAACAGAAATCTATGAAAAGTTACCCAGCCAGGAAGGTGAGTGCTGTCACTGTGTTGGCCAACATATTCAAAATCACAATTGCAGTGTGGAAACGAAAGGGCCATTGGGAAAAAAATCATGAACAGAGAGACAGTCACATATAAACACAGGCACAATTCACCTTACCACTGGATAGTCAGAATTGCCGTTGGAACCACAAGTATTAATTTGACATATCTCACAACTGATCTCTTCTCCTACACTTAATGGTCTACACAAAAACCTAATTCCAGAAAAACAAATCACAACAGAAGACCAAAGCAACACCTGGCAAATCATCCAAGAACATAGAAAGTCACCTATTAAAATCATAGATTCCCCAAAATTAAATCCAAGAAATACTTCAAATGGACAAAACAAATCAGAAAATTATGAGAAAAGTCATGCCAAGGTAATATAATTCACACAGTAAATGAACGGGCATTAGAACAATCAATTATCTAGAAGATATTTTTCAAAATACATTACAAATACTGCTGAAAAATGTGATTAATGAAAAGATACAAAACTTCTACAAGAAAATTTGTGAGCAAGATGAGACCAAGCAAAAATCAGCAAAATAATTCATGGAGACTCCAAACACAAAGAAAAATAAATTCTGAGAAGGCAAGAGAGTCCAAGGGAAAAATGGATGCCAAGTTAAAAGATATGAGAGGAGATACAGCTAAAACACATGCCTCCCAAGCCATCACCCAATAAAAAGTTGTAAAGAAAATCCATACAAACCTAAAATAAAGCTTTAATAAAGAGATAGAAGCCCTAAAACAATAACCAATTTTAAGACAGGGAAATCAAACAGAGAGGCTAATTAAGATAAGAGAAGCCTTTAGAACACCAAACAGAGTATACTAGAACAGAACAAACCACCATCACATCATAATCCATTAGAGGATCATTAGACATCAATGAAGCGATTCTTAAATATGTCAGGAGAAAAGACTGATTACATAAAGGATATACAGTCAGAATAAATACAAATTTCCTAGCTGATATGGTAAAAAGGGGAGCCTCACATGATATATGACAAACATTAAAGGCAATCAACTACCAACCGTGAATATGGTCCCAAGCCAAACTCTCCTTTACATTAAAAGGATATATAAAAATATTTCATGCCAAAGATATCTTGAAACAATGTATCTCCACCAAATCATCAGGACAGAAGTTAATCAAATATATCCTACATAGAGAAGATCATGAAGAACAGGAACTGGTTATATAAAATGCTCCCTACCAGTTAACAAGGTAAATATATTTAGAGTAGATGAGACACAGAGCCTAACAGCAGGTGAATAATGTAGCAGGACTTATGAGATATTTCACAGACTTAACTCTCAATATCAATGGACTTAACTTTCCAATTAGAAAACAGACTAAATAGTATAATAAAACAAGACGCATGCATGGAATATCTACAAGAGTCACATTTTATTGACAAAAACAAAAACATACTCAATATGAAAGGCTGGAAGGAAAATTTTCAAGCAAATGAACACCATAAACAGGCCACAGTAGAATTACTAACATAAGTAAAATAGAATTCAAAATAAAATTACTAGGAAGAGACATTATATATTGATAAAGGCACATCTCCATTACGTAGATATATCAAGTCTAAGTATCAATGGCTGGAGCACCCCACTTCATCAAACAAATATTACTTAACCAAAAAAAATTTCTCAACACATCATTGAAATGCATGTATAGGTCATCCAGGAAAAACTCAACCAAGCAACTAAAGACCTAAATAACTACATTGAACGCCTAGCCCTAACAGACATCTACAGAATATACATTCAGCATCAGTATACACATTCTTCGCAGCAGCTCGAGAAAGAGTCTCCAAAATAGAACATATCCTATATCACATAGAAATTCTATCCAAATTGAAAGAAAAATTATTTGAATTCCCATATCTTGTCAGACCACAACAGAATAAACCTAGAATTTAAAAAGCTAAAGCAAAAAAATGTTCCCAAACCCATGAAGACTGAACAACACATTGCTGAATGACCAGTGAGGCACTGGATACATTAGAATGAAAATCTGAAAGTTTCTGAAATTTAACAAATTGAACACACAAAATAACAACTCCTCTGGGAAACAGTAAATGCAGTACTTAGAGGAAAATTTATAACTCTAAGTGCCTACATCAAGCAATTGGGGAAATCTGAAGTCTTTTTTTTTTAAATTATATACCTGAAAATTCTTGAAAACAGGAAAAAGGCCAAACCCAAAGCACAAGACAGAAAAAAATAAAAAAAAAATTAAATCAGAAATATCTAAATGAAGACAAACTAAAACATAAAAAGATCAACAAAACAGAATTGGTTGTTTCAATAAATTAACAGACTTGGCAGACCCTTACCAAATCTAAGAAGAGAACTTACATAGATAGAAAGATAAATAGAAAGCACACAGATTGGGAGAAGTTCGTTACTTGCTCTGCAACAGGCTATGGCCTTACATCTCAAATATATTTAGAGCCCTAGCAGTTAACTCCCCCAAAAAACAAATCTTCAAAGAAACAACCCTCTTAATAAGTGGGCTAAAGATTTAAAGAGAGACCTCTCTGAAGAAGAAATATCAATGGCCAATTGAAACATGAAGGAATATGCAACATTTCTGGCCATAGAAATACAAATAAAAGCAACATTGAGATGCCACCTCCCCCCAGTTTGATGACTATTATGAAGAAAACTAATAATAACAGAGGCTGGTCTGGTGGGAATGTAGCCAAACAGGAATGTTACTACACAATTTGTTGAAAAGTAAACTTGTTCAAATACTCCATAAAGAAGTAAACAGGTTCCTCAGAAGATCTCCCCTATAACCCAGCAATCCCACATCTGGACAATTACCCAAATGACCACAGACAAGGCCACATTAAAGTTACCATCACAACTATGTCAATTGTAGCAGTATTTACCATACCTAAGATAGGGAACCAACACAGATGCCTCTCAGTAGATGAATCGATCGAGAAAATGTCATATATATTCACAACAAAATTCTATGCTTCAGTCAGAAAGAATGACATTGCCCCGTTTGTAAGGAAATGGAAAGACTTGGAAAACATAATACATCAAACAAGCCACACCCAAAGAATCATAGGCTACCTGTTTTCACTAATTAAAAAAACTAGAATATGTCTAGGATATTCTTATAAAAGATCACAACAGCTCAATAGTTATATGCATGTCATCATAGAAAATGATGCTTATTGAAATGAGCTCCAAGAAATGGGTACAAGATGATTGTATAGTGAACTGCTTTTAGTTATTTCTATTTACTTTTTCCCCTTTGGATTATTCCCTGTAGTCACTATTTTTGATTTCTGTACCCTTTGTCTTATACATAAGTTTATCTGATTTGGGGAAGGGAAGGGAAATCACAGAAATGGTCGGACAAAGATTAACCAAAGCAACAGTGATATACACTAAGCACTATGTTAGAAATGAACTTTACAACTTTGGGGAAATGGGATATCAGTGTTGGGGGAAGCAGGAAAAAATGAGGAAGTGATAACACTGTAAAAAAAAGTACTTTTATTTATGTAACTGTAACCCACCCTTTGGAATATCACCTTCATAATAAAAATAAACAAAAAATAAAATAAGAGACCTGACAGGAAGCTCAGCCTGACTTTTCTGCCATGCTCCCTAGGATAATGGGTGCTATTCAGTCCACTTCTTGTGGTGGGAAGTTCAAGCCGTGGGGCTTGAACTCTGGGCCTGGGCACTGTCCCCAATCTCCTCAGCTCAAGGTTAGCACTCTGCCATTTGAGTCACAGCACCACTTCTGGTTTTCTGGTGATTTTTTGGAGATAAGTGTCTCACAGATGTTCCTGCCCAGGTTTCCTATAAAACATAGTCCTCATATCTCAGCCTCCTGTGTATTTAGGATTATAGGCCTGAGCCACCAGCACCTGGCTTAAGTGTAATTATGACTTTCTCTCTCTCTCTCTCTCTCTCTCTCTCTCTCTCTCTCTAACTTATTTGATGGATGTTAGAGGAGGTGGCCCAGCATCCCCATGTGACTGGAACCAATGTGGCCCTCTCATTCTGGAGATGGGCTGTGGGTCAGGAGTTGTCTTGCTCAGTCTGTTGTTCCAGCTCCATGAGGTAAGCCCCTCTGTGCTCTGGCTAGACCATGATGGCTATTCATTGTCCATCTAGCCTTACTGGACTCAGTACTGTGTTCAATGTCCTTTTCTAGCAAAAATTTCTGGCTAAAATTATGATACATATTTACGGAATGAAAAAGTAATGCCATCTTAAGAAAGCCATTTAGGGCTCTGGGAATGTGGCTTCACAGTACGGTGATTGATTAGCATGCATGAAAACTTTGGTTCAATTCTTCAGTACCACATAAACAGAAAAAGAACCACTGGAAATAGTGCTGTGTCTCAAGTGGTAGAGGGTTAGCCTAGAACAACAACAACAAAAATAGCTGAGGAATAATTCCCTATCCCTGAGTTGAAGCCCCAGGACTGGCAAAACAACAAGAACAACAACAAATATTTAGTTAGTAAATGGAAAATAAACAACTCATATTTGGAATATGTAATTGCTCTTTCCGTACTGATACCTGACAATAGTCCCTAATTCATGTACTTTACCTATATTAGTATACAATATTGAAAAAACCCAAAAACTTTAGTTCATTAAGTCAGGGCAATTAATGCCAGGAATGTGCTTAGATGTCAGGTGAAGATTAATTCTGGAAATTCAAAGTTTCCAGGCTTTTGAGTGGTCACTGCTAATCACAATCAGAAGGATAGTATAAGTGAGATTTGGAAATCTTTTTGATAAGATATGGCACCAAAAAGGGAGAGGCTAATTATAGTTTTTACAGAAGAGAAGGAATAACTCCAGATGGAAGGAATAAATGGTAATAACTAAGTTATACCACAAAATGTTCTAGGGAACCATTTTTTGTTATTAAAGAACTAGTCATCAACTAGGCCTATTCCTCATTGCCTTTAGCATTCTAGTAATTAGGCTAATTCTTGATCTCTGTGTGATAAATTGTATATCCTTCTATGCTGTACTTTCATACCTGAACTCCTTTGCTTTCTAAAAATCTCAGTCTTTTATATTTCTCTATGAACAATTTCTGATACTAAGTCGACAAATGCAGACAGAAGAAGATGCTAATGTAAGAGTCCCATAACACATGAATCATTAATGTAACAACATGGAAAAGGGGGATAAATTTATTGCTACCTCGATTTTCCTAAAAAGTTGCAATGTCATCATTTGATACAAATTTCCATTCTTTGTCTACATAGTGTCAATAAGTGCACATAAATGCTAATATAAGACGGATGTTGGTGGCTCACACCTGTAATCCTAGCTACTCAGAATGATGAGACCACAGAATTGTGGTTCAAAACCAGCTTGGTCAGGAAAGTCCATGAGACTCTTATCTTTAATTAACCACATGAAACCCAGAAGTGGTACTGTACCAAAAGTGGCAGAGTGCTAAACTTGAGTTGAAGAATTGAGGGACAGGGTTCAGTATCAGAGTTAAAGACCCATGACCAACAAAAAAGTGCAAATATGACTTAAAGTTTCCCCAAAAGGAATGACAAAGTCAATAGTAATCTTCCCAAGTAGAAAAAAAATATTCCAAAATCATTCAGTGCACCTACTTTTGTTGAGTTATTTAAGGTATGGTTTCTTTGCTGGACATATTCTCTTCTTTTAAAAATTGTCAAATATTAGATTTATATAAACTTCATCTAATATTTCGTGATTCAAAAGAGAAATCCAAGGGGAAACAAAGGAGGAGGCTACAATGCTTGATAAGAAATGTACTCATTATCTTGCCCATCTAATTGTAACCCCTCTGTACAGTATTTTCACAATAAAAAATAAATAAAATTAAAAAAGAGAAGTCCATACAGTTGAAGTCACTTGGATTTATTACTATCTCAGTTAAAAGCCAACCTAGGCAGAAGAGTCTGTCTAACTCTTATCAGTAATTAAACACTAAAAAAGCCAGAAGTGGACTTTAGGCAATAGAGTACTAGCTTTGGGGGCAGGTGGGCAGGAAAGACAACTGTACAGGGACCGGGGCCACCCTCTGGGTTCAAGTCCCAAAACCAGCACAAACTAAATAAACAAACAAGCAAATGAAAAAAAACCACCTGTTTCTTTGTGACCATCCTTAAAGCATTGGTTTGAGAAGAGGCTCCTTTTGCTGATCGTAATCACTGGATCCTGCTTTTAGGAAACCTTATTGCTATGGAGAACTCAGGACCAGACTAAAGAATTGGATAACTGACTCATGCAACAGGAGAATCATCTCAGGAGTGAAATATCCGTGCATAAGTCTCTTTAAAACCCCCATATCTTTGTTTCTTTGCAGGAGAACACTTTTAAAACAAAGTTATTTCCTTTTATTCTATGCTGGCCTTCAAATGGCATATTGTTAACTTTTGTTATACTCTCAACTAGAAGTTTACAGACATGCTTTATATAAGTAAAGGAAAACTTGAAAATGTCAGGGACAGAGTTTCCTTCAGGCCTTGTATTATTTTCTTGTACCGTAAAAAGGACAGCACAAATTACCTTGAACCGTGTCATTTTTCTATGTTCAATTCCTCTCTTGCAATAACAGTTCCTTCCACTTACTTCCAGTAACAATCCATGGTGCTGCTCCAGGTAAAATGAATGTTTTCTGGCTTCACTGAAATAGCACAAGTATGTCTTTGGACATGAGGAAACATATGTTTCAGAGATAACTTCAAAGCGAGAAGATATGGAATTTGCATGGCTTATAAAACCTCATTCATGTACATATGGCCATATAAGATGATGTTAAGTGAAATGGATCCCAAGATAGGGACACAACTTGCTTTTTCTTTTTTTTTTTTTAATTTTATTTTATTTTATTTGAGAACATACTGTACAGAGGGGCTACAATTACATGGGCAGGATAATGCATACATTTCTTACCAAGCATTGCAGCCTCCTCCTTTGTTTACCCTTCACCTCCCTTCCCCGCCTCCCCCCTCCCCCCACCCAATTATACCCCCCTCCCCCTCCCACACCGACATTGTAAAGCTGGTTTTGACATGACATTTTGTACTTCTCATTGTTGCAACAGGTCCACCTGAATCCTTAAACGACTTGTTTGTCCCCATCTCTTCCACATGTTATACTGACATCAAATATAGTGAAAGCGGGGGTTACACTGTGGGGGAGGGACAACTTGCTTTTTCTTTCTTGCTATTTTTTTAATGTATCTAACATGTAGTATGCGATTTTTTTGTTTCTCTTCTATTTTCTTCTTCCATGGTGTATAACCCTTGTTTTCACTATATTTATTTTCAGTGACTTGCATCTTGCATATACATTTTTCTAATGCGGGGAGGGGAAGGGAAATAACAAAATGCTTAAACAATTATACAGTATGACCTATTGTAACAATGATTTGTATAAGGCACTATGTAGAAAAATAGCTTTACAACTTGAGGAGGGGAGAAGGGAGTTGGGTTGGTAGGGAGGAAAAGGAGTGAAGGAGAAATACAAAAGAGGAGGTAACAAAGCTTGATAGATAATGTACTCATTAACTTTCGTATGTAACTCTAACCCCTCTTTAAACCATTTTTACAATAAAAAAAACATGAAAAAAAAATCCTGGACTACTTTAAGTTCAAAATTTCCTAAGTGCTCTGTAATTAAGACCAATTTTATGTGGGAAGAATGTTCTCAGAAACATTTTTGTGAGTGTGTGTGTTGTGCATTATTTCCCAAGTGTACATAAGTTAGAAGTAGGAGAAACAATAGGAATAATAAGAGAAAACGAAGTTTTGTGCTTAAGTATAATGGTTCAATACACTATAGAAGACTCTTCAATAAGACAACTTTGAAACAATAAATCCAAGGCCAGTATGTAGATCTATGGGGGTGATATAGGGAAAGCTTTACTACTAAGTGGAATATGAAGGATGAGGCCCCTCTTCTTGTCTACTAGATCTAACTCATGGTAGCTAATCATGCAAATTTGTAAAAAGTAGAACAGAAGATTAATTCTGGTTCCAAAACAAGTCAGATATAAGAGCATAAACAACTTGAAAAAAAGGTCATGTTGAGAGAGCAGGAAATATAGCAGCAATGAACTGGTGGATAAGATCACATTTCTTTTTCTTTTTTGGTTTTTTTATTGTTGTGGGTCTTGAACTCTGGGCCTAGGCAATGTCCTTCCCCTCTTTAGCTCAAGGCAAAAGCTTTACAATTTGATCCACAGTTCCAATTCATTTTCTGGTGGGTAATTGGAGATAATTGCCTCAGAAAACTTTCTTACTGGTGCTTGATCTGAACTGCAACCCTCAGATCTCAACCTCCTGAGTAACTAGGATTATAGGTTTGAGCCACCAGTACCAGGCTTAAGATCACATTTCTAGCAGTGTACACTCAGGATTTGTAATGGGTATGTTCATCTATCTTTGTATGAATTCTTGAGTTAAAAATCTAGGCTACAGGTTAGACTTTACATCCACAAAAATGTTTGTAGCTTAAAACCATACTCCTGGAAAAAATAAAAACTAAGAATGTAAAAGAGTCTGAAAAGTTCAGTTTGCATCCAGCTTCGGCAGAACAGTCTTTGCAACACTACCTATAATTAACCAGCCAAAAGCTGCATTGGACAAATGGCTCAACTGATGGGATATTAGTTATGAGCAAGAGTGCTGAATAATAGCCTGAGGTTTTTGCATACATACATACAAACATTTACATACGCACAGAAGCACTTATATGTGCAAACACACATATGAAACAACTCTCACAATGTGTAGAAAAGTTAGAAAATAATAGAAAATATGTCTTGAGTAAGACTAGAATCAAGTGATAATTTTTAATATTAGAAAGTCCTTAAGTGAACTTTCCCACCAAAAGATTGAGACTATTACATAGGTACTGACCAGAGATAGTAAAAGAGCCAAGTAATAATTATTAAAGGGATTGGATCCATGGAAGAATGAATCAGAGACCCCTGCAGGTGCATCTGAAAATGTTCATATCCTGTGTCAAATGTTAGAACATCTTTGAAAATTGCACAGAAATAGTTTGAGCAGTCAGTCATGGATAAGATCATTGGAGAAATTCAGAATTACTAGCATGTTTGTCGATTAAATAAACCAAGAAACTATGGCACGGCAATGTGATACAAGTCTGGAATTCTAGCACTCACACTAATACAGGAGATTAGAGAGTGGATTAAATAGTAATACGTTCCCTGGACTAGGTAGTATAATTTTGCCTCCATAAAACAAACCAAAGAACAAGAAAGGAATACACAGTTGGAAGTTTGGGCTAATTTTGTCATTATGTTTTGAGAAGTCAAGTTTCCTTTTGAAATGCAACTCATATATCATCCTCAGTCATGTTTTAAATGCTCTCTTCATTACAGAATACTTCTAGATACAAAATACGTCAGTATTCCGAACCAAAAATTTGAAAAATTTAGCATCATTCTGTTGGATTCCAAAGAAATAATGAAGGATTACAAAAGCTTAAGCCTGGATAAACAGCAAAGTTATCTAGTGTAGGACTTTGTAGCCTTACTAAATTCGAATTTAGATTTGAAATAAATATCTTTTGCTTGTAATTTAATATTCTATAGGATACTACAAAATACTTTTCAAGTAGAAGTTTTACTTTACAAATTCACAAATGATTCTGACATATTATTTGTCTAGAATATTATTTCAAGAGAGTTGTAATTAGGACTTAGTTAATAGTTAATTCCAGCAGTTCATGTATAACATGATAATGTGAATAATCTAGAAAGAGTTGAGAATAAATAGAAGCTATTTATTTATAAATTTAGACAAGAGCCATGTTTTGTGACTTTTGTGTAACATGGTATGAAGAGAGTTATTGTTTGAAATCTTTTTTCTTCTACCTGTACATAACATAGGAAGAAATTTCCTTATTTATATACCTATGCATACAATGAGAAAAATGCTAGGTTTGGGGTATGTTTTCATTTTGATTTTGTTGTTTGGTTTGTCCTAGGGCTTGACGTCTGGGCCTGGGCACTGTCCCTGAGCCTGTTTTTTGCTCAAAGATACTGCTCTACCAGTTGAACCTCAGTGCTACTTGTGTCTAGCTCTTCCTGAGCAGTTTATTGGAGATAAGAATCTAAGGAACCTTCCTGCCTGGGTGGGATTTGAACCATAATATACAGATCTTTGGGTCATGAATATCTATGGTAGACGAAAAGACAAGTATAAATAATATTTTCAAGTTTTCTGATCGGAAAGATACCACTTGAGGGAAAACGATGCAGCAAAGTTTAGTGTAGTGTTCTTTCAACAATAGAAAGGGCATAATATTAGCAGAAGTGTTGAATTTTTTCACAATAGTGATAAGCTAGTCATGCTGTCAATTTAGGGAATTTTAAGGTGCAGCTTACAAAGTGTAAACTGTTGGGCTAGAATGACTTTACTGCATAAAATGTTGGGATTGATTGTCATTGAAATAATAGCTTACTATGATGAAAAAATGTTTACTCTGGAGGAATTAATTATTATAGATACTTCATAGTTTTATCTTCTACCACAATGTGGCTAGTTTCTCTGTTGACCTTTAAATATGTAATGCCCCCTTGGAAACTGTATCTATTGAAGAATTAAATAAAATGCATACAGGCACTGTTTTAAATGTCTCTGGTATGGCATGCTCTGAATTTGAAAATGAGTAGTTAGTAGAAGACATATATTCTGTCCTCTTAACAAACATTCAGTTTTAAAAATTAGGAGTTTCCAGAGAAATGAACTGTTTTCTATTTAGTATGAGACAATACTAAAATAATGGTTTTTTTTAATAATGGCAATATATTCCGAAAATTTTGTATAGTTTGATAGGATTCAAGTTGATGACCCTCTGAAAAAGAAAGGGGCAATTAATTCAAATGAGAAGCCATATATTGTTCATTTTTAAAAAATGAAATACATATAGAATATCATTTACTATAGAAATACAGTGAAATTATATTTTATGTAGCTTATTTTTAAATTTAATTTTATTGTCAAGGTGATATATGGAAGGGGTTGCAGTAATTGTAAGGTAGTGAATATCTAACAAGTCAAACTTTTTATGCCCTCTCTCATTTTTCTCACACTTTTACTTCACCCCAATACCCCTCACAAGTTGTAATGTGAATATCCTACATGTTGTCTTGTGAGTATTGCTATTGCATTGGTTTGTCCTTTGTCCTTTGCCTCGCCATTTTGTTGTTCCTCTTCCCTTGCCAAATTAAGATACATATGTATATAATACACAGGATACTGAAATCAAATACAGCAGGGAATATACCATAGGGGAAAACACAAAAGAAAAAAGAAATCACATAGTACAGTAAAAACAACAACCACAACGAAAAACCTCTGTTTCCATGTCTAGGAGTTCATTTTGCTTAGCATCCTCTTATATGTATATTTATACATAGCTATTGAGCCATCCTGCTCATCTGCTAGGACTATCTTAGACATTACCTAATTATTACACATGAGGAAAAGCACGGAATCTGTTTCTTTGTGTCTTGCTTATTTTTCTTAGTAGGATTTTTCCAAGTCTTTCCATTTTCTTATGAATTGGAAGCTTAGAATTCCACTGTGTGTGTGTTTAATGGATTTGTTCATCTTCTGAGTGGCATATTGGTTTAAATCATGATTGCATGTAAGTATCATTAGGGTCATTCAAAAATGACAGATGCCACCTCCCCAGATATATTAAAATCACGATTTCTAAGTAAGATAGTTTTTCATGGTGGTACAAGTGTTGAGATACCTGGATAACTCTAATGTATTTCTTGCAGAGTTAGGCAGGAAGACATCATATAGGATAAAAATGGTAGTGACAAAATATTCCCTTGAAAAAGATATAGGAGGCTTCCAGAAATATGAAGAAATTCAGATAATTTTGAAGAATTTAGAAATGCAAGCTCAAGTAAGTCTCCTTAAATAAAAATATGTTAGTGGAAGGGCAAAAGAAGAGGAAGAGAAGAAATAACTGACAACAGACCATTGTTCTAAGTTAGAGTATAAAAAGACATAATCTACAACTTCCCAGTTAAAAAGAGACCAATATAATGCATCCCACTTAATTTAGGTACATGCAAAATATTGGCTTTTTCCTACTTTAATGCTCCAAAAAAAATGAAGACTTATAAGAAAAGTTATGTGATTGCCATTACTTCAATCAGAACACTAACTGTGATGAGCCTTCTTTTTCATACTTTGCTCTTGGAAAATAGTCCCTAAGTTGATGATGTTGTGATGTGATTAAAGTCAGAGTTAGGGGCTTCTCCTGATAGTTATCCCAAAGTAGTTTAAAGCAGTTATCCACCCAAGATATCCAACTGCATTGTCTGAAGCTGTACTTTGAATACACCCTCAAACGTGAGTATATAATTTGAAATTATACTTCAGCATTTCCTTGACACATTCTACTTTGTGCCTTTGTCTTTTTTGCACATTCCTTTTGATTTCATAGTTGCTATATTTCAATTTCATCTTTATAAACTAATAAGAACATTGTTTAACTATCACTTGTTGTTTGCACACACCCAGTGTCTGTATCAAGGTACTTTGTCTATTTTAAACAATAGGGTAGTACTCACTCTCTGAGGAGAAAAGTTCCACAGTATACCCTATGCCCATCTTAGAGGGTGTAGAATTTAAAGCATTTTGAGACAAACAGTGATATTAGTAGTGAAAGCCTCGGAAGATGGTGGAGGAGAAGCTGGTGGCTAACCAAGCTCTTGCATAGAAAGCAGTTTTAGAGTTCCAGTGAACAGTCCTAAGCCAGAGAATCACAACAAGTGTGCCATCACAGGACAGAAAGTTAGGCCAGAGAAGGAAAATCCAGGCAAGGAGAGAAATCTGAGCTCTTGCCACCGCTGCAGTGGCCGAACCCACCATACTTGAATCACAGAGAGTGCGAGACCAAGGAACCACCACTGCAGGCAAGCAGATTCTACTCAACACCAGCAAGAACCAACAAGGGGCGGACATCTTCATCCTGCAGTTCTCAGACCAGAAACAACCCAGGAACCAAGACTTGGCATGAGTAGAAGCCTGACATCCTCACTCCTTCTCAGGGAGCAAAGGAGGGAAGGCCACCCCACTCCCCCCAGTACCAGAGATCTCCATCTTGGATACCGACAAAGCTCGATGGAGCTGCTAGCTCCAACTCAGGCCTTTGAATAAAATTAGAGTCATTTAGCAGGTCACAAGAACTTAAGCCGACCTGCCAGACTCAGCTACACCCAGGGAAAAGACACCCAGCTCGGGCACCAGCCCCAGGATTGGATTTCTTCAACAGGTATTCAGAGCCAGAGGCTGCCTCTCCCTTTTGCAGCCTCGACAATCAATTGAAATTCAGTAAACAGAAACACTGAGAATGGCTCCAAGCTGGGCTCTGTGAGTTTCTCACAAACTAGCCCCCAGGAAAAGCTACTGTTTGCTGAAAGGCCTCAACACTACCCAGAATCTAGCCTGAACACAGCATCTCCAAATTTGAGGAAAAAGCTATCTCCCTCTTTTGTGATATTCAAAGCAGATCCTACTCCCATTGAACTAGCCTAGGAGGAGGAACGCAAAATTCTGGGTAAAGCAGAGTATTTTTCTCCCTGTTCAAACATACTGACTTAAGAAATCAAACAAGCCACAGGACCACAAGCAGAACAGAGACTCCAATAAAAGGCTGGTTACAGACAAAAGGGAGATACAGGATTTTTCCCATCCCTCCCAAAAAAATGAAAGAATTTTTGGTCTTTTTTTTTTTTTTTTGCTACATTTCATAATTTTTTTTTATTTTCTAAAACTTTTTTTTTAATTTTTACCATTTTTGGAAAAAAATTGTTTTCTAGTAACTTTTTTTTCCTCTTATAATTTTTATTTTAGGGATCCATGTGTGTGTGCGTTTTTCTTTCTTTTTTTCTCTTTCTTTTTTTTTAAATTTTCTTTTTGATTTTTGTTTAGCTCTACTGAACTGCTGATCTTTTTTTCTTCCTTTCTTATCCTTTTCACCTTTTCTTCTCTTTCGTTCTTCTTTATGTGACTTAATTGTTGTCCTGCACATCCTCAGATAAAACCGAGGTTGACTATTATACCCTACCCCAACTGTGTGCACACTTAACCCACAAATTTATTACTCAATTCAAAACCTCTAAGACTTAAATTCCTTAATAGCCGTACTACTTCTTTATACCTATATAATATTTTAAGTATTTTTATTTGTAACTTTTTCACATCTCCTTTATATCCCTCCCATAGTCTCATTATATTCATATTCTTCTCTGAATAGTTGGTTTGTGTTCTGCATAATATTATTATTATTTTCTATTTTTTCTGGTCTCTTTTCTTTTCCCTTTCTCTTTCTTCTTTTTTTTCTCTCTCTCTACTTCCATCCTATCCAACCTATTTCCTGCTTTGAGATTAGGACTTAGTTAAGATAACTCTCCCTGTGCTTTCCCAGATCACTGTTTTCATATTTTTTTACCCACATCTCACCCTAATGCTAATAATTTCTAGTTTTCCAAAGTCTACTTTGGGTTCGTAGCCCATACTTGTTTGATGTTGAATAGATTTATCTGTTGAACTAGATTGTATCTGCACACTATTGACTGTGCTAATTCAGACTTTGGTTGATGCTTGCCTTAAAATAGCATTCTAGCACAAAACTGGTGTTATTTTCATCCCAAATGGGCAGAGTAAGCCGGAAAAACACAAGCAAAATGGCAAGTCCGGGTATCTCAATTCCCACTCATGATAATCTGGAGACAGAACAGATAATGAATAATCCAAAGGAGAGTTCCAAAATAGCTCTACAAACACTGCTAGCAAACTTGATAAATGAAAAGATTGAAAACACATAAAGGACTCTGAGTGAGCGTGATAGGGAGAGAGAGAGGCAAAGAAAAGATCAATGCAGGAAACCATTGAAAACCTACAAAAGACTCTGTATGAGCATGATAGGGAGAGAGAGGAGGCAATCTAAAGGTTTATACAGGAATATCATGAGCGTGAGGAAGATACTCAAAAAATGATACAGGAATTGTGTGAGCAGCTTGAGAATACTCAAAGAGAAAGGCAGGAATGACGTGAACAGGCTGAGAACACTCAAAGAGAACTACAGGAATGGCAAGAAAAGGAGCGGGAGGAAGTTAAGCAAAGAGTAATACAGGAATTGAGAGAGCAGGATGAGAATACACAAAGATCACCAAAGGCATTCATGGGATCCATTAACAAAGAGCTGAAGGAATTCAGGGAGACAAAAAGGGAATGCTGAATGGAAACCAACAGAAGGAACGGGAGTCCAAGGAAACCATAACCAATCAATTAAATGGTTTCAGAATAAACACTGAACACCAAATTAAGGAAGTAAAGAAGTTCATACCAGATCTAAAAAAAAGCTTCAACAAAGAATTTGACCAATCAAAGGTTACGAATTAGAAGGAAAAGAAATAAAAAACAAAGTAGAAAGCCTTGATAGCAGGTTAGACTGTGTAGAAGATCGAATCTCAGGGATTGAAGACAGCCTAGATAATATAGAGAAAGAACATACAAAAATCCAAGACAAGTCCAAGAAATATGACAGAACTATCCAAAACTTGAAAGACACCATCAAAAGGACTAATCTAAGGATAATGGGTGTAGAGGAGCACATAGAAACAGAAGTTAATGGTCTAGGAAATGTGTTTAACAGGATCCTAGCGGAGAACTTTACGAACATACAAAAAGACAAGCCTATTCAAATATATGAAGCTTTTAGAACTACAAATAGGCCAGACCAGAATAGGATATCCCACCGTCACATTATAATCCACACAAGATCAACTCAGACCAAGCAAAAGATCCTGAAAGCTGTCAAAGAGAAAAGATTAATAACCTATAAAGGGAAACCAATTAGAATCACCTCATATTTCTCAGTAGAGACAATCAAATCAAGAAGAGCCTCGAATGATGTATGCCATGCCTTAAAAACAAAAAATTATCAACCAAGAATACTGTACCCAGCTAAACTCTCCTTCATAACTGAAGGCCAAATAAAAACCTTCCATAGCAAAGAAAAATTAAAACAATACATCTCCACCAAACCAGTCCTACAAAAGATTTTTAAATAAATACACAGGCCTACAGCCAGCTGATATTAGACAAAGGAGCCCAAGACATACAATGGAAGAAACACAGCCTCTTTAACCACTAGTGCTGGGAAAACTGGGCTGCCACATGCAGAAAACTAAAAATGGACCCCAGCCTATCACCATGCACCAATATCAACTCAAAATAGATAAAAGATATTAACATTAAAACTGAATCTCTGAAACTACTGCAGGACAGAGTAGGAGAGACACTTGAACTAATAGGCACAGGAAGGAACTTCTTGAACAGAGTCCCAGGATCACAACAAATTGGAGAGAGACTCAACAAATGGGACTACTTTAAAATAAAAAGCTCCTGCACAGCTAAATCTATTGCAACCAAGCTAGAAAGACAAATAACTAATTGGGAAAAATATTTACCAGCAATATATCAGACAAGGGGTTAACATCCAGTATATACAGGGAACTCAAGAAACTAATCCCTCCTAAACCTAACAAATCAATTACTAAATGGGCAAGGGAAGTAAAGAGGGACTTCTCAGAGGAAGAAATGAAAATGGCAAAGAAACACATGAGGAAATGTTCATCATCCCTGGTGGTGAAGGAAATGCAAATAAAGACAACCATGAGATACCACCTTACCCCAGTCAGAATGTCACACATCCACAAATCAGCCAACGACAATTGCTGGAGGGGATGTGGAGAAAGAGGAACCCCATTACACTGCTGGTGGGAATGTACACTTATACAACCACTTTGGAAAGCACTCTGGAAGGTCCTTAGAAAGATAAAGATTGATCTCCCTTATAACCCAGTCATACCACTTTTAGGCATCTACCCTGAACAACAGGAAGCAATATACAATGACATGTGCACCTCAATGTTTATTGCAGCACTGTTCACAATAGCTAGGATATGGAAACAACCCAGATGCCCCACCACAGATGAATGTATCCAAAAATTGTGGTATCTACAAACAATGGAATATTATGCAGCCATTAGAAATGACAAAATAATGGCATTTGCAGGGAAATGGATGGAGCTAGAAGGTGATCATGTTGAGCAAGGTAAGCCAAGAGCAAAGAGACAAACAGTACATGGTCTCCCTGATAAGTGGATTCTAAATCCAAAATGTTAGGTGATACGACAAAATTAACAGGACTTAAGAAACAAAGAACTCCCACTCATCTGGTCGAAACACTACTAAATATCCCCATACTGCTGATCACATGTATGTTGTATTGTGTACACCGTTATATGTTATAGACTGTGATAGACAATTTGCTCCAGGAAAGTTAGAATAAACTTGTGACTTTAAATGACCATCATTATTTCACAATACTGTAAAATTTGGGAAGTTATGTAATCACTTAATCACAATAAAAAGAAAGAACCTCAGGGAAGTAAGGAGGGAAGGGATGGTAGGGGGAAAACAATAGAGGGGGTAACAATGCTCAATAGGAAGTGTACTCATTACCTTGCTCATGTAATTGTAACCTCTGTATAGTATCTTTACAATAAAAAATTTAAAAAAAGATCCAATCAACAGTAAAAAAAATTATCTGAAATCAATACAAAAAGACAAGGATGGACACTACATATTAATACAGGGAACAATACAACAGGAGGATATTACCATCATCTGCTTATCATTCCCCAAACATCGGTGCACCCAAATATGTTAAGCAAATACTCTCAAACTTACAGAATAAAATAGATCCAATATGATAATACTAGGAGACTTTTAACACCCCACTCTCACCAAAGGACAGGTCTACCAACCAGAGTATTGGCAAAGAAGCTATTGAATTAATGAGGCCATACTTCAAGCAGAACTGACATTTACCAAGTATTTCACCCTAAAAACAACACAGTACACATTCTTCTCAGCAGCTCATGGTACTTTGGAGATTGACATAATCCCCTGTATCCTATCTGACCATAGTGGAATCAAGCTAGTTCTCAATAACAAAACATACTGCAGAAATTACTCAAATACATGGAAATGTAACAGCTCACTTCAAAGCAATGCCTGGATAATGGAAGTGATTAAAGAAGAAATTAAAAAATTCCTACAACACAATGAAAATGAAAATACCTCGCAAAAACCTTTTGGGACACAGCAAATGCAGTCCTGATGGACAAATTTATTGCCATCAGTGCCCACATCAAGAAAACAGAGACAGACCAAGAAAATAATCTCATGTTGCAATTAAAACAGCTAGAAAAACATGAAAAAAATGGAACCTAAAGTTATTAAAGAGCCAGATAACCAAATTAAGAGCGGAGATTATTGAAATAGAGATTTGGAGAATCATAGCCAAAATTAACCAAACAAAAAGCTGGTTGAAAAAATAAATAAAATTGATAGATATTTGGCAAGATTAATTTAAAAAAGAAGAGAGGAAACCCATTTTAACAGGATTAGGGATGCCATGGGAAAAATCACAACACATACACAAGATGCCCAAACAATTTTAACGGACTACTTTGAAAAGTTATACCCTCTAAAGAAAGAAAACCTGGCAGAAATGGATGCATTTTCAGAGAAATACAAGTTTCCCAAATTGAGCAAGGAAGAAGTAAATCAATTAAATAAGCCAATATCCTACAACAAGATACAGGAAGCAATCAGAGGTCTTCCAACAACAACAAAAAAAAAACCCAGGACCAGATGGATTCACAACAGAATTCTATACGTCCTTTAAAGAAGAACTAACACCTATACTCTTCAAGCTCTTCAGAGAAACAGAGAAGGAGGGAGCTATCCCAAACACATTCTACGAAGCCAATATCACACTCATCCCCAAACCAGGCAAAGACCCAACCAAAAAGGAGAATTACAGGCCAATTTCCTTGATGAACACAGGTGCAAAGGTCATTAACAAGATTTCAGCTAACAGAAACCAGAAACACATAAAAAAAAAAACCATACACTAAAACCAAGTAAGCTTCATCCCAGAGATACAGGGATGGTTTAACATACGTAAGTCAATAAATATAATCCAACACATCAACAGAGCCAAGGTCAAGAATCACATGATTATCTCCACAAATGCAGAAAAGGTTTTTGATAAAATTCAACATTCATTCATGCTAAAAGCTCTGGAGGCAATAGGAATAGAAGGAACATTTCTTAAAACATTAAAAGCCATTTAGGACAGACCAATAGCTAATACTATACTTAATGGGGAAAAGCTATAACCAATTTTCTTAAAATCAGGAACAAGGCAAGGATGCCCACTGTCTCTACTCCTGTTCAATATAGCCTGGAACTCTTAGCCAGGTCAATAAGGCAAGAAAAAGACATTAAAATATCTGTATATGGAAAGAAGAAATTAAACTATCCCTTTTTGCAGATGACATCATAGTATACCTTCACGATTCCAAAAATTCCATCCCCAAAACTCTTAGAAATCATGAATCACTTCGGCAAAGTAGCAGGATACAAAATAAACCCACAAAAATCAGTTGCATTCCTGTACACTGACAATGTACTAGCAGAGAGGGAAATAAAGGAAAGCAAGCCCATTCACAATAACATCCCCCGAAATAAAATATTCAGAAACTAACCTAACCAAAGATGTAAAACTAATATATAATGAAAACTATAAAAAGTTAAAGAAAAAAATTACCAAAGACACTAGGAAATGGAAAGACCTCCGATGCTCTTGGATAGGCAGACAATATAGTGAAAATGGCAATTCTGCCCAAATTAATATACAAATTCAAGGCAATTCCTATTAAAATCCCAATGATGTATTTCTCTGAAATACAGAAAACAGTCCAAAAATTCATATGGAACCACAAAAACCTAGAATATTCAAAACAATTCTAGCAAATAAAGACAACATGGGAGTTATATCCATGTCGCACTTCAAACTCTACTATAGAGCCACAATAACAAAGACAGCATGGTACTGGCAAAAACACAGACCCGAAGAACAATAGAATAGAATAGAAGATCCAGAAATAAATCCACATGCCTACAGTCAGCTGATATTTGACAAAGGAGCCAAAGACAGACGATGGAAGAATCACAGCCTCTTCAACCACTAGTGCTGGGAAAACTGGGTGGCTGTCGTGACCACCTCGACCAGCAAGGAAGACACGACCCAGGATTCTTCTCATTGCGGTTTATTCAGGAACCTTGTAACAAGCTTCTCTCCCACTTCTCTCCTGGCCGCTTCTTCCTGCTTCTTCCTGCTTCTCTTTCCCCTCCGCCCCCATGCTCCGGTTATAAGCCTCCTGGATGGCCAATCCCGAAACGCCACGTGCCATATACCAATAGGGCTGCAAACATGGAAGCAAACTAGGAGCCAAGTCATACACATATAAGGAGTTGTTTTTTACAGAGAGCACTCATCACTGGGAAGATGGAAGGCGGGAGCCTGCGCCATCTTAGTTCGCAGCTGCACCACGCGGCCCCGCCATTTTAGCTACAATGTTGCTTTTGGGGCCATCTTTGGTTGTGGCTCCCGCAGCTCTCCACAGCTCCCCCTTTTTTGTTTTATTAAGCAACAGGTAAGAGTAGAGGTTGGGCCTCTGTCTAAAACATTAATGAGAGGACCTTGCACTGGTCTTCGCCTGAGGGGCGCCTTCCCCAGTGATGACCAGGCCCGTCCGATGCCTTTTTGCAGAGGTGGGATCTTGGGCATCAACCCACTTGCAACCCAACATGCTCTTCTTGGGGTCACGCCAGAGAGTGATTCCCAAGTGCAGTGTGTTTGCCTCGCACCCTGTGCTATTCCTTTAACGTGGCAAGCCATGCATAGGGGGACTCTCCGGCCTCAATGGCAGTGAAAGCCTGGACCACCGTAGCCATACTTCTGCTCTGCGAGCTCCTAATCCGGTATATGCACCACAGGCACAACAAGATCACCAATGCCAGGATACCAATAAGGGAGCCCAATCCCGCCCACTGCTTCAAATGATCCACAGCTGTCAAAATCCAGGAGGAAACATCTTGTAACAGGGCATCATAAATCCGGGTAGAGTTTATCGCGACAATGGCCGATCGTAGCTGCAACATCAATTGGTAGAATTCCCCCGTTCAGTTGCCTAAAAGATAACTTGACAGTTGTTTCGACAAATTTGCTGCTTGGGTATAGTAATAATACTGAATAACAGTAATACAAAGCCCTTCATATTTTTGAACACATCCCAGCTGAGCCAACTGCCACAGGACATCAACCTGCTCCTGCACAAGGTCAACCCTTTGATTTAGAAGCATCATCAGTCCTCCTTTTAATTGTGCATTGGCCGCTTGTTGTAAATCCAGAGCTCTTGCTGTAGTAGCCGACAAGTTATTTAAAGTCTGAGCCATCTGCACAGTATGTGACACGGTGACAGCGGCAGCCGTCATACCCACAGCAGCCATAGCTATAGCAGTTCGCAGTGATGCCAAAATCTCTCTTATGCCTAAACAAGGTTACAGCTTGAGAAGCATCTACTGGCACAGGCACCCAACGTATGATGCGTGCAACTATAGCTAATGGATACTGAGAACTCCAGCAGGTAGCATAATAGCAGGTTTCATTAGTGCAAGCACATACATCATCTGAGCATACAAAGGTGTTGTTAATTACCAAAAACCCAACAGGGAAACCACACACACGGGTGTAGGCTGGTAGCTAAATACCGTATAATTTTTACTAAAATGCAATTGGCACCCACAGAACGGGCAGTACTAGTCAAATTGCAAGTCATGTTTGCTATAAAAAAGTGACCTCCTTGCAGCATAACTATAGGCTCGGCCTGCAAGCAACTTCCATTAAGACCACATAACAGCCAATTATTAAAGGGATTAATTCCAGCCCAGAATTGTACACTAGCATTGGACAAAACACTAGGGGAGAATGAAAAATCCTCAGACTCATCAGCCCAAACAGCGCATCATGATTGGCAACCTGTCCAAGGCCAAGCCTCCCCCATACGGTCAGGCAAGCAAAAAGGGGCCCATTTAGGTTTCTTTACAATCCACGGGTCAGTACTTAACTTTAAGCTTTCATAATATCTGCCTAAAACAGTACCAACAAATCCAGTAGCATTTGCCCAAACCTCAGTTGATCCCAGATTCCCATACCAATATCTAAAATAAGCGGCCGGGGAAAGAGTCAAGGCCATGCAACTACCATTAAGGGTCACATTACTTAAGCAAAAGCATAGCGTGCCAATCAAGCTAATATTTCTAGCTTCACCTATCCCTGCTATTTGTTTATCCTCTGGGTAAAAGGGAAGGTTAAGAGTCTTATTTGTAGTGAAAAATTTAAGGAAAAGTGAGGCATCATGTCTCACGGGCATGGGCCTCGGGAATGCAGACAGTATCCCCCATCTCACTACCGTCTGCCCCTGTTGGATCATCAGGAGCTGTATAATCAGCAACGCAATCTTTTGTTTCTTCCATGTTCTGTTCATCTTGGACTCGCCGCACAAGTCGTTCAGGCACCCACACCTGATCCGAATGATTCTGAGGATAAACACAAACAGATCCTCGTGCCCATACCAGCACTGGGTCAGGCCCATTCCAGAGGCCTGTGAGCACATCCTTCCACAAAGCCAATCCTAAGGCCGAAGGAGTGGAACAGTTATGCCTATCCGCCGCTGAGCAACCAGCGTTATCCAAATTCAAAAAATTTAGGGTGAAAAGTGTCATGGCTATTCTTTGTCTTGCTGTAGCCATCAGGGTTCCAGCTCCCCCTTTCTGTTTTATTAACATTTCCTTGCTAGTACAATGAGCTCTTTCCACAATTCCTTGTCCTTGAGGGTTATAGGGCATTCCATGCACCAGGGTAACACCCATTTGAGTGCAAAAGGAAACAAAGCGCTGCCCAGTATAGGCCGGACCATTATCAGTTTTTAGCTGTTTTGGCATTGCCCAGGCCACCCACGCTTCCAGGCAGTGAGATATTACATCAGTAGCCTTTTCCCCTGACAGGGGGGTAGCAAGTATAACACCCGAAAAGGTGTCAACAGAAACATGTAGATATTTTAAGCGTCCAAATTCTGGTACATGAGTTACATCCATTTGCCATACTTGTAAGGGTCTTAGACCACGTGGATTAACTCCAAACGTAGGGGGCTTATGGTAAATAATACATCAGGGACACTCCTTTACCACTTGATGTGCATCCGCTCTAGAAAGGGAAAAGTGGCTTTGTAAAGTCCTGGCATTTACATGAAATTTGGCATGAAAATCTTTTGCTAAGTCAACAGAAGAAGTATGGAGCGCCCACTCAGCACGAGTGTGTACATCAGCCAGGGCATTACCCTTTGTCAGTGGTCCTGGGAGGCCCGTATGTGCTCGAATATGCATTGGAAAACAAGGTTCCTTGCGTTGCCATATAAGGGATTGTAGCAAGGTAAAGGGAGCTAGAACAGAACTGGTAGCCTTTATTGTACCAACCGCTTCCAATATCTTTAAAGCATTTATTACATAGGCTGAATCTGATATTAAGTTAAAGGGACAGGGGAAAGCTTTAAATACTTCAATTACAATCATCAACTCAACAATCTGTGGGTTACCAGGGACAAATTGATGCTGCACGGGATCTTGGTTACCTGCGACATATACCCCGCATCCCGTTTTGGAACCATCTGCAAAAATATTTATAGCCCCTCCAATAGGTTTTGGGCAGTTACCTTTGGAAAAATCACTGGATGTTCCTTTACAAATCTCAGTAGGGGGTCTTTGGGCAAATGATTATCAATATCTCCTGGAAACATGCATCTCAAAATGGACCAATTATCAATAGTGGCACATAAAGTCTGAACTTGGCAGGCATTGTAGGGAACAATGATGGAGTGCGGATAAATTCCAAAAAATTGTAAATTCCGTTGAACTCCTTGCAGAGCTAAGCCCACTACCGCCTCAGGGTAATACTCCAGCACCTTTCCGGGGGAAACATGAGAGTGTAACCACATCAACGGCCCCTCTTGCCAAAGTACCCCAGTTGGTTGGGTCTCAGTGGGAAGAATGCATAAATCAAATGGTTGGCCATCTTGTAGCCTGTTTAAACAGGCAGCACTTAAAGCCTCCTTCACTCTTTTGAGAGCAAATCAGGCGCTCTCAGTCAGGTCTCGTGGGGAGTTTAAATCTATATCTCCTTTTAACATATCAAATAAGGGATTTAATTCATAATTTGGCAATTTCAAATACCCCCTTATCCAATTAATATCCAACAACAATATTTGAAAATCATTTAAAGTCTTTAAGTTATCTTTTCTCAGGGTCAATTTTTGGGGCATGATCGACCTGGGATATATCTTAGCTCCCAGGTACTCCACCACTCTGCCTGTTTGTATTTTTTCTGGTGCTGGATAAAGACCCTGTTCCATTAAGGCAAAAACCAATTCTGCATAGGCCTTTTGTAACCCAGCTTCTTCCTTATGAGCTATCAAAATGTCATCCATATAATGGACCACCCTGAGTTTAGGATGCCGTTCTTTAACAGGAGCTATAGCCCTGCCGACAAACAGCTAACACATAGTGGGGCTGTTGGCCATACCCTGAGGCAGCACGACCCACTCATATCTTTGGTCAGGTTCTTCATGGTTACAGGAGGGCACAGTAAAGGCAAAATGCTCACAATCAGCAGAATGCAAGGGGATAGAAAAGAAACAATCTTTTATATCTATTACCATAATAGGCCAATGGGCAGGGAGTATGGAAAGCAAAGGTAACCCTCTGTACAGGGCCCATAATTTGCATTTGTGCATTTATGGCACACAAATCATGAAGTAATCGCCATTTACCCGACTTCTTTTTTTATCACAAATATTGGAGTATTCCATGGTGAAACTGAGGGTCTCACATGGCCCAGGGCTACTTGTTCTTCTACCAGTTTATGAGTGGCTAAAAGCTTTTCGGAGGATAGAGGCCACTGAGCTACCCATACCGGTTCCTCCGTCTTCCAGGTAATGGGAACTTGATTCTCAGTGGCCCCTATGAAAAAACTAGCCCATGTCTGTCAAGTTTTTGGTGGACATCAATAGGCTCTTTCCAGCCTTGCAAGTTTTTTCCCAGTCCTTGCCCTGAGCAGTAGCCCATTTGTAATATCATTTCCTTTGAGGTAGGAGAATATTCATTACTAAGGCAAAACCCCATCTCTTTTAGTAAATCTCGACCCCACAGGGAGACAGGCAATTCTAAAACATAAGGCTGGATGTTTCCA
Source organism: Dipodomys merriami (assembly GCF_024711535.1). Classification (NCBI taxonomy): domain Eukaryota; kingdom Metazoa; phylum Chordata; class Mammalia; order Rodentia; family Heteromyidae; genus Dipodomys; species Dipodomys merriami. The sequence continues at coordinate 1,510,856 of NW_027202283.1, read as the reverse complement.
GAGTGTCCCTCTCCATCCTTACAGTTGAGGGGTCTTGCACTTATGTCAGGGGCTTTGTCATAACCCAACCCTCTCAGGGTTTGTTCTGAGGCTTGTAATGGCCACCCTCACGGCCAATCCTTTTTGGCAACAATGCTACGATCGGCCCCTGTGTCTAAATGTCCTATAATCTTTTTTCCTTCAATCTCCAGCTCAAGCGTGGGTCTCTGGTCTAAATCCAGGGCTAGGTTCACTGACTCAATTTTGGAGGATCCAAAACCCTTTTTACCTCTCTCAGACTGTATGGCAGGAAAATTTTCATGTAGGCTAGACAGGAGTAAAAATTGGGCAATTCTGTCTCCAGGGGAAATTGCTACAATACCTTTTGGAGCTTCTACCATGATTTTAACTATACCTGTATAATCTGGGTCAATAACTCCTGGGTTAATTTTAAGCAATCTAAGAGTAACGGAAGACCAGCCCAGTAGTAACCCCACTGTGCCCCGTTCTAGAGGACCTTGAAAATCTGACTCTATTAACTGAACGCCCATTTGCGGGGTTAGTACGAGTCTGGTGGTGGCGCGGAGGTCCAGTCCCCCGAGCCTGTAGTGGCTCTCTGCGGTTTTTGGGATGCCTCAGGGTAGGCCATCCTTCTTGGGAAATTTCCTCGTTTGGGCTCTCCATTGCCCCATACATTTGCGGGCCCTGGGGACGGGGGCCCCTCTGCCAGTTTTTTGGCTGCATGATGGGGCCCAAGGGCTGGCCGTTAACATCTTTGACTGATCTACATTCATTGGCCCAATGCTTTCCTTTCTTACATCTGGGGCACAGCCCAGGCTGTTTACCCGTTGTAACTCCTCCAGCCCTTCCAGGTCCTTTTCTCTCTGGGCAATCTCTCTTAAAATGACCAGCCTTACCACACTTAAAACATACTCCAGATGTCACTCCAGATTTCTCCCCCCCCCCCCCCCGCCTATTTGAATACTGGAGTACAGCAGCAGCAAGACCTTCATTAGTTAGAGGTCCTCCCAGCTCCCTGCACACTTTCATCCATGCCTCCAACCCTCTATGTTTATATGGGGTAATGGCAACTCTGCATTCTTTGGTGTGTTGCTCATAGACTAATTGTTTTATAAGAGGCATAGCCATGTCAGGGTCCCCAAAAATTCTGCCTGCTGCTTCCACCATTCTGGCCACAAAATCTGAAAAAGTCTCTGTAGCCCCCTGCAGGATCTTGGTGAGATTGCCGCTAACTTCCCCTTTATTAGGTAGTGATTTCCACGCCTTAATGCAAACATCATTTATCTGTTGATACACTTCAGGGGGATATCCTGTCTGAGCATTAGCAAAGCGACCTTGTCCAAGGAGCATGTCTCTGTCCCAAGCCTGGTGTCTGTTTGCTTGAATGATGGCTGCCTGGTCATTACAAAATTCCAGCATAAATGCCCTCCAATCCAAGTATTGGCCTGGACTCAAACATGTCGGTGCTAGGCTCGCCCAATCAGAGGGGGTCATGCAGTATCTCTTTATAGCTTCCACTTGAGCCATGGTAAAAGAGGCTGTAATCCCATATGTCCAAACAGACTCAGCCAGGGACTTAATTACTATAAATTCTAGAGGCTCATGGAATCTCTGTTGATTATTGTCTTGAAAAACTGGGAAGGCAAGTTCTGCTCGAGCAGTTCGCCAAGTGTCCAGGCAAAACGTGTGCCCATTGGCTCCATGTTGATATGGAGGAGGAGCTAAAGGGGTCTGACCTGAAGTCCTTCTACGTCCTAATTAAGTGCAGGTTGGCTTAGCTTACGTTACCCTTGTTTGATCCCGCTCCTCTTCATCTGTTGAATAAGTGCTCTCACTTCCTCCTCCTCTAACTCGCTGGAACTCCCTCTTTCCAATTTTAGCTCGGACAGATCTGAGTATAGTTGCCCCCTTTTGTCCTGTTCACTGTCTCCCTTTTTACTGATCGCCTTCTCTGACCTCTCCTCCTGTAACTGCTCCAGTGCTGACTGTCCATTTTCTATAATCTCACAGCAGTTCTGATCCTCCAGGCAGCCACTAATCAATTTCCAAATGGGGGGGACTCCTGCCTTTAATGTGCCCTGTTCATAGGCAAAGTCCAAATCCCTCCCTAATTTATCCCATGAGGCTATTGTAAGGCTCCCGGACACTATAAACCAGGGAGCTACAATGTTGCATTCTTCAAGGAACCTCTGTAAAGTACCCTTCTTTAACTTTAGTCCTTTCGAGCGTAGTAGCTCTTCCAGGGCCAGAAAAATTGGATGTGGAGTCACGGCACCCATCTCAGTTATTAAAAATTTTATTTTTTGTTACTTTCATTTTAGGCCTGTATTTTATTTCTTCCCGGCTTTCCGCTCTCTCTTTTATCTACAAAGAAGAGCCCTGTATTATGCCCGCTTTAATCGCAGATTTCCACTTCACCTGGGAACTTACCCCCGCTCTTGTCTCGGATTCCCCCTTTTCCAGGGAACTTACCGGTGCACCACCCTGACCGCAGAGAGTTCTGAATTCCCCGTATAGGCCGCCAGCTCTCGCGACCACCTCGACCAGCAAGGAAGACGCGACCCGGGATTCTTCTCAATGCGGTTTATTCAGAACCTTGCTACAAGCTTCTCTCCCGCTTCTCTGCCCGCTTCTTCTCCCCCTCCCCCACACCCGTGCTCTGGTTATAAGCCTCCTGGATGGCCAATCCCGAAGCGCCACGTAGCATATAACGATAGGGTCGCAAACAGGGAAGCAAACTAGGAGCCAAGTCATAGCCATAGAAGGAATTGTTTTTACAGAGAGCACTCGTCACCGGGAAGACGGAAGGCGGGAGCCAGCGCCATCTTTGGTTGCAGCAGCGCCATGCCACCGCACCATTTTTGCAGCCGCGCCTTATGGTCACACCGTCTTTGGTCGAGGCTCCCGCAGCTCTCCACAACCGAACACATTCTATGAAGCCATCATAACCCTCACCCAAAAGCAGGCAGGGACTGATCAAAGAAAGAGAACTATAGACTCATTTCTTTGATGAATATTGAAGCAAATCTTCTCAATAACATATTGGCTAATCGACTTCAACAATTCATCAATAATACACAACACAATCAAACAGGATTCATTTCAGGGATGCAAAGCTGGCTCAATATAAGCAAATCAATTAATATTATTCATCACATCAAAAGGAGCAAGAATAAGAACCACATGGTTTCTCAATAGATGCACAAATACTTTCGACAAGATCCAACACACCTTTATGATGAAGGTTTTGGAAAAATTAGGAATCCATGGAACATTCCTCAATACAATAAAGACTGTATATGACAAACCTGCAGCCAGCATTATACTTAATGGTGCAAAACTAAAGCCATTTCCTCTTAACTCAGGAACAAGACAAGGATGTCCACTCTCTCCACTTCTCTTCAAACTAGTATTAGTATGTCTAGCTACAGCAAAAAGACAAGATGGAAACATAAAAGGGATCCAAATAGGGAAAGAAGAAATAAAACTCTCCCTCTTTACAGATGACATGATCTTGTATGTAAAGAATCCCATAGAATCCACTCCCAAATTACTCAAACTGATTCAAAACTTTGGCAAAGTAGCAGGGTGTAAAATTAACCCTCAAAAATCAATGGCTTTTCTGTATGCATGCCAACAATGAGAAAAGTGGGGTTGAAATTAGGAAAGCAACTCCATTTGTAATAGCCTCACAAAATATAAAATACCTAGGAATTAACTTAACCAAAGAAGTGAAGGACATCTATGATGAAAGCTTTAAAAAATTCAAAAAGGAAATCAAAACAGAACTTAGAAAATGGCAAAACCTCCCATGTTCCTGGATTGGAAAGATTAACATTGTGAAAATGGCAATACTTCCCAAGGCTATCTACAAATTCAATGCAATACCTATCAAAATTCCAAACTCATTCTTCAAGGAAATAGAAGAGGCAATCCAAAAATTCATATGGAACAATAAAAGACCCCGAATAGCCAAAAAGCTCCTCAATGGAAAGAACACTGCTGGCAGAATAGCAATACCAAATTTCAAACTCTAATATAAAGCCATAGTAATCAAAACAGCTTGGTAGTGGCATAAGAACAGACCTCAGGACCAATGAAATAGAATTGAAATCCCTGAAATGAACCTACAGACCTATAGCGATCTAATCTTCAGTAAGGGTGATAAAAAAATAGAATGGAAGAAAGACAGCCTCTTCAGTAAATGGTGTTGGCAAAATTGGTTAACTACTTGTAGAAAACTAAAGCTAGATCCTTATATATCACCTTGCACCAGAATCGACTCCAAAGGGATCAAAGACCTCAGAGTCATGAAAACACTCTGAAAACATTACAGGATGGAATTGGGGAAACCCTAGGTCTCCTTGGCCCAGGCTGAAATTTTCTTAATAGAGATCCGGAAACACAACACATCACAGAAAGGTTGGGCAAATGGGATTTCTTGAAGTTGCAGAGTTTCTACATGGCAAAAGACATAGCTAGCAAGATCAATAGAAAGCCGACAGATTGGGAGAAGATCTTCACTAGCCATACAATGGACAAGGGTCTCATATCTAAAATATACTTGGAACTCAAAAAATTAAATACCCCAACAACAAATCCTCAAAGAAACAATTGCCCATTAAATAAGTGAGCTAAAGACTTAAAGAGAAACTTCTCTGAAGAAGAAATAAGGATGGCCAATAGACTCATGAAGAAATGCTCAACCTCTCTAGCCATAAAAGAAATGCAAATCAAAACAACATTGAGATACCACCTCACCCCAGTTAGAATGGCAAAAATCAAGAACTCTAATAACAATTGATGCTGGAGGGGATGTGGACAGAAGGGAACCTTACTTCATTGTTGGTGGGAGTGTAAACTTGTTCAACCACTTTGGAAAGTAATATGGATGTTCCTCAAAAGACTCCACATAGAGTTCCCCTATGACCCAGCAGTCCCACTTTTTGGCATTTACCCAAATGTTTACAAACAAGACCACACTATAGCTACCAGCACAACTATATTTATTGCAGCATTATTTACCATACCTAAGACCTGGAACCAACCCAGATGCCCCTCAGCAGGTGAATGGATCAAGAAAATGTGGGATATATACACAATGGGATTCTATGCCTCCATCAGAAAGAATGGCATTGCCCAATTTGTTAGGAAATGGAAAGACTTGGAAAAAATTTTATTAAGTGAAGTAAGCCAAGCGCAAAGAAAGATAGGTCCCATGGTTTCCCTTATTTGCAATACCTAGTACATGTATGAGTCAAGCAGAAAAGGACAGATAAGGTGATGTTAGGAAAATGAACCCTAAGATATGTATTTTAAATGTTTTTTTTCTTTCATGCATTTCTTACTAAGGCAATTATAAAATTATTTCATTGTTTCTTTGTAAGTCCCTCCCCACAGTATAACTCCTGCTTTCACTGTATTTTATGTCAGTATAATTTGTGGAGGGGAAGGGGAAAAACAAGTTGTTTAATTAAGAATACAGGTGGACCTGTTGCAACAATGAGAAGTACAAGTTGTCATGTCAAAAATGAACTTTACAAATTGGGTGGCGGGAAGGATTGGGTTAAGGGGAAGGGAGGATGGGAAGGGATGTGAAGGGTAAACAAAGGAGGAGGCTATAATGCTTGATAAGGAAAGTACTCACTATCTTGCCCATGTAATTGTAACCCCTTTGTACATTATTTTCACAATAAAAAAAAGAAAAGTGAGTATACATTAGAGAGACTGCAGAAATAACATTAGGGATTTTACTGTCTCTACCTATTAATGTAATTTTATTTATTGGTATTGAAACTCTCCTCTTGTTATTATTGTATAAAATCCAATTCAGTTTATAACTGTATTCAATGTGGGAACTCTAGCTTCAAAGTATTGTAAAGATTTTTTTCCTTTTCAATAACTTTATCATTGTCAGGTTACACTGTGGTCATCATCATCTTTATCAAAATTATTATTAGCATCATAAGTGCTAATTAATGAAAGTCTTATATGTCCCTATGATTTTGCTATTATTTTCTTTTGATTAGTATTTTTAATGTTAAAACTGTGCATGCGTCCATATTAAAATTTTGAACAAATAAAGAAACAACAAAACTAAACCATATCAAGTGGCTTGACTATGAGTTTATAACAAATTATGGAATAGATTTTTGAAGCATTGCTAATTCCTAACCAGTATGAATTAACTTCCTCTCTCCCTCTCATTACACACAAATATTTAAGAGTTTGGACAGAACTTTTTCAAGTAATACACTGTAAATATTATTACAATGTCATAAGTAGATCTAAAATTCCCTTGAAAGTAAAAGCTCTACTTTCTGTTGAAATATTAGTCATTTTTTTCTAGGAAACTTTTACAAAAATAGACTGTATATCTTTGAAATATAAAAGTTCAAAAATAGTAGCAAAAATTTTTAGAGAGAGTCTGTCTTCAGAAATATTTTTATATATAAATATTAATGTTATGTGTAGAATGACATATATTTTTAGAGATTGTCATCAGAAATACATACATATATCTAAATTTATGTGTAGAATGATGTGCACTATAGTGAAACAAAAATCTTAAAACATAATTAAAATAAAAAAAAAATACATCACACCAAGTGCCAGTGAATCACTCTTATAATTCGACCTATTCTGGGTAATGACATCTTAGAAATGTGTTTGAAAGTGGCCCAGAGAGAAAAGTACTTGTTAGATTCTTATCTATAATTAACCACTAGAAACATGAATTAGCTCTGTGCCTCAAGTTGGAGATTGCTGTCCTTGAGCATAAAAAGTCTTAGGGATAATGCCCAGGTCTTTCAAACAACAACAACAAAAACAACAACAACAATAACAAAATGTATCACATTAATTTCACAAAAGCATCTTTTAACTGCTGTGAACATTTCTTAGGAACATGAGTACATGCCCCTGGAAAATGTTAAGTAAAACGTATAGAATATTTATGTCTATGTTAAAGACATGACAATTTAGATTGTTTAAGATATTTAGGTAATGATAAGGAATTAAGAATAATGATGGGTGGGTAGGTAATATATTGGGAGTGGTTTGTCATTCTATTTTATGATAGGAATAGAATGATATTTATAATGGTTATATAAAATTACTCTTGTTTCATATTTGAATTATAATAAATGATAAACATTTTTAAATGTTTCCAATGGAAAGGAATATCAATTCTTATGTAATTTCAAAGCAACTGAGAAAATTATTCCAAGGCTGGTTTGCTCAAAGACTATATTTCTTTTCTTGTTCTAGTTTTCATATGTTCATAGAAATTAAAATTCCCAAAATTCAATGGATTTTGGCATTCAGGAACATCTTCATAGATACTAATATTGGAATCCCTTAAGTGGAATTGTTTATTTCATTTGTTACTTTCCCAAATAAATCAAGATAATAGTGTATTTTGTTTCTTTTCACTGCTATTGGCTCTTATCTTGAGAATACTTTTTCCCTAGCAAAGTAGAGAAAAACAATTGGATTGACCAAGTAACATATGGCTTTCATAAGATGCAGATGCATAGATTTGTGTCTTCTGTCATTTGCCAAAAGTTTCTTCCAGAAAAGGTTATCAATTATTTATAAGTGTTGCTTAATTCCTAGGTATTCCAGTTATCACATACACTTTTTGACTGAGTTATCTCTGAATAAACTCAAAATAAACAGACAAAAATTCCTCAAAATGAACGGAAATCATATTATTGTTTTAAATGTTGCAGTTTACAAAGTTTTTAAGCAAACACAGAAAATATCTTTTTAGGTATTCTGCATTTTGTGTGAAGTATTTTAACAATAGTTTTTTTTTGCTTACATGTAATTCACTTGAAATATATCATCTCCTTTTATTGTATGCATTTTAGTGCTTTGGAAGTGAATTGTACAATCATAGGTTTTCCAAGCTTAATTTTCACGAATTTGCTTATCTTCAAATAAAAATGCTCCAAATTTTAGAACAGACATTAAAGTAGATATAAAATTCATTTACAGGAATTTGTCAGGCATACATCCTATATAGTGAGCCTTTTCAAAATTTATTTTTGGGATTATTTCCAGGGTCTCACACAAAGTATTCAAGTGCATTCTCAATGAACCACATTCCCTGTCCAAACAAGTTTTTTTACTTCTCTTTAATACATACATAGACGTGTAATGGATAGAACCTTTTCCATTCTCTTTGACCTTTTGAAACTTGCTTGCTTTAATGATTGAAGTATTTTACAAATTCATTTGCTATGTGGAGTATATCAATTTCTCCACAAGTGTATTACTATATTTGTGTCATCTTTTTATATTATGGTCCTACTAGTGAGCTTTCTCTTTATTTATTCTTGGATAGTAAAGAGGAACTTAATTCATATGCTCCTACTATTTACATATGTTCTTTAAAGAAATATCCTATTTGGGGTAAAGTTATATGGAATTAGAAGATATAAAAATACTTAGACTCAGAATCATTGTAGCATTAACATTGTAGCATTAACAAATATGTGTCATCTATCTGTTAGATATGTTTTCACTTCTGTTATATTGTCCTTTGAATTATGAAAGATTATAAGTTGACATTATCCAGTTCATTCTGGTTTTTCTTTACCCACTAATGTTTTCCATGTCATATTTTAGAAACCTTTACTGATCCAATGCCATGAATTTTATGTTTATGTTTTATATGTTTTTATATCTCACATTTAGTTTGTTAATCATTTTTATTTAAAATTTTTAAATTTTTGTATAAGGATTGAGGTAGTAGTCTAAGAACTTTTTTTTAAATCTAGGGAGGCAATAGTGCCACTACACCCATTTAAGATTCTATTTTTATTTCATAATGTCATGGCATCCTTTTCAAAATCTATTGACCATAAATCAGTGATTTTTTTTATTGTGAAAATACCATACAGAGGGGTTACAATTACACAACAGTATTAACCAAAGCATGCTATTTGCAGAGGAGTATTTAAAAGGTGTAATTTCCTATAAAATTGAACTTTTAATCCAATAAAATGAATATCAGGAATCTATCACTTGGAAGATGTGAGGGGAAGTCAAAGGGAAGGAATAAAGAGACTTATGGAGGAAGAGAGTGAAGACATACTATTCAATGCAGATAGTATGAAACTAGAAAACATGAAAGTGGGGTGAGGTTTGGAGGAGTATGGGAAGGTTATGTAAAGATCCATTGTACTTATAAACTGATTTGTGGAATGGAAATTCTTTTGAACAACTATTTAATAAAAATATAATTGAAAACAATGGAGACATCTGATCTTAAACTGCATTCTCTTAAACCATGAATCAATATAATAGTTTCCTCCTCAGAAATTTTCTTTGCAGGCATTTTTCTTATATTGTCAAAAAACTGACCAATGCAATGAATATCGATATATCACATTGCAAATTGTAAATAGACACAATATAAAAATCACAGTAAAAATGTTAGAATTCATCACATGATAAAATAACAGGTAGAAATTATCAAATGCTGAATGATAGTTTTTCCAAGTACTTTACCTATGGTATCTAACTTAATCCTCACAATAATCCCATAAAGTGGAACTACTTCCATTTTTAATTCTCAGATGATGTTATTGAAATCTTCAGAATTGGAATTACTAGTACAGCGTTGCACGCATGGTAAGTATTAGCCTGAGGCCCATCTCCCACTCTATCAAATAACCTCATTTTATTTTATGACTAAAATACCAGCACTTAGTCTACTAATTCTAGGAAAATTTCCCAGAATTATTGTGTACACTCTAATAATATTTGACTTTATCTTTGTTAGAAAATAGGTAGCTGTAATATGAAAACTCCAAGCTCATAATCAATTTAAACATCCCTGGTGAAATGAACTGCTAAAGTATAACATTCTTGATTTCTAGCTCAAAATAGTAGAAATCATATTCTATCCTTTCACTCAACACTGCACTGCCTGGGGACCCCATCTCTGTTTAACACACTCATACCGAAAGAGTGTCCTGCCCAATTCTCGATGGAAACAGATTGCAGGTGTGATGGACCAATCATTTCCACATTGTAGCTCACCTAGGTTGTTTACCATTATAAATATTTTGATTGTGTTTTATACTCAACATTCTGAGGAAAATGTACTACTTTAAAATGTTATTAAGGGCTGGGAAGATGGATCATTGGTAGAACGCTTGCCTTGCATGCATGAGGCCCTGGGTTCGATTCCTCAGCAACACATAAACAGAAAAAGCTGGAAGTGGAGTTTAGGCCCCACAACCCAAATAAAATAAAATAAAATAAAATAAAATAAAATGTTATTAAAGCAAGACTGATATAAAAATCATCTTTGACTCCAGATAAATATTTTGCCTTTCATATACCCCAAAATGCAGTCTGACCAATCATTAATGTCAGGAACAAGAGGTTAAAAATCATAGACCCAAGACCTAAGCATGAATTAAAGACTCTCCACCTTGTCAATACAATTGGTTTAAAAAGTCATCAATACTACTGCATTTTTAAAATTTTCTTATGAAATGAAGATTCAATTATAAACTATTAACACTTGAAAATAACTCATTTTCTTGGGAGTAGGACACAAAGGTCAAGATTAATCCGAATCATTTTAAAGGACCTTTATTTATACTACAAATTCACTCCCATAACTACAATGATATGAAAAATAACTGAAGTACAGAAACACAAAGGAAATAATTTAACTGCATCATCTACATTCAAAGGACTCTGTTAATAGAAAACAAAGTTAAACTAATAATTAGCTAACCAAATTCACTTACATTCTTTTATTCTATTTCATTTAGTTTCATAAAAACTGGATTTTCATAAGATTATGCATAAAAAAGCCTATATACCCACTTCCATTTTCAGATCTTAATATTTATTTCAGAAATATCTTTAGCTCTTTAGTCAAAGAACTGAAATAATACTAAAATATTCAAAGGGTTTTCCGAAATTGCAAGACTCGCTCTGGGATGTTATTTATATTGGAAAAGATATTCAAAAAGCCTTATTTGTTAAGTTGCGATAGTTACTCCCACAAAAGAGCCATTAGCCCTTTGCATGTACAAAACAAATTCAGATACATCCACTATCTGGAGATGACACATGCTTTTTGTTCGTTTGTTTTTGAAAGAAATATCTAACAAGCATATCAACGATATCGATTTTCAGTCAATATGATGGGATATTCAAACTTGATAAATATTGGGTTGATTACCTCTTAGGGTGAATAGATATGATCTTAAAAAGAAAGTTATTTTCAACAGAAAGCCAGAAAGATTTTATCCACTTTGTGTTTCACGGGAATAACCAGAGAGCAATACCTATTTGGTCCACTTGGTCAAACTCACTCCATGAGCATATGTTAAATGTATAACACATTTAAGAGGTCAAATACATATTTTGTACCGACAGTCATCATACAGAACTAATTTACTACCTAAATATGTCTGAATCTTCTCACCTAACATATAATAAGAGCTGAAAGCAGTCTCTTTTACCTAACTTAATATGGTAAATCCTTTGTTTCTGATGATATTATTTGACAAATAAAATGTACAAAAGTGTGGTCCAACTGAAATGACATGACAGAATACTGATAAATAAAAACATTGCAACAAAGTTACCTCTTTTCAGCCACACCCTGTCCACATTGGCAAGCAACATTGCAACAGCACATGCACACATATACACATACACACATATGCACACATGTACACACACCTATACATACATGCTAAATTCAGGAATTATTGTACAAAAAAGTTCAAATAAAAAAATTAATGATTAGTACAAATAATAATTTGCCTTACTACAAAAAAATACACAATCCAGTCACCACAGATGTTACATTTTACCTGCCTATCCACATGTGACCACTTAATTTAAATTTAATTACTTAATTAACGAATTAATTCAATTATTTGTTTGTTGCTAATATTAAGGCTGGAACTCAGGACCTGTTTCTGTCCCAGAATTTGTTATTTTTTTGTTTTAGTTTTCTCAAGGATATCATTTTACTGCTTGTACCACAGCTCCAGTTCTAGCTTTGGTGGTTTCTTTCAAAGCAGAATCTAATGGACTTTTTTTTTGTTTGGTCTGGTTTCAAACCACAATCCTCAGACTTCATCTTTCTGATTAGCTAGGATTGATGACATGAGCCATCAGCGTGGCTTCTGCTTTCTCCTCTATAGTTATCTATTGCACATACTTAGTAATTTAAAAATGAGAGTATAGAAGCAAGATGTACATGATGATTTTGTCCTGTCAGAAATTCAAGTTAGTAATGTAAATTTCTTCTTAAGAACATACACAAAAAATACCATGATATAGTATAAGAGAACTCACAATTGGACATATGAGCTTTAAGAGCTTTCTAATAGATCCATTATTTATTGGTACCCAACATTTGAAAAAAAAGTGTATAATGTAGTATTAAATAGAAGTCCTTTACATGAATGACAAGTTACATTCCATGTTTTTTTAAAGACACTTGTTTTCATCTAAAAAAATAGGCCTGTCTATTTTCTTCATGTGGTTTCAATGATTGAAGGTGCTTAATGAGAAATAAAAATGTATTAGTAGTTCTTTGCTATTAATTAAATCTCACTTTGTCTTTTTGGAGAATATAATGATCAAAGCAATAGTTGAGAATCAACAAGCAATTGTTCAGAATCATGCTTCCAGTGCAAGTGGATCAACAGTAAGTAATGCTCAATACCATTTTCCACAAAGTTTGGTCACAGATACAATCAGCCTGCCTTCTTTTGCTGCTTTCCTAGCCTGGATCTATTCCTTCATTGTACGTGAAAAGTGTGATTCAACTGATTTCATACAGATCTGTTCCTAGAATTATCAAGGATTTAGATTTTTGTCTGTAATAAGATTAAACCTACTTCTCTTCATGTAGGCTGCTAAAAATGTATTTACCAAATTCAAGTAAATACATAAATTCTATTTCCATCTTTTTTAAAACATAAAATTCCGTTTGCTCTATAAATTGATCAGAGGCATGCATTTGTGGCTATATAGGTCATTGCACATGTGTCTGTCTTCCTCTCTCTTTAATGTTTCTCATAGATAATAGGATTGCTCTATAATTATTGTAATTTATTTTGCTTTTATATTTTTGGTTGCATCATTTTACTTTCTGCTCTGCCATTTCCCAAATGATTTATATAGAAGGCATTATTTCATCTTTTCTCATTCATATTATAAGCTGCACATGAAGACACTACTGGTCTTTATTTTCAGTCTGTATCTTTGAATACGGAGGAAAATCTTTCCTCTGCTATCCATCAATTCCCTACTCTCCAGTTAGAATAATTTCGAATAGTAAAAATGGAAAAATGGAAAATAAATCATGGTGAAAAAACAGATGCAGAAAATTCACAGGATTTTTCTGAACAGTTCAACTAATGTGAACTATTAGAGAAATACATGGATGCCTCATTCCCACTGTCACTCAAAGTCTCTAGTTAGGCAATTTTTAGGAATAAGAGGAACTTGATGAAAAAGTGAGGAATGGTATCAATTGCAAAAAAAATGGAGAAGGATCCATGCAAATTTCTTCTTTGGGCTGCTGAAAATAATCAGGTTATTACAGTGCGGAGACTACTTTCCAAAAAGGCCACTCATGTGAATACTAGGGATGACGATGAGTATACCCATATTCATCAAGAAGCCTACAGTGGACACTTAGACACTGTCCATGAGTTGTAGCCTCAAGCAGCAGATATTCATGCAATAACTGTAGATGGTTGGACAACTGTAGATGTGGAATAATACTATTATAGTGGCTTTTTTCTTACTTCATCTTGATGCAGATACCAATGGCCCCCTTGCATCTTGCTGCTGGGAATAGAGATAGCAAAGACATGTTGGATCTGCTTCTGTTGAACCATTATGTCAAATCAGGCCTGAAAAACAACTTGGAAAAACTGTATTTGATATTGCCAAAATGATAAGTATGTATCACTATCTCTTTGAAGTTTTGTAAGGCTGCACAAATTGCTCTCCTAAGTCATAATGGTTCGGTTAACTTTATTAAATTTCAAAAATGCCATTGCATTCTTTGTTTCCATACAAAATATTTTCAGAAAACAAATAACAACAATAGCTTATTGTAACAATTAATGGATTCCATGGAAGTCTTCCAAGTGAATTGCCTGACTTTTATGTCAAAATGTATTCAAGAGTTAGTTGTATACATCTATAATGATTTCTGGAGAGTTTTTCTATTTTTATTGTAATTAAGTGGTTACATAATTTCCCTAATTTCACAGTATTGTGGAATAGTGCTGCTCAGTTAAAGTCACAAGCACATTCTAACATTTCTGGAGCAAATTGTCTATCACAGTCTATAACATTTATGAGTTCTATGAGCTTTGCGATACAGTTATTCCTTCCACATTGGTTGGTATGTACATTTCTTTTGTTTTGTATAACATCAGCTGTTCCTGTTTTCCCACTTGTTTCTTCCCTCCCATCCCTGCCATTAACTTGCTTTGTTCATTTTGGTCAATGTCCAGTGAAGCTGATAGATTTTTCCCTGATTCCCTCTAGTTCTATGTCATCTTCCTGGTTCCCCTCCATTGTACACATATACAACATACATGTGATCAGCAGCATGGGGCTATTTAGTACAGATTTAACCACATTGTTTCTTAAGTCCTGTTAATTTTGTCATATTACCTAACATTTTGGTTTTAACATCCACTTATCAGGGAGACCATGTACTGTTTGTCTCTTTGCTCTTGGCTTACCTTGCTCAACATGATCACCTTCTAGCTCCATCCATTTCCCTGCAAATGCCATTATTTTGTTATTTCTAATGGCTGCATAATATTCCATTGTGTATAGACACCACAATTTGGGGATCCATTATTCTGTGGTGGGACATCTGGGTTGTTTCCATATTCTGGTTATTACGAACAGTACGGCAATAAACATGGAGGTGGATGTGTCCTTGTATACTGGTTCCTGTTGTTCAGGATGGATGCCTAGAAGTGGTATGACTGGGTCATAAGGGAGGTCAATATTTAGCTTTCTTAGGACCCTCCAGACTGTTTTCCAAAGTGGTTGTATGAGTGTACATTCCCAACAGCAGTGTAGTAGGGTTCCTCTTTCTCCGCATACCCTCCAGCATTTGTCATTGGCTGACTTGAGGATGTCGGACATTCTGACTGGGGTAAGGTGGTATCTCCTGGTTTTCTTTATTTACATTTCCTTCAAAACCAGGGATGGTGAACATTTCCTCATGTGTTTCTTTGCCATTTTTATCTCTTCTTCTGAGAAGTCTCTCTTTAGTTCCCTTGTCCATTTAGTAATTGATTTGTTAGCTGTGGGAGGGATTAGTTTCTTGAGTTACCTGTATAAACTGTATATTAACCCCTTGTTGGATATATTGCTGGTAAATATTTTTCCCAATTAATTGGTTGTCTTTCTAGCTTTGCAGAAGCTTTTTATTTTAAGGTAGTACCATTTGTCGTGTCTCACTCCAGTTTGTTGTGACCCTGGGACTCTGTTGATGAAATTAT
Organism: Dipodomys merriami; assembly: GCF_024711535.1. Lineage (NCBI taxonomy): Eukaryota > Metazoa > Chordata > Mammalia > Rodentia > Heteromyidae > Dipodomys > Dipodomys merriami. The sequence continues at coordinate 1,495,320 of NW_027202283.1, read as the reverse complement.
TTCCTAGGCCTATAAGTTCAAGTGTCTCTCCTACTCTGCCTGCAGAGGTTTCAGAGATTCAGGTTTAATGCTAAGGTCTTTAATCCATTTTGAGCTGATGTTGGTGTATGGTGATATGCTGGGGTCCACATTTATTCTTCTGCATATGGCCACCTGTGGAGAGCTGTGGGAGCCACGACCAAAGACGGCCACAAAAGCAACATTGTAGGTAAAATGGCGGGGCCGCATGGTGCGGCTGCGACCTAAGATGGCGGGGGTTCCCGCCTTCCGTCTTCCCAGTGATGAGTGCTGTCTTTAAAAAACAACTCCTTATATGGCTATGACTTGGCTCTTAGTTTGCTTCCGTGTTTGCAGCCCTATCGGTATATGCCACGTGGCGCTTCGGGATTGGTCATCCAAGAGGCTTATAACCAAAGCGCGGGGGCGGAGGGGAAAGAGAAGCAGGAAGAAGCAGGAAGAAGTGGGCAGGAGAGAAGTGGAAGAGAAGCTTGTTACAAGGTTCCTGAATAAACTGCATTGGGAAGAATCCCGGGTCATGTCTTCCTTGCTGGTCGAGGTGGTCGGGACAGCTGGCGGCCCTTATGGGGAATTCAGAACTCTCTGCAGTCAGGGTGGTGCACCGGTATGTTCCCAGGAAAAGCGGGAATCCGAGACAAGAGCTGGGGTAAGTTCCCAGGTGAAGTGGGAATCCGCGATTAAAGCAGGCATAATACGGGGCTGTTCTCTGTAGATAAAAGAGAGAGTGGAAAGCTGGGAAGAAATAAAATACAGGCCTAAAGTGATAGTAACAAAAAATAAAATTTTTATTAACTAAGATGGGCGCCGCGACGTCACATCCAATTTTTCTGGCCCTGGAAGAGCTACTACGCTCAAAAGGACTAAAGTTAAAGAAGGGTACTTTACAGAGGTTCCTTGAAGAATGCAACATTGTAGCTCCTTGATTCATAGTGTCCGGGAGCCTTACCTCAAAGGAAATGATGTTACAATTTGGCTACTGCCCAGGGCAAGGACTGGGAAAAAACTTGCAAGGCTGTAAAGAGCCTATTGATGCCCACCAAAAACTTGATAGACATGGGCTGGGTTTTTCATAGGGGCCACTGAGAATCATTTTTGAAAGAGTTATATTTTACTGTTCATCATAGTCATACCTTGTAACTAGCATTTAGATATTTAAAGGATCTATTAAATTAGCATTGTATTTGGACAAAACATAACCAAACTGCATGCCTATTTTCTTTCATACCTAATTAGAAATAAAAGCTAGAAGTTCTTTAAATTCAGTAGGCCAGTAATAGCTTATAATTCCCTTTCTTAAATTGACTCTTCTGCTGTCAGCTTTCTAATGACTTTATTTTCGAAGTTCCTGCTCAGGAACTTGAGGAAAAAATGCTTGTATTCAGGTTGATTTTGAATGTAACTTTCCTATAACTCAAACACAAATTTTGATTACTTTTAATTGGATCCTAAGTGTTTTGAATTTCTTGATTGATATAGTAGGATAGTAGAAAGATTCAAGTTTCACAGACTCACGAACATTAGAAGAAAGTACAGGGTACATTTATTTAATGCTAAGATCTTTTGATATGTAACTTCTTAATATATTTCAGGAGTGAACAGTCTTAAATTGTGCATTCCAATGACCTGTATTAAATATTGGAAAGTTTTAACATAAGCTTTCAGTTAACACATTTTTAAGTACTAAGTGATACTAGGAAATGTTTAATAGAGTAAGGAGTAAAGTTTTAAAGTTTTACTTAGTTATTTGCAGTTATACTTAGGACTGACATACTCTTTTGAAGAGAAGTGAAATTTATTTTTCTAAGTGATGAAGAAAATTGTGATGTTTGTAAAAAGCAGGTACTACTTATGTATGTGCTTGCACTAATGAAACCTGCTATTATGCTACCTGCTGGAGTTCTCAGTATCCGTTAGCTATAGTTGCACGCATCCTATGTTGGGTGCCTGTGCCAGTAGATGCTTCTCAAGCTGTAAGATTGTTTAGGCATAAGAGAGATTTTGGCATCACTGCGGCCATGGTAACTGCTATAGCTGTGGCTGCTGCAGGTGCAACGGCTGCCGCTGTCGCCATGTCACATACTGTGCAGATGGCTCAGACTTTAAATAACTTGTCGGCTACTACAACCAGAGCTCTGGATTTACAACAAGCGGCCAATGCACAATTAAAAGGAGGACTGATGATGCTAAATCAAAGGGTTGACCTTGTGCAGGAGCAGGTTGATGTCCTGTGGCAGTTGGCTCAGCTGGGATGTGTTCAAAAATATGAAGGGCTTTGTATTACTGCTATTCAGTATTATAACTATACCCAAGCAGCAAATTTGTCGAAACAACTGTCAAGTTATCATTTAGGCAACTGGACAGGAGAATTCGACCAATTGATGTTGCAGCTACGATCGGCCATTGTCGCGATAAACTCTACCCGGATGTATGATGCCCTGTTACAAGATGTTTCCTCCTGGATTTTGACAGCTGTGGATCATTTGAAGGACTGGGCGGGAATGGGCTCCCTTATTGGTATCCTGGCATTGGTGATCTTGTTGTGCCTGTGGTGCATATACCGGATTAGGAGCTCGCAGAGCAGAAGTATGGCTACGGTGGTCCAGGCTTTCACTGCCATTGAGGCCGGAGAGTCCCCCTATGCATGGCTTGCCACGTTAAAGGAATAGCACAGGGTGCGAGGCAAACACACTGCACTTGGGAATCACTCTCTGGCGTGACCCCAAGAAGAGCATGTTGGGTTGCAAGTGGGTTGATGCCCAAGATCCCACCTCTGCAAAAAGGCATCGGACGGGCCTGGTCATCACTGGGGAAGGCGCCCCTCAGGCGAAGACCAGTGCAAGGTCCTCTCATTAATGTTTTAGACAGAGGCCCAACCTCTACTCTTACCTGTTGCTTAATAAAACAAAAAAGGGGGAGCTGTGGAGAGCTGCGGGAGCCACAACCAAAGATGGCCCCAAAAGCAACATTGTAGCTAAAATGGCGGGGCCGCGTGGTGCAGCTGCGAACTAAGATGGCGCAGGCTCCCGCCTTCCATCTTCCCAGTGATGAGTGCTCTCTGTAAAAAACAACTCCTTATATGTGTATGACTTGGCTCCTAGTTTGCTTCCATGTTTGCAGCCCTATCGGTATATGGCACGTGGCGTTTCGGGATTGGCCATCCAGGAGGCTTATAACCGGAGCATGGGGGCGGAGGGGAAAGAGAAGCAGGAAGAAGCAGGAAGAAGCGGCCAGGAGAGAAGTGGGAGAGAAGCTTGTTACAAGGTTCCTGAATAAACCGCAATGAGAAGAATCCTGGGTCGTGTCTTCCTTGCTGGTCGAGGTGGTCACGACAGCCACCCAGTTTTCCCAGCACTAGTGGTTGAAGAGGCTGTGATTCTTCCATCGTCTGTCTTTGGCTCCTTTGTCAAATATCAGCTGACTGTAGGCATGTGGATTTATTTCTGGATCTTCTATTCTATTCTATTGTTCTTCGGGTCTGTGTTTTTGCCAGTACCATGCTGTCTTTGTTATTGTGGCTCTATAGTAGAGTTTGAAGTGCGACATGGATATAACTCCCATGTTGTCTTTATTTGCTAGAATTGTTTTGAATATTCTAGGTTTTTGTGGTTCCATATGAATTTTTGGACTGTTTTCTGTATTTCAGAGAAATACATCATTGGGATTTTAATAGGAATTGCCTTGAATTTGTATATTAATTTGGGCAGAATTGCCATTTTCACTATATTGTCTGCCTATCCAAGAGCATCGGAGGTCTTTCCATTTCCTAGTGTCTTTGGTAATTTTTTTCTTTAACTTTTTATAGTTTTCATTATATATTAGTTTTACATCTTTGGTTAGGTTAGTTTCTGAATATTTTATTTCGGGGGATGTTATTGTGAATGGGCTTGCTTTCCTTTATTTCCCTCTCTGCTAGTACATTGTCAGTGTACAGGAATGCAACTGATTTTTGTGGGTTTATTTTGTATCCTGCTACTTTGCCGAAGTGATTCATGATTTCTAAGAGTTTTGGGGATGGAATTTTTGGAATCGTGAAGGTATACTATGATGTCATCTGCAAAAAGGGATAGTTTAATTTCTTCTTTCCATATACAGATATTTTAATGTCTTTTTCTTGCCTTATTGACCTGGCTAAGAGTTCCAGGCTATATTGAACAGGAGTAGAGACAGTGGGCATCCTTGCCTTGTTCCTGATTTTAAGAAAATTGGTTATAGCTTTTCCCCATTAAGTATAGTATTAGCTATTGGTCTGTCCTAAATGGCTTTTAATGTTTTAAGAAATGTTCCTTCTATTCCTATTGCCTCCAGAGCTTTTAGCATGAATGAATGTTGAATTTTATCAAAAACCTTTTCTGCATTTGTGGAGATAATCATGTGATTCTTGACCTTGGCTCTGTTGATGTGTTGGATTATATTTATTGACTTACGTATGTTAAACCATCCCTGTATCTCTGGGATGAAGCTTACTTGGTTTTAGTGTATGGTTTTTTTTTTTATGTGTTTCTGGTTTCTGTTAGCTGAAATCTTGTTAATGACCTTTGCACCTGTGTTCATCAAGGAAATTGGCCTGTAATTCTCCTTTTTGGTTGGGTCTTTGCCTGGTTTGGGGATGAGTGTGATATTGGCTTCGTAGAATGTGTTTGGGATAGCTCCCTCCTTCTCTGTTTCTCTGAAGAGCTTGAAGAGTATAGGTGTTAGTTCTTCTTTAAAGGACGTATAGAATTCTGTTGTGAATCCATCTGGTCCTGGGTTTTTTTTTTGTTGTTGTTGGAAGACCTCTGATTGCTTCCTGTATCTTGTTGTAGGATATTGGCTTATTTAATTGATTTACTTCTTCCTTGCTCAATTTGGGAAACTTGTATTTCTCTGAAAATGCATCCATTTCTGCCAGGTTTTCTTTCTTTAGAGGGTATAACTTTTCAAAGTAGTCCGTTAAAATTGTTTGGGCATCTTGTGTATGTGTTGTGATTTTTCCCATGGCATCCCTAATCCTGTTAAAATGGGTTTCCTCTCTTCTTTTTTAAATTAATCTTGCCAAATATCTATCAATTTTATTTATTTTTTCAACCAGCTTTTTGTTTGGTTAATTTTGGCTATGATTCTCCAAATCTCTATTTCAATAATCTCCGCTCTTAATTTGGTTATCTGGCTCTTTAATAACTTTAGGTTCCATTTTTTTCATGTTTTTCTAGCTGTTTTAATTGCAACATGAGATTATTTTCTTGGTCTGTCTCTGTTTTCTTGATGTGGGCACTGATGGCAATAAATTTGTCCATCAGGACTGCATTTGCTGTGTCCCAAAAGGTTTTTGCGAGGTATTTTCATTTTCATTGTGTTGTAGGAATTTTTTAATTTCTTCTTTAATCACTTCCATTATCCAGGCATTGCTTTGAAGTGAGCTGTTACATTTCCATGTATTTGAGTAATTTCTGCAGTATGTTTTGTTATTGAGAACTAGCTTGATTCCACTATGGTCAGATAGGATACAGGGGATTATGTCAATCTCCAAAGTACCATGAGCTGCTGAGAAGAATGTGTACTGTGTTGTTTTTAGGGTGAAATACTTGGTAAATGTCAGTTCTGCTTGAAGTATGGCCTCATTAATTCAATAGCTTCTTTGCCAATACTCTGGTTGGTAGACCTGTCCTTTGGTGAGAGTGGGGTGTTAAAAGTCTCCTAGTATTATCATATTGGATCTATTTTATTCTGTAAGTTTGAGAGTATTTGCTTAACATATTTGGGTGCACCGATGTTTGGGGAATGATAAGTAGATGATGGTAATATCCTCCTGTTGTATTGTTCCCTGTATTAATATGTAGTGTCCATCCTTGTCTTTTTGTATTGATTTCAGATAATTTTTTTTACTGTTGATTGGATCTTTTTTTAAATTTTTTATTGTAAAGATACTATACAGAGGTTACAATTACATGAGCAAGGTAATGAGTACACTTCCTATTGAGCATTGTTACCCCCTCTATTGTTTTCCCCCTACCATCCCTTCCCTCCTTACTTCCCTGAGGTTCTTTCTTTTTATTGTGATTAAGTGATTACATAACTTCCCAAATTTTACAGTATTGTGAAATAATGATGGTCATTTAAAGTCACAAGTTTATTCTAACTTTCCTGGAGCAAATTGTCTATCACAGTCTATAACATATAACGGTGTACACAATACAACATACATGTGATCAGCAGTATGGGGATATTTAGTAGTGTTTCGACCAGATGAGTGGGAGTTCTTTGTTTCTTAAGTCCTGTTAATTTTGTCGTATCACCTAACATTTTGGATTTAGAATCCACTTATCAGGGAGACCATGTACTGTTTGTCTCTTTGCTCTTGGCTTACCTTGCTCAACATGATCACCTTCTAGCTCCATCCATTTCCCTGCAAATGCCATTATTTTGTCATTTCTAATGGCTGCATAATATTCCATTGTTTGTAGATACCACAATTTTTGGATACATTCATCTGTGGTGGGGCATCTGGGTTGTTTCCATATCCTAGCTATTGTGAACAGTGCTGCAATAAACATTGAGGTGCACATGTCATTGTATATTGCTTCCTGTTGTTCAGGGTAGATGCCTAAAAGTGGTATGACTGGGTTATAAGGGAGATCAATCTTTATCTTTCTAAGGACCTTCCAGAGTGCTTTCCAAAGTGGTTGTATAAGTGTACATTCCCACCAGCAGTGTAATGGGGTTCCTCTTTCTCCACATCCCCTCCAGCAATTGTCGTTGGCTGATTTGTGGATGTGTGACATTCTGACTGGGGTAAGGTGGTATCTCATGGTTGTCTTTATTTGCATTTCCTTCACCACCAGGGATGATGAACATTTCCTCATGTGTTTCTTTGCCATTTTCATTTCTTCCTCTGAGAAGTCCCTCTTTACTTCCCTTGCCCATTTAGTAATTGATTTGTTAGGTTTAGGAGGGATTAGTTTCTTGAGTTCCCTGTATATACTGGATGTTAACCCCTTGTCTGATATATTGCTGGTAAATATTTTTCCCAATTAGTTATTTGTCTTTCTAGCTTGGTTGCAATAGATTTAGCTGTGCAGGAGCTTTTTATTTTAAAGTAGTCCCATTTGTTGAGTCTCTCTCCAATTTGTTGTGATCCTGGGACTCAGTTTAAGAAGTTCCTTCCTGTGCCTATTAGTTCAAGTGTCTCTCCTACTCTGTCCTGCAGTAGTTTCAGAGATTCAGTTTTAATGTTAATATCTTTTATCTATTTTGAGTTGATATTGGTGCATGGTGATAGGCTGGGGTCCATTTTTAGTTTTCTGCATGTGGCAGCCCAGTTTTCCCAGCACTAGTGGTTGAAGAGGCCATCTTTCTTCCATTGTATGTCTTGGGCTCCTTTGTCTAATATCAGCTGGCTGTAGGCCTGTGGATTTATTTCTGGATCTTTTATTCTGTTCCATTGGTCTTCTGATCTGTTTTTGTGCTAGTACCATGCTGTCTTTGTTATTATAGCTCTGTAGTATAGTTTGAAGTGCAGCATGGATATCCCTCCCATTTTGTTTTTGTTCCCTAGAATTGGTTTGGCTATTCTAGGTCTTTTGTTTTCCATATGAATTTTTGGACTGTTTTCTGTATTTTACTGAAGTAAGTCGTTAGGATTATAATAGGAATTGCATTGAATTTGTATATTAAGTTTGGCAATATTGCCATCTTCACTATATTAAGTTGGCCAATCCAAGAGCATGGGAGGTCTTTCCATTTCCTAGTGTCTTCTGAAATTTCTTTCTTTATCTTTTTATAGTCTTCATTAAATAGTTCTTTTACATCTTTGGTTAGGTTAATTCCTAAAAATTTTATTTTTGGGGAGGTTATTGTGAATAGGGTTACTCCCTTTATTTCCCTCTCTTCTTGTACATTGTCAGTGTACAGGAAGGCAGCTGATTTTTGTGGGCTTATTTTGTATTCTGCAACTTTGCTGAATTGATTTATGTTTTCTAAGAGTTTGGGGATGGAGTTTTTGGGATCATGAAAGTATAGTATCATGTTGTCTGAAAAAAGGAATAGTTTAACCTCTTCTTTCCCTATGTGGATCCCTTTCATGTATTTTTCTTGCCTTATTGAGCTGGCTAAGGGTTCCAGGACTATATTGAAGAGCAGTGGAGACAGTTGGCATCCTTGCCTTCTTTCTGATTTTAGAAGAATTGGTTGTAGCTTTTCCCCATTAAGTATAATATTGTCTATTGGTCTGCCATAAATGGTTTTATTGTTTTAAGAAATGTTCCTGCTATTTCTGTTTTCTCCAGATCCTTTAGCATGAATGAATGTTGAATTTTATTAAAGGCCTTTTCTGCATCTGTGGTGAAAATCATGTGATTCTTGACTTTGGCTCTGTTGATGTGTTGGATTATATTTATTGACTTACAGAATAAAATAGATCCCAATACGATAATACTAGGAGGCTTCAACACACCGCTCTCACCAAAGGACAGGCCTACCAACCAGAGGATTGGCAAAGAAGCTACCAAATTAAGTGAGGCCATACTTTAAGCGGAATTAACTGACATCTACCGAGTATTTCACTGTAAACCAACACAGTACACATTCTTCTCAGCAGCTCATGGAACTTTCTCCAAAATAGACCATATAATAGTTCATGCAAGGAACTTAAGCAAATACAAAGGGACGACATAATCCCCTGTATCCTATCTGACCATAGTGGAATCAAGCCAGTTCTCAATAACAAAGCATACCGCAGAAGTTTCTCTCATACATGCAAATTGAACAGCACACTCCTTAGCAAATGCCTGGGTAATGGAAGAGATCAGAGAAGAAATAAAACATTTCCTACAACTCAATGAAAATGAAAAAAATCTCACAAAGGAACTTGTGGGACACAGCAAAAGCAGTCCTGAGGGGCAAATTTATTGCCCTCATTGCCCACATCAAGAAAATGGAGACAGACCAAGTAAATACTCTCATGTTGCAATTAAAACAGCTAGAAAAACAAGAAAAAATGGAACCTAAAGTTACTAGACGGAGCCAGATAACCAAATTAAGAGCAGAGATTAACCAATTAGAAAATGAAAACATTACAGCCAAAATTAATCAAACAAAAAGCTGCTTCTTTGAAAAAATAAACAAAATTGATGGACCGTTTGCAAGATTAATTAAAAAAGGAAGAGAGGAAATCCATTGTAACAGGATTAGGGATGCCACGGGAAAAATCATAACACGTACCCAAGATATCCAAACAATCCTAATGGACTATTTTCAAAAGTTATAATCTCTAAAGGAAGCTATCCCAAACTCATTCTACGAAGCCAATATCACACTCATCCCCAAACCAGGCAAAGACCCAACCAAAAAGGAGAATTACAGGCCAATTTCCTTGATGAACACAGGTGCAAAGATCCTTAAGATTCTAGCTAAAAGAATCCAGAAACACATTAAAAAAATCATACACTATGACCAGGTAGGCTTCATCCCAGAGATGCAGGGATGGTTTGACATTGTAATGATTTTAATGACAAGTTTATTTTGTCAGATATAAGGATTGCTACGCCTGCTTTCTTACGAGGGGCATTTGATTGGTAGATCCTTTTCTAACCCTTCACTCTGAGTTTGTTTGCATGTTTGGCTAAGAGGTGGGTCTCCTGAAGGCAACAGATGGATGGGTCATGTTATAGGATCCAAACTGCAGTTCTTTTTCTTTTGATTGGTGAAGTAAGCCCGTTAATCTTAAGAGATAGTATAGAGAGATGCATTATGGTCACTGTTTTTATTCTTTCCTTTCCTCTGTCCTTGCTCAGATAGACTTCTATTAATGCCTGTATGGGTGCAGGTCTCTGTTCCTGGTTGCTTTTCTCAGGTTGTGTTCCACCTCTTAGTAGTCTTTGTAACGCTGGCTTAATGTTTATGTATTAATTTAGTTTTTCTTTGCTATTAAAAATTTTCAGTTCTCCATCGAATGTGAATGCTAGCTTTTCTGAGTATATCAGTCTGGGTTGGCAGTTATTGGCTCTCAGGGCTCATGTGGTACTTTCCCAGGCCTTTCTTGCATTCAGTGTTTGTGTGGAGAGATCTATAGTGATTCTAATATTTTTCCTATAGTAGTATAGCTCCTTCTTCATTTTTGCTGCATGCAAGATTGTTTCCTTATCATTCAGATCTATCATTTATACTATAATGTGTCTAGAAGTGTTTCCCCTGGGATCCTGCTTGTTAGGTGTTCTATATGCTTCTGTTATGTGGGTAAGATGTTCTTTTTTGAGATGGGGAAAATTTTCACCGATTATCTTGTGGAATAGGTGTTGCATTCCCTTGCTTTGATATTCCTCACCTTCGTATATGAAGGTTAATTTTCTTGGCACTATCTGCTTGCCCTTGAATTTCCCTTCGGTATAATTGAAGTGAATTTTCCATATCTGTCATTTTTTGTTCCAGTTGATGTATTCTGTCTTCTGTATTCCATTTTGTTCACTCTGTTAACTGTGGCTTCCATTGTGTTTTGCATGGAGGAAATGGACTCATTGTTGATTTCAATGGATTCAATGTTGGTTTTCAAAATACTAATCTCACCTCTTAATGAGGTGTGTACTGCCTCTATTTTGTCACTTATCTCATGGCTTAGTGAGGTGTGTGCTACCTCTATTTTTGCATGCATCTCCTGTTTGATGTCCTGCACCTCTTTTGGTATTTTGACCTGGTGTTCTTTCAAATTCTGGTCCATTTCTCACTTTATTTCTTGAGTCATTGCCTCCAGCATGTCTTGGATGTAGTGTTTGTCTTCCATTCCTGCTTTGCTCCCAGTGGGGCTCTCCCCTGGGTTGCTGCTGGCTTTTAGAGATAGCTTGCTATCCTAGCTGTTGATAAACCTTGTAATATTTCTCTGTGATTTTCTCATGGTTATTCAGGGATTATTGCAGACTAATCTGAAATTTTGTTTTGGTCAATAGGTGTCTGTCTTTGCTTGGTTACTGTTTCTGTGCTGGTAGAGGGAGTCTGTACCTGATCTCGGTTCTGTTGGGGGCCGACCTCCAGCTGCTGTCTGACCCACACAGGATTCTCAGCTCTCTGCTGTAGATCACTGGCAGTTCCCGCCGTTAGAAGGGTTGAGCAGCCTAGACTGCTCCTGTTTGTTCCTACAGGTGCTCTTGGCGAGTTTGGATGTGCTGGATGTACTCTCCCAGATGCTGGAGTCTGCTATGGTCTCCTGATGTTTTGTTTTGTTTTACTTTTTTGGCTATTTGTGGGCTTGAACTCTGGTCTTGGGTGCTGTCCCTCAGCTCTTCAGCTCAAGGCTGGCACCCTACCATTTGACCCATAGCACCACATCTGGCCCTTTCAGCTTATGTTTTGCTGAGGAATCAGATCCAAGGCCTCTTGCACCTAAGACAAGCACTGTACTGCTGATCACCTTACCAGCCTGAGCTCCTGACTATTATCGGGTGCTGGAGGCCTGTGTTGTTCAATTCTTAGCCTAGAATACATGGGTCAGGTTCCTGTGGAGTTTGGGCTTCTCTTGTCCTGAACCCCCCACATCTTTTGCTGTCACAGGCATGATTACCAGGAGTGCAGTTCCCTGTTTTTCTCCCCTCTGCTGAGGCGTATGCTCAGCATCTGATTTCAGTTGGGAGGAGTTGGTTATGTTGCTCAGGCTCCAGATCCCCAGGCCTGGTCCCAGACCCAGCCTGGGCACACCTGTTGGACCTGTGCTGCTGTGTATCCCACCTAGATTACACAGCTTGGAGTGCACAGTTCAAATTTCTTCCACCGTTGGGTTCTTGACCCAGTGGTGCTGTACCAGGCTTGGGCATTTAAGCTTCCTTCCAGGGTGTCTCTTGTTCTAGCCTGGCCAGCTGTGTGTTTTGGGGTAGGGGGTCTGGGGATTCCCACCAGCTCTGGTCTCCCTTGAGGAACACACTGTCCCCTGCGGGGTACTCACCCTGGAGCTAGTTGTTTCTGTGTGATGTAGGTTGTTGTTGGTTGCCATTGCAGTCAGAGTTCAATTGAGGTGGTTGTGGGCTAGGCTGAGAGGTGGTGGCTCTGTGTGTTTCTTTTCTGTCACTGCCTCCATTGACACTGTTTGGGTCTGCTCCACGGGATGGGCCTCTGGCCTCCACCCGAGGGGTGGGGAGGGGACTCTGTTCAGGTTCTGATTGCTGGGGTTTGTCTCTGTTTGCGCTCTCTGGATCAGCACCACTTCCTTTCAGTTCTTCTGCTCTGGTGTTCTGTGGGCATCTCATGTATCTCTGAGGTTCCTGCCATGGGGCTGAGTGGGATGGAGCCTCTCTGCTCCAATGGAGAGTGAGGGAAAGGGGTGGGATCTTTGTGTAAGTTCCCTGCTCTGAGGTTTCTTCATTCGTCAGGATCAGCCGGTCTGACACTGATATCTCAGGGGTCTTTGGTGCGGATGATCTGCAGACAACTCCCTGTGTATCTGGGCCACCGGTAGCTCCCACCAGGCCGGGCTGGCCATGGCTTGGCACGCTGCTTTGTGACCAATAGACGTTGGGGGAGGCGTCTTCAAGCTTCTCTATTGTGAAATTCTTCTTTTCAACTCCTGTTTTTCTCTGGATGTTGATTTTGTTGTTGTTGTCGGTCTCTTGGGGAGATTAAACGTTGGAACTCAAACTCTCTTTTTGGTTGGGGAGAGCTGTGGCGTTCCTCTAGTTCCCCATCATCATCTTGGACCCCCTCGAGTTTTTGCTTTTTTTAATTCAGAAATAATTTTAATTTATCTGTTGAAATGAGTACTAAAGGAACTAAAGATATTTCTGGTGCTTATGTGAAAAATTATACCTTAAAATATTCTGTATTCTGTTTGTATAATGCCCAAAATCTATTTTATTCTTTCCTATATATAAGACTTTGAATTCTACATTGTTTTATAATATATAGGTTCATTAATAAATGTGTCCTTTCCGATTGCATTCCATACCAAAACAGTTTAAGATTCCTTTTTTACTAGGTCCTTATTGTATATTTCTTTGGAATAAAATGAAAATTGTCTAATTTTAAAAGTTTTATAATGATTATGCTATGTAAAGGCCTTTCTAAGGTGAAGATTTAATACACTGATGTCAAACTAACTTTTATTTATATGGATTACATGTATTGTTACACTAGTAATTTTGTAATCAACTTTTTAATAATTGTTTTTCATTTCTTGCCTCTGAAGAATGAAAAATCTGGAATAATTCACAGATTTTCATATCATCCTTTGCAATTGCCATGTTAATCTCTGTATTGGTGTAATTTGGGTTCATGTGCTGCTGAAGCATGTAATGTCCTCTAAATTTAGGTAATTAATGATGCAATATTTATACAGGATTATATCCTTGGGTGCCTGTTTGTAACAAGGAAACCTTATTGTTTCTAACAATGCTACTGATCATATTTCCCTAAAATTCTGTGTATAATTGAAAATAATTATATTGTTCAGTTGATTGCTCACGTTTGTAATTTTTTTTGTCAATGACTATTTTAAATCTTTTTCATTTTAGTTTAATCATACTTTGAAGCATTTTTAGCTAGGTCCAAAGAGGATGGCTTTTTCAAGTACTTATTTATTCAACTGAGTTTGCTCTGTGTAGCTAACGGATTCAAAGTAAGCCTTGCTTAAGAGCTACTTCTAAACTTCTGCAGCTGAAATTTTCCTAAATGCGGTCTCATTGGCACAAATGTCTACGTGATGCTTTACCCTTCTTCCATGTAGGATCAGACCAAACAGAATATCTTACCCTGATCGCGTAAATTGTCTTACTTGAACAAAATAAATCTTAGTTCCTAGGGATCATAGAAAAATGAATATTTCAGACAGAACTTTTCAGACTAGAAGGTTTTTATCAAAATATAATGGTTTATTATACCTACCATTTCAAAAGTAGCTAAAGCCAAGAAGGTGAAAAAATTGTTCATATGCATGATTACCGAATGTCCTGGCCTGTCTACCTTCCAACAAGGCAGGAACTTAGACTACTGCCTTTCTATCACCAAATATTTTCATAGCTCCAGGAGAAGTCCATATGTTTCTCCTTGTTATTATGCCTTAAATTGGTAATGTTTCCTCTTGCCTCCAGTCTGTAAATCTACAAAAGGTAAAGGTTTAAATCTAACTCTATCAAACACTGAGGTAGAGATAATGGAAAAATACTTTAAAACAGAGTTGCTTTGGATACCCTAACCAAAACAGAGCAATGCAAAACATGTGCCATTTTATTATATTATATATAGTTATATATTTTATATTTATATGTGCTGATTTTATATTTCACACAGTGAAACTTACTAGAATCAATTGATAATTTGACAAATAAATTGATATTTATTTATTCCAATAAATAGAATTGGAATGTAAATAATTAGGTTTAGAATATATATTAGAATATAAAAAGTATCAATGCAGTGTCTTAGGTATAAACTTGTGATACCTTCTAAGTGTTCATGGTCTTCTGAATTAACATTGTTAAAAATCAATGTTGTTTTCCTCTACTCTATAAGAGATTTTACTCTGATGCTCTGTTTATTGTTTTAACTCACTGGTCCCAAACTGTTTTTCTCCATATTTCTGATGCATTCCTCCTACATATTATACTCTAATTTTGCTAATATGATATCTAAAAGACATTATTCTTCTATAGACCCATGGGTCCTAATATCTTATGGCTGAGTTACCTGCATCATCAGATAACAGGGGCAATACTTCTCACCTAGGCCTACCCAACATGCCAGCAGACAGTCACTGAAAATCCATCTCAATTTCTCATTTCTTATATTTCAGGGCTCCAATTCCTTGAGAAACAAGAATTAACAGCAAGCAATTGTGTAATGTAAGGCAACTTAAAATGAAAGATGAAGTCACAAAATCGAGAGAAATTACTGTATTTCAAACTGAATTGACAGATGACCAGCCCATATGAGTGAACAAGATCAGAAAGTGTCACAAGATTATTTTTAATACCCCTCCCCTAATGACTAATGTAATATTTCAGTCAAGTATAAGTGGGCCCAAAAAATAGTTCCTGGAAGGATAGATCCGTGATTGATCTACCATGGTCAGGAAAATGACTTAGAGGTTAAATTTAATTCAGCAAAACATTAATTGAGAAGATCGTTTGTGCTTCAAAACACTGGTACTTTAGTACAACTTGGTTCTGTGGTATAAAAATGTTGTCATTCTCAAACCAACCTACATTTAATCTCCTGAAAGTGTATTCCTTTTCAAATAAACTTTTTGAAATCACACTTACCAAAATAACATTTGATAAATAGATGACACTTAGTGACATTACAAGTTTTTCAAGTGTAGAGAGCAAGTTACAATAGAGTTGATTCATTTACCCAGCACTAATGTCAGACAAGTTCAACCATTCATTAAAGTCTAAAAGTAGTACCACGCACCATTTGTGTTGCTCAGTAGGTGCCTTCCAGAAATTTGTTTAATAGATCAGCCTCCCATATTTCAACCCTAAACATTAGCTAATAAAGTAAATTTCATCACTTAATAACGGGCATTTTAAAAAGTCACAAATACTTGCCTTATCATATGCTGTTTTGTTTTCCCTCTGTCTAACACAGTAAGACATATGTCTTTAAGTCTTGAATATGGGTACTCATCTGAGATGTGACAAAATCTATCTTCTATTTCTATCATATTCTTCTATAGTAGTATATGTTACTTTTCTTCCTTTTCCAAAACTTATAGGTAGTAGAAAGTTTTATTCCATGTAAAATAAAATAATCACACATCATTGTACAAAACCATTTTTAAAAGCTGGTAGTTAAGAATACATTCAAAGCCATTTTTAAACTTTCTTGTTGACTAAAGATTAATCTTCCAAATGGATGAGAATATAATCATGTCTAGGTGTTTCAAGTCTCCAGTCTTGCAAATTGTTAGTGCAGATGAATGAATTATGGAAATATAAGCTGACATCAGTTCAAGTATATGCAGGACTGAAACTCCATGGAATGTATATAAACCTTTCAAATATTAACAGACAGTTTAACAGAATGACTATCAGGAAGTTGAAACCAGAGTGCCATAATAGTAAAGACATAGAATGAATGAAAAATGGAACAAGGGGCAAGTACAGCTAGAATACTCAATGTACACATTTGAGAAAGGAAGTGGTTAATCGGAAATAAATCTTGGAGAATGGGGTGGTTGAGAATGATAGAAGGTGTCACTGTGATCCAGGAGCAATGGATAATTAGGTGGACATATTTAATTGTAAGACACTTGCACAACCTTTGGAAATTTAGTTAAAAAAAACACAAAAACACATAAAAATCACAACCAAACAGCAATCTGTAGGGATTATGAATATGACCTCTCAAAATTTTAAGGAGTTAATGGAGGGAAGTCTTAGTAAAAGCAAACAAAGATGTTCAAAGAGGGCAGTTTGGCGTAGGGGAGGATTCTGAACAGATTTAAATAGATTATCTAGGGTTATAAATCACATATATCTGCTGCAAATATTATCTTTCTTCTATGAGTTCTCTTTGTCTGAACTTGATACTCCAGTCCTGAGCCACAATTGATAGCTTGGAAAAATGGAATGGAAGAAACAAAAAGAAGAACCCATTACTCCACTGTAGAGAAAACAATCCTCTATTTTTTCCTCTCATCTCTCTTCACTGCATTTTATTCATACTTTTAGGTCAATTCATTTTGAATTACATTTTCCTTCTTTATTCTGGCAAAGTAATTGGTCAAATAATTCACTAAAAGTTATTTGCCATTTTTTTTTGATTATGCTGTTTAATTGACTAAGCGAGTCCATTAAACTTTCCTCTTGTATTTGGTTGCCATGAAACAACATCTATGTTAATGAGGACAAATCTAATGTAAAAATTGTCTCCAGAAAACCAGTCCAAGAAACTGTGATTAAAAATACTTGGCTACCTTTTTTCTTTTTCCTTTACCTTGAAAGTCTTCTTGTGTCTAAATTGCCCAGAAAAATAGGTACTCCATCACTTTTTGTTTCAATCACTTCTAACCTCAAGGATATATTTTGCTAACAAGATGCTTAGAGGAAACCAAAAAATACTCCATTTTTATCTTCTCACTTAAGACTCTCCTTAGATACCATATAAGGAACAGTGAAGTTTTTCTTTGCAAAATTATTTCAATATATTATTTTTCTCTTGTTCTTGCATTTGCTCACCAAGATGTATGGAGAAGAATAGAGGTAAATCACCCATACCTTGGAAGACAGGCCTGTTACAAAAAGACAACGCTTCTGTGTCCTACTTCTATGTCCTCCTCTCAGCTCTTTCCTGATTTCCAATTAAACACAGCTTCTTGGCTATTGAAGCCTCACCCACTGATTCATCTTCATAGTTTCTCTTTTAAAACTCTTTTAAGAGTAGAGACCCAGCTATATACAACCAATCTGAAAAGGATCCCAAACCTCAAAATCTAAAGGAGTTTTATGACTCTTCAGGAGGACGATTGGGAGACCTAGGACCCCCCCCCCCCATGCCAATCGTTTGATCATCACATTCCTGCCTCGTTTTGTCCCCTTTCCTATTGACCAATATTCGTCGCTGTAACTGATCTGGATATGACCAGGTGTCAGGAATGGTAGTGGTTAGAGCCCCATTCTTTTTTTTTCTAGGAGACAACTCCTCCCTACTTGCACTCTCAGCAATCACTGGCAACCCAATGACTCATATCCTTTTGCAGGTTTGGTACGTGTTCCCCCATTTATTGTTCTGGCTACTAATGACTCTCAGTTTTCCCAGGTTCAATTGATTCATCCGTGCACTAAAAGAGCAGTAGGATTGATCCTTGCAATCGGGTCCGCAATCATCGCTACAGTGGCTTCAGCTACCACGGCCGCTATATTGCTGTCCCAAAGCGTGTCCACCGTGCAACAGATAAACCAGCTCATCCCTCAACTGTCCTCCATAGAATTATAACATTTACAAGTTGCCAATCTTCTTAAGGGAGGCCTCCTTTTGCTCCAACAACAAATAGACTTGCTCCAAGAACAGATTACGTTTCTTTGATTACAACAAGGAGGACTATGTAATGCTATGACTAATTCTGTCTGTCAGCTTTCCACTCCCGCACCCAATTTCACTGAACTTAGTAACTACATCAAAGGCCTTAAGTCCCTTAAGTACTTAAACTTGAACCAAAACCTGCTGCATGATGTTACCCACCTAAACCAGACCACCATTCAGCTTATTCCCGCTGTCTCCTTTTTAGAAGATATGCTTAAAAAGTTACAACAATGGTTTTCGCCATCCTCTCTGGTCATCTGGGGAGGCCGTGCACTTGTAGGGCTTACTCTCCTAGGAATTATTAAATGCTTGCACTCCTGGCAAAATTGCCTCCAATGACGGGTCACCATAATGACGGTCCTTTTAAAAGAAAAGGGAAAATTTGTGGGTAGAGCCGGTCAGATCTGGTTGAGTCAGCTAGAGTAGTAGTTGAAGCACACTTCCTGCTCATAGAGACGTGACCCACAGGCACGTCTGCCTAGCTTTCCAGCCATGAGCTGTCCATGCTCCCTACATGCCCCCGGGGGACCAATCAGTGCCTGTCACCAAGCAGTGCCCATCATCAACTCCCCGCTAAGAAATTGGCTGGGAAGGACTCAGGAGGTTGGGAAAGCTGGAGCTATAAAATCCCAACCCTTGTGCAGAAATAAACCAGAACTGCTTAAGCCTGTTCTCCCAACGTGTGTTCCTTGAGTGCGTCTTTCACACTTACCTCCTGCCAGAGATCTAGCCCTACAATGTAGCAATAGGGGAGGCCTTATAGTCCTTCACCTTCATTAGACTTGAAGCTAAGAATCTGTGATTACTTGGAAATCAGGCAAGAGCTAAGAGGAGGACAGAGAAATAGGACATAGGAGCATTGTCCTTTTGTAAAAGACACTGTCATCCATGGTATGGGTGATTCAACTCTATTCTTCTCCATACATCTTGTTGAGCAAATGCAAGATGAAGAGAAAAAAATAATCTATTGAAATAATTTTGCAAAGAATAACTTCACTGTTCCTGATATGGTATCTAAGGAGAGTCTTATGAGAGAAGATAAAAGTGCAGTATTCTTCGGTTTCTTCTAAGCATCTTGTTAGCAAAATATCTTTGAGGTTATAAGTGATTGATCCAAAAATTGGCAGAGTACTTATTTTTGAGGGCACTTTAGACAAAGAAGACTTTCAAGGTAAAAGATAAAAGAAAAATGTATAGCTAAATATTTGTGATCACAGCTTCTTGGACTGATATTTTGGAGACAAAGTTTTACATTAGAGATTGTCCTCATTAACATTGATGCTGGGTTTCCGTGGCAACCAAATGCAAGGGGGAAGTTTAATGGACTCGCTTGGACAAGAAAAGAGCATGATAGAAAAAAAATGGCTAACAATATTTAGTGAATTATTTTGACCAATTACTTTGCCATAACAAAGAAGGAAATATTTAATTCAAATCACTTGACTTAAACTTATGAATAAAAGTAGTCAATAGAAATGAGAGAAAACGTAGACGACTGTTTCCTCTCCAATGGAGTAATGGGTTCTTCATCTTGTTTCTTCCATTTTATCTTCACAAGCTATCAAGTGTGGCTCAGGACTGGAATATCCTTTCAGACCAAGAGAACTCGCAGAAGAAAATATTTGCAGCAGATGTAGGTGATTTATGACCTTAAACAGTCTATTTAAATCTGTTAAAATTTCTCCTCTACCCCAAATTGCTCACTTCGAACAGCTTTGTATGCTTTTCCCAAGATTGTCCTTCATTAACTATTTAAAATTTTGAGAGGCCATAATCATACTCTATAGAGATTGCTGTTTGGTTGTGCTTTTTGTGTGTTTTTGTTTTTTGTTGTGTTTTTTCACTGAATTTCAAAAAGTTGTGAAAGTGTGTTACAAAAATGTCCATCTAATTGTCCAATGTTCCGTGATCAGAGTCACTCCTTCTATCATTCTCAACCAACCCCTTCTACAAGATTTATTTCCGATTTACCACTTCCTTTCTCACATGTGTATATTAAGTATTCTAGCTGTACTTGCCCCTTGTTCCATTCTTCGTTCATTCTATGGCTTTATTATTATTCCTTTACTATTATTACTATTAATTCAATTTCCTGATAGTCATTCTGTTAAACTGTCTGTTAGTACTTTGAAAGGTTTATATACATTCCATGGAGTTTGAATTCTGCATATACTTGAACTGATGTCAGCTTATATTTCCATTATTCATTCATCTGAAGTAACAATTTGCAAGACTGGAGACATGAAGCACCTAGACATGATTTCATTGCCCTCCATTTGGAAGATTAATCTGTAGTCAACAAGAAAGTTTAAAAATGACTTAGAATGTATTCCTAACTACCAGTTTTTATAAATGGCTTTGTACAGTGGTGTGTGATTATTTTATTTTACATGGGATAATATTTTCAACTACCTATAAGTATTGGCAAAAGAAGAAATATAAAATTTACTACGGTAGAGGAATATGATAGAAATAGAAGACAGATTGTATGTTTGTCAAATCTCTGATGAGTACCCATATTCAAGACTTAAAGTCATATTTCTTACTGTGTTAGACATATAGGGAAAACATAAAACACCATATGATAAGGCAACTATTCATGACTTTTTAAAATGTACTTATGTGATGAAATTTACTTTATTAGCTAATGTTTTAGTTTGAAATATTGGAGGCTGAACTATTTAACAAATTTTTGAAGGCACCTACTGAAAACACAAATGGTGGGGGGTACTATTCCTACACTTTAATGAATGGCTGAACCTGTTTGGCATTAGTGCTGGGTGAATAAATCAACTCTATTGAAACTTGCTCCCTACACTTGAAAGACTAGTAACCTCACTAAATATCATCACTTGTAAAGTGTTATTTTGGCAAATGTGATTTTTAAAAGTTTATTTGAAAAGGAATATACTTTCAGCAGATTAAATGTAGGTTATCATTTGTTTGAGAATGACAACATTTTTATACTACAGAACCAAGTTTACTGAAGTACCAGAGTTTTGAAGCGCTAAGGATCTTCTCAATTAATGTTTTTTAAATTATATTTGACCTCTATGTCAAGTATTCCTAGCATTGGTAGACCAATTATGGATCTATCGTTCAGGAACTATTTTTTAGCCTGCTGATACTGGACTGAAATAATTCATTAATCATTAGGAGAAGGGTATTACAAATAATCTTGTGACATTTGTGGTCTTTTCCACTCATATGGCATGGTCATCTGAAAATTGAAAGTTTGAATTACTGTACTTTCACATTTTGTGATTTCATCTTGCATTTTAAGTTGCCTTGCATTTCCCAATTGCTCACTGCTAATTCCTGCATTTCAAGGAATTGGGGCCCTGAAATATAAGAAATGAGAAATTGAGATGGGTCTTCAATTACTTTCTCTTGGCATGTTTCATGGGCATAGGTGGGAACTTTTGCCCTAGTTATCTGATGATGCGGATAACTGGGACCTGGGATCCTAGGACCCATGGATTCTATAGAAGAATAATACCTTTTAGACATCATATCAGCAAAATTTGAGTATAATCAGTAGGAATGCTTCAGAAATATGGAGAAAAACAATTTGATACCAGCGAGTTAAAACAATAAACAGAGCAGCAGAGTAAAATCCCTTATAGATTAGAAGAAAACAACACTGTTTTTTTTACCATGTGAATTCAGAAGACCAAGAACACGTAGAAAGTATCACAAGTTTATACCGAAAACATTGCATTGATACTTTTTATATTCTAATATATATTCTCATCCTGATTATTTATATTCCAATCTATTTATTGGAATAATATAAATTAATTTGTCAAATTATCAATTAATTCCAGTAAGATCCACTATGTGAAATATAAAATCAACACATATAAATATAAAATATATAATTTTCTATAAGAAAATGTTTTGCATTGTTCCGTTGTGGTTAGGGAATCAAAGGCAACTGTTTTAAAGTATTATTCCATTATATCTACCTCATTGTTTGGGAGAATTAGAACTAAAGCTTTACCATTCGGGGATGTACAGCTTAGAGGCAAGAGGAAACACTGTGATTAAAACACTACCAATTTAAGGCCTAATAACGAGGAGAAACATATGGACTTCTCCTGGAGCTATGGAATATATTTGGTGATAGAAAATCAGTGGTGTAACTTCCTGCCTGGTTGGATGGTAGTCAGGCCAGGACATTAGGTAATCATGCATATAAACAATTTTTTCACCTTCTTGGCTTTAGCTACTTTTGAAATGGTAGGGTGTAATAAGCAGTTATATTTTGAAAAAATACCTTGTAGTCCGAACAGTTCTGTCTGAACTGTTTGTCTCTATATAATCCTTTGTAACTAAGATTAGTTTTGCTCCAGTAAGACAATCTATGCTGTCAGGGTAAGACATTCTGGTTAGGCTGTTCCTACATGAAGCAAGGGTAAAAGGTCAAGGAGACATTTGTGCCAGCAAGACCTCATTTGGGAAATTTTAAGCTGCAGAAATTTAGAAGTAGCTCTTGAGCAAGGCTTACTTTGAATCCATTAGCTCCACAAAGCTAAATAAGTTAATAAATAAGTACTTGAAAATCCATCACCTTTGCACCTATCTATAAAGGCCTCAAAGTATGATCAAATTTCAAATGAAAAAGACTTAAAATAGTCATTTACAAAAACTTGCAAATGTGAGCAATCGAACAAACAACGTTAAGTTTTTCCACCATACACAGAATTTTACAGAAATAATATACCTGTCTTAAGATTGCATCATTGATTACTTAAGTTTATAGGATACTACATGCTTCAGCAGCAGGTCTACCCGAATTACAATACAGAGATTTACATGCCTCTTGCACAAGGATGATATGAAAATTTGTGAATTATTCCATATTTTTCATTCTTCAGATGCAAGAAATGAAAAACAGTTATTCAAAAGTTGATTACAAATATACAAGTGTAATAATATATGTAATTCATAGAAATAAAAGTTAGTTTGACATCAGTGTATTCAATCTTCAACGTTTTAGAAAGGCCTTTACATAGCATAACCTTTATAAAACTTTTGAAATAAATAACATTGTCATTTTATCCCAAAGAAATAAAATTCTATAAGGCCCTAAGAATTAAAAGAATCTTAAAATGTTTCTATATGGAATGCAATCTGAAAGGACACAGTTATTAATGAACGTATGTATTATAAAACAATGTCGAATTCAAAGTATTATATCTAGGAGCGAATGAAATAGATTACGGACATTATACAAACAGAATACTAAATATTTTAAAATATACTTTTTCAGACAAGCACCAGAAATATCTTTAGTTTCTGTACTACTCATTTCAACAGATAAGTTAAAATTATTTCTGATTTAAAAAATCACAAACTCTATAGAAATCATTATAGATGTATACAAACAACTCGAATATATTTTGACATCAAAGTCAGGCAATTCACTTGGAAGAATACCATGGAATACATGAATTTTTAAAGTAAGGTATTGCTGTTGCTTTGTATTGTGAAAATATTTTCTATGGTCACATACGATGGACTGGCAATTTTGAAATTAAAGAAACTGAACTGATCCATTAGGACTTAGGAGAACAATTTATACAGCTTTCCACAACTTCAAAGAGGTAGTGATACATACTTATCCTTTTGGCAATATCAAATGCAGTTTCTTCCAAGTTGTGCTTCAGACCTGGCTTGATATAATGGTTCAACAGAAGGAGATCCAGCGTATCATTGCTATATCTATTCCCAGCAGCAAATGCATAGGGGTCAAGAGGCCTTTAACTTGGCCATTGGTATCTGCATCATGATGAAATAAAGAAGCCACTCTGTTATTATTCCATGTATAAGTACTACGCAGGGATGTCCAGCCATTCGCAGTTATTGCATGAATATCTGCCTTGAGCCACCAACTCATGGACAATATCTAAGTGTCCACTGTAGGCTTCTCGATGAAGAGGGGTATACTCATCGTCATCCCTAGTAATCACATGAGTGACCTTTTTGGAAAGTAGTCTCTGCACTGTAGTAAGGCGATTATTTTCAGCAGACCAAAGAAGAAATTTGCTTGGATACTATTTCATTTTTTTCTTGCAATTGATACCATTTCTCACTTTTTCATCTTGTTCCTCAACTTCTTCAGAATTGCCTAACCAGAGACTTTGAGTGCCAGTGAGAATGAGCTGTCCATGTATTTCCCCAATAGTTCACATTGGATGAAATGGTCAGAAAAATCTGGTGAATTTGCTGCAACTGTTTTTTCACTATTATTTATTTTCTCTTTTTTCATTTTTACTATTCTAAATTATTCTAACGGGAGAGTAGGGAATTGGTAGAGAGCAGAGGAAAGATTTTCCTCCGTATTTAAAGGTACAGACTGAAAATGAGGACCAGTGTTGTCTTCTTGTGCAGCTTATTCTAAGAATGAGAAAACAGGAAATAATGTCTTCTATGTAAATGAATTGGGATATGGCAGAGCAGAAAGTGAAATGTTGCATCCAAAAATATAAAAGCAAAATAAATTAAGATAATTATGGAGCAATCATATTACTTATGAGAACCATGAAAGGGAGAGAGGAAGAGAGAGACAGATGTGCAATGATTTAGCTAGCCACAAAATCCATCCCTCTCATCAAATTATAGAGCAAATAAATTTATTTTTTTTTTTGGGTCCGGTCGTGGGGCCTGAACTCTGGGCATGGGCACTGTCCCTCAGCTCTTCAACTCAAGGCTAGTACTCTACCACTTGAGCCACAGTGCCACTTCCGGCTTTTTTCTTTTTGCATATGTGGTGCTGAGGAATCGAACTCAGGGCCTCAGGCATGCAAGGCAAGCACTCTACCACTGAGCCACCTTCCCAGCCCATAAATTTATTTTTTAAAAGATATGGAAATAGAATTTAAGATCAGATGTGTCCATTGTTTTTAATTATATTCTTATTATCTTAAATACTTGTACAAGGGAATTTTCATTGTACATATCAGTTTTTTAAAGTAAAATGGATCTTTATATAACTTTTCCACACCCTTCCAAACCTCACCCCACTTTAATTTTTTCTAGTTTCATACTATCTGCATTGAATATTATACCTTCACACTCCTCCTCCATAACTCTCTTTATTCCTTCCTTTTGACTTCCACTCACATATTCCAAGTGATATTTTCCTGGTATTCATTTTGTTGGAGTAAAGTTCAATTTTATAAGAAATTACACCTTTGAAATACTCCTCTGAAAATAGCATGCTTTGGTTAATATTTTTGTGTAAACTTGTATAAATTTCTAGCTTCCAAATATGGCTCTGACTTAGTTCCATTAATATATTTTTAGAACTATCCATTTCGTTGCAAATAATGTAACAGTCTTCAAAATGGATGGGTTCAATCCAATTGTGTATATGTGCCACACTTTCTCTAATCATCACTCTGCCAAAGGGCATCTGGTCTGTTTCCGTAACTTGGCTACAGTGAATAGTGCAGCAATGAACATGATTGTGAAAGTGATTTTACTGTTACGTTTTGGAATAATTCATCACTTCCTTTGTGGGAGCAATACTCTATCCAGTTTTCCATAATAAGAACATCCTTCCCTTCATCTTCATCACAATGTATTGCAAGTCCTCAAAAACACACTTACCCCTACACTTACCCCTACAGGTCTCAATAAGCTAAAACACCACTGTGCCCATATTCTTTCAAAACATTTTTTCATAATTGTACATATAATTTAGTGAGAACCTTCTATGTACTTTCCTAATGTGGGAATGAGGGACATGACAGAGTAAACGTAAGAAATATGCAACTTAATTAGCTATTATCATATTTAAAATCATGTTCAGCTCTAATTCATAGCCTCACATAATATTATTTTAATCTTTATTTGATTACTTCATCTAACCCATAAATTATATCAGGTGAGTTAAAAGCAAAGGCAAAAAGTGTGGTTTGATTTTGACACTCATGTGTGAGGTTGTACAACATGGGCAAATGCAAATAGATGGATTGGAATTAATAGCTCTTATCCATTTTGTTAACGTAGAGATGATTTTCACAACCTGATTCTTGAATTCTTATTCCATTCAACAACAAGAAACATGTGATAATTTCCTTTGTTTTGCTCCTTATTAACTTTTTTTCCATTTTATTTTATAATGGATGATTTCATAAATGTACTGTAGGTACAAAAATATGTTAAAATATTTCTATCCGTATGCATTGACATATACATACACACGTATATTATGCACGTTATATGATAATGTATAATTTCAGTAACTGTACAATTTACTAAATTATTAAAACTATTAATGGCTCATGCCTGGCATCCTGGTTACTCGGGAGGCTGAGATCTGACAATCATAGTTTGAAGCCATCCTGGGCAAGAATGTCCAGGAGCCTCTTATCACCAAACAACCAACAGAAAATCAGAATTGGAACTGTGGTTCAAATAGTAGAGTGGTAGACTTGAGAGAAAAATCTCAGGGATATCATCCAGGTTCTTAGTTTAAGAAGTACAATCTACCCAAATAAAATCTATTTAATTTACACCTGTGTAATTAAAGTATTTCCATCACCCAAATGCACAACCATGCTCATTTGCAAGGTAACTCTGTTTTGTCTGAAGTACCATAAAATATTTTCACTTAAGGTGAAAGCATTGGAACGTGGGTTCATTCTATCTCTCTCATGCATTTTTCCACTCAAATATTCAAATCTTACAATTATTCCAGTTATTTAAAATAATAGTTTTTTACTTTAATACCCAAATATTAGAGTTTGAATTGAGTGTCTTTTGCTCCCTAAATGGGTGCTCTTACCACTTTGTCATGTCCCCAGCGCTAAATTATCCTGATTATTTTTCAGATCCTTGTGTATGACCTTGGGCTCAGTCCATGTTATGTTATTCTTCCTGGAATTTAGAATAACAGGTGCATGGTATTGTGTACTGATTTTTTTGTCCAGTCTGGGCTTTAACCTCTATCCTCTCAAGAATAGACTCCCATGTAGTCAGGATTTTCATAAGTTTGTGATAGCTGATGTTTTTTTTTTAAGTCTTTGCATTTCCTGCAGGTTCTTGACTACTGAATTAATTTGTTTTCTTGGGTTGTGTTGTTTCATTTGAATGTATGTGTTGAGTTGTTCCTCACTTGTACTTTTGTTTCTTTCAATCAAGTTCTTACCTAAAATGCTGAGAAACCAATTCTTCTTTTTCATGATAGTCAAGGTGAACATGATTTATTACAAAGCAATTTCAGTAATATTTAAACATCTTCATATCTATGGATGGTACATAAATGATAAGTGCTGTGACGGGTTTTTTTATTTTCACAGCAGTCTTTGCCATGCACAGACAGATCATCATAAAATCTATGAAGATAATAAAACTACAGATGCAAGCAAAGAGAAGAAAAACCTATTATTAATTGTTTGACAGAGGCTTGAGTTCTAGTGAAAGAAATACGTTGCTTGATGCAAGATTTCACAAAATTGTATTGCTAGGGGGAAGCTAAACAATCATCTAATTCTACAGAATTGAGGGAGAAGAATCAAACTCCTGAATAGTTTACATATGGGTCAAATAAAAGCATGCTTCTAAAAAGAGAGTTGAATTTAGAGAAACATGATGAGTTCTATGTAAATGGGTGCTTAGCTGATTTTGTTAATTTGTAAACTAATACAGGGAAATAGGGTACAGCAAGGTAAAAAAAAGAACTTCGCATTGAAATACTCATGTGTGTGTGTGTGTGTGTGTTTGTGTGTACATGCACGTGTATATACGCATGCATATGTGCAAGTGCTCATTTATTAATTCATCATCCCTAAGCTTCTGTGTCCAAGGATAGTGGCTTACCACTTGAGCCATTGTTCCACTTCTGGTTTTTTGGAGATAATCGCATGTATTTTCATGATTGGACTGGCTTTGAATAGTGGTCTTCATATCTCAGCCTCCAGAGTAGGAAGCTAATCTTACTCAGCCCCCAAGTAGCTAGTTAAAATTCGGCCTGTCCTCTATATTTCACTGCTTTTTATTCTTGTCCTGAGGTGTTCACATGCCTAAGTCATATATATGTCTAGTTGCTTTAAGAAATACTCTTATTGCTTGGCACCAGGGGCTCCCATCTGAACTCTTAACTACTGAGGAGGCTTGAGAACAGAACCCAGGCCAAAATTTTAGTGGACTTCCTTCTCAATCTATAGTTGGGTGCATTGGATCATTTCCACCATCCTGCACTATCTACAGGTTAAGATTGGAAGGGCTGCCGAATCCAGGCCAGCCAAGTTAGGAAGCAAGACAATTTGGTGTGTAACTCTTATTCCCTTGATAATGGGAAGGCTAAAAAGTCCGATCAGATGCATGTTCTTTTGGAAGGGAACCCCTATCCTAAAATTAACCACTGATATGACAACACTCTACAAAAACAATACCCAAGTTGAACACAATTTCCCACAACCAAAATAAGCATATACTTTAACATGCAAAAACTTTGCTCTTTGCTCTAATATCAGCTTCATCTAATTATCATATCATGTGACAGAATAGTTTCTTCATTAAACTGATTATATATTTTAAGAAACCTAGAAAATTCTTTCTCACAGATTAAATCAAACGAATGGCAAATTGCCTCATTTCTTACCTCTTTGACTACCACTATAAATTCATCTTATGATTATTATTAATAGTAATATATTCAGATTTATTAATTTACTTTGTAACAGTTTTTAAACTTTTGGCTTCTCTGCTGAAGTTGAAGTATTTAAATAGTATCATCAAATTATATTACTTGGGTACTTAGGGCAGTTTTTTAAAAAGTTTTAAACCAATGGTTTCTAGTAATTCTGTTTTTTTTGGGGGGGGAGGGTGTCGGATCATGGGACCTGAATTCTGGGCTTGGGCGCTGTTCCTCAAGGCTAGTTCAAGGCTAGCACTCGACCACTTGATCCACAGCGCCACTTCCAGTTTTTTTTTCTGTTTATGTGATGCTGAGGAATTGAACCCAGGGCCTCAAACATGCAAAGCAAGAGTTCTACCACTGAGCCACCTTCCTAGCTCTCTATGAATTCTTAATTGGTATATTATTTAGTTTATTTTTAATTTCAATTTAATTTTATTGTGAAGGTAATTTACAGAGGGGATACAGCTACCTAAATAATGAGTACATTTATTATGGAAGGAACATATTTATCGCTTCCATTGATTTTTTTGCACACTCAAAAAAGAAACTACTGATGCTTTTCCTGTCCATATTGACCAATGCGTACTTTTCTTTCTTCATGCATTTTTTATTATAAAATTGATATACAGAGGGCTTAAAGTTATTTAAGTCAACTAAAGAGTACACTTCATTTTATTTTCTAAATTTTGAACTTAATTATTTTCTTTTGTTTCTTTAGGGTAATTCTTTTTTCAGAGTTGTAGGATTAGTTAATTTAGTTTTGCATAATTTTAACACATGTAAATTATTCAGAGATATATTTTTTGCTTTCTAAATAGTTAACATGTGAATATTTAAAAATTATTTTCTTAAATTTTATATGGTTGATGAATTTAAATAAATTTAATTTATTAAAGTTCTAAACATATTTGTTCAGGTAATGAATAATGTATTTTCAAGAAGCACATACTTAATAAAAAAGGCTCCATTACATGGTCACTTTTTGGAAATATTTATACTTGAATTAAAAAAAAAACTGAGCTGAGCATAGTGATTTGTAGTTTCCATTTTCTAACTATGTTGGGAAGTATAAATAGGGTATGTAATTCGGGAGAGACTGGGAAAATATGAGACCTCATCATAAAATTTCCAGAGTGAAATGATTAGAGATATAGCCATGCCTAGCAAGATATAGAGCACCTGGTTATCATATACTAAATCTTGAGTTAAAACACCAGTAACATCAATCTTTTATCAAAATAAAAGTATACATGTTTCAAAATGTTTATTATTTAAAACTTGTTTGCAAATTTCTCATGTCTTTTATTTCTTAATTTTCAATTTACTTAATCTATAAGAATCCAAGAATCTTGTGATTGTTTTATTTCTACTAAACTTTTAAATAGTATGAGCAATATTATGATTTCATATATTGAAATATTTTACTGTTTGTGATAATTTCCTCTGTTTAATATGATAATAACAGTATTACAAATGTATGTATGTGCTATGTGTGTGTGTGTTTATGTGGGTTTTGTATGTGTGTGCTTTGTGTGTACTTTGTAATGCTTGGGAGATCACACAATTGCTACACATATGTTAGGCCAAAGTTTTATGTCACTGAACTATACTGTCTAGTTATAATACAATTTGTGTTTTAAGTTATGACTTTTTAAAATTTTCATTCCTAATATGCTTTTTCAAAATTATATATGATAAAATGTGATCCACCTTCTATCCACATTAGCAACTGTTAGTTTTATTCTTTCTCTTATTTCTTTGGAAATGAATTATATTCCTATTACAACTTTTTTACATTGTAACAGCTCTATACAATGCTTTGTTTTCTATTTTATTTTTTCCATGTTATCTGACTTTCAGTCCAAACTATCAGGTGGATTAAAAAGAAACTTGATTCAGAACACTTTATTTTTCTCCTTCTCTTCTCTGAAGTCTTTCTGTTTTTTGAAACAATACCAATGACATACAGCTCCTATGTGATCCACCATTCTTCCCCATCTCTCTCTCTTCTGCAGTACAGCTCAAGTCGTTATCATTCAGCTTTATTATGCTATAATGTTATCTAAAGCTTAACTCATTCCTAAATTAATTTTAGTTGCTTTGAGCAATCTCTAAAGACATTTATCTATATATAATATCAGGGGTTTGTGTTTCCACAAGGTGCGAAATATGAGTGACTATCAAACATCCAGATATCTCTGGAGAATATTGGTCCACCTGCTCAATAATACCGTATGTAAATTCAAGGAATTCATAGCAATCTTGTAAAATGGTGTAGCTTGAACCTTCATACAAGCTTTGAATCATATTACCATGTTTAGTGAAGATAACCTAGTTCTATTATAAGACCAGACGCATAGAAGAAGGTAACAGATTTTTCAAAAATAAATTCTTAGTTTTATGTTCCACAGATTATGAAAAGGATGCTATGAGACTTTATGAAATAAAAACAGAATCTTAAATGGTTGTATTGGCACTATTGCCTCTCTAGATTTAAAGAATGATCTTAGAATATTACCTCAATCCTTTGTTTGTGTGTATGTATGTCAGTGATGGGGTTTGAACTCTGGGCTTGGGAGTTGTCCATGTGCTCTTCAGCTCAAGGTGAGCACTCTACCGCTTGAGCAACAGCAAAACTGCCAGTTTTCTAGTGGTTTATTGGAGATAAGAGTCTCATGGACTTTCCTGCCCAGGATAGCTTTAAACCACCATCCTCAGATCTCAGCCTCCTCAGTAGCTAGGATTACAGGCGTGAGCCACCGGCACCGGGCCTACCTGAAACCTTATAAAGAATGATTATCAAACTAAATGTGAGATGTAAAAACCTGTAAAACATAAATGTAAATATTCATGGCATCGGATTAGTAAATGTTTCTAAAAATTTGACATGGAAAACATTAGTAGCTAAAGAGAAGCAAGAACTGGATTATATCAAGTGATAACCTTTCATAATTCAAAGGACACTATAACAGAAACGAAACCATATCCAACAGATAGAGGGCATATATTTGTTAATGCTACAATGTTAATGCTACAATGATTCTGAAACTTAAGTGTTTTTTGGGAGGGGTCCGGTTGTGGGGCCTGAACTCTGGGCCTGGGCCCTGTCCTTCAGCTCTTCAGCTCAAGGCTAGAGCTCTACCACTTGAGCCACAGAGCAACTTCCGGCTTTTGTTTTGCTTATGTGATGCAAATGAATCGAACCCAGGGCCTCAGGCATGCAAGGCATCGCTCTACCACTGAGCCACCTTCCCAGCCCCTGAAACTTAAGTATTTTTATATCTTCTAATTCTATATAAATTTTTTTACTGAATAGTATATTTCGTTAAATAACATATGCAAATTAATAGTCAATAGGAGGAGCATATGAAATAAGCTCCTTTTTAGTGTCTAAGAAATAATAAAAACTCACTAATAAGTCCATAATATAAAAAGAGGACACAAAATATAGTAATGCTTTTGTGGAGAAATTGATACACTTCTGATAGTGATCGATTTGTATAATACTACAATCATTTTAGCAAATAAGATTTCAAGTCTTCAAAAGGTGAAAGAGAATTTTATAGGATCCAGGCATTACACTTCTATGAATATATTAAACAGAAGTAAAAAAAACTTTTTTGGATAGAGAATGTAGTTAATTGACAGTGAACTTGAATAGTAAGTGTGAGACCCTGGAAATGATCCGCAAAAAACAAATTTTGAAAAGTCACACTATAGAGGATGTATGCTGGGCAAATTCCTGTAACTGAATTTTATATCTATTTTTAATGTCTGTTCTAAAATTTACAGCATTTCTATTTGAAGAAATGCAAGTTTGTGAAAATCGGGCTTTGAAAACTTATGAAGGCACAATTCACTTCCAAAGCACTAAAATGTATACAATAAAAGGAGATAATATATTGTAAGTGAATTGCATGTCAGGAAAAAAAAACTATTGTTAAAACTTCTTCACACAAAATGCAGAATAGCTAAAAAGATGTTTTGGTGTTGGCTAAAAACTCTTTGTAAACTACTGCATTTAAAACAAAGATGTGATTTCTGTTTATTTTGAGGGTATTTTGTCCGTTTGGGTTTATACAGAGATAACTCAATCCAAAAGTATATGTGATAACTCTAATACCTAGGAATTATGCATCAATTCTAAGTAATTTTTTTTATTATTTTTTATTGTGAAAATACTGTACAGATGGGTTACAATTACCTGGGCAAGATAATGAGTACATGTCTTATCAAGCATTGTAGCCTCCACCTTTGTTTACCCTTCCACTCCCTTCCCATCCTCCCCCTGTCCCCCACCCAATCCTCCCTGTTCCCCCCCAAAGTTGTAAAGTTCATTTTTCGACATAACGACTTGTACATCTCATTGTTGAAATGAGTCCACCTGTATCCCTATTGTTTTCCCATGGTTTCCCTTATTTGCAATATCTAGTATATGTCTGAGTCAAGCAGAAAAGGTCAGATAAGGTGATGTTAGGGAAATGAACCCTAAGGTAGGTATTCAAATGTTTCCTTTTCTTTCGTGCGATTGTTTCTAACACATTTATGATTATTTCTTTGTTGCTTTGTATGTCCCTCCCCCACAGTATAACCCCTGCTTTCACTGTATTTGATGTCGGTATAATTGGGGAGGGGAAGGGGTAAAACTTCTAAGTAATTGAGAAACTTTTCTGGAAGAAAATTTTAGCAAATGACAAAAGACACAAATCTATGCATCTGCATTTTATGAAAGTCATATGTTACATGCTTAATCCAATTGCTTATCTCTAGTTTTCTAGGAAAAACATATTCTCAAGAACCAAAAGAAGTGAAAATAACAAAATACACAATCATCTTGATTTATTTGTGAAAGTAACAAATGAAATAAAATAATTCCACTGAAGGGAATCCAATATTAGTGTATGTGAAGATCTTCCTAAATGCCAATATCCATTACATTTTTGGAATTTTAATTTCTACTAACATAGGAAAACTAGAACAGGAAAACAAATATAGACTTAGAGTGAACCAGCCTTGAAATCATTTTCTTAATTGTTTTGAAATTACAAAAGAATTGATACACCTTTGCTTTGGAAATCATTTAAAAATATTTATCACTTGTGATAATTCAAATACGAACAAGTGCAATTTTATATAATCATTATAAATATCATTTTATTACTATTGTAAATTAGAATAAAAAATCAGTCCCAATATATGATGTACCTATCATTATTCTTAACTTCTAATCATTACCTAAATATCTTAAACAATCTAAATAATCATGTGTTTAACATGGACGTAAATGTTCTACACTTTTTTTTTTTTAATTGTATTTTATTTTATTTGAGAACATACTGTACAGAGGGGCTACAATTACATGGGCAGGATAATGCATACATTTCTTACCAAGCATTGCAGCCTCCTCCTTTGTTTACCCTTCACTTCACTTCCCCGCCTCCCCCCTCCCCCCACCCAATTTTACCCCCCTCCCCCCACCCAATTATACCCCCCTCCCCCCCCACACCGAAATTGTAAAGCTGGTTTTGACATGACATTTTGTACTTCTCATTGTTGCAACAGGTCCACCTGAATCCTTAAACGACTTGTTTGTCCCCATCTCCTCCACATGTTATACTGACATCAAATATAGTGAAAGCGGGGGTTACACTGTGGGGGAGGGACATACAAAGCAACAAAGAAATAATCTTATAAATGCATTAGAAACACATGCATGAAAGAAACGAAAACATTAAAATACATATTTAAGGGTTCATTTTCCTAACATCACATTATCTGGCCTTTTCCACTTGACTCATACCTATACTAGATATTGCAAATAAGGGAAACCATGGGACCTATGCTTCTTTGGGCCTGGCTTACTTCACTTAATATAATTTTTTCCAAACCTTTCCATTTCCTAACAAATGGGGAAATGTCATTCTTTCTGATGGAGGCATAGAATTCCATTGTGTATATATACCACATTTTCTTGATCCATTCATCTACTGAGGGGCATCTGGGTTGGTTCCATATCTTAGCTATGGTAAATAATGCTACAATAAACATAGTTGTGCTGGTAGCTTTAGTGTGGTCTTGTTTGTAAACATTTGGTTAAATGCCCAAAAGTGGGATTGCTGGATCATAGGGGAGATCTATGTGAAGTCTTTTGAGGAACCTCCATACTGCTTTCCAAAGTGGTTGAACAAGTTTACATTCCCACCAACAATGAATTAAGGTTCCTTTCTGTCCACATCCCCTCCAGCATCGGTTGTTATTAGAGTTCTTGATTTTTGCTGTTCTAACTGGAGTGAGGTGAAATCTCAATGTTGTTTTGATTTGCATTTCTTTTTTTTTTTTTTTTTTTTTTTTTTTTTTTGGTCGGCCGTGGGGCTTGAACTCTGGGCCTGGGCGCTGTCCCTCAGCTCTTCAGCTCAAGGCGAGCGCTCTACCACTTGAGCTACAGCGCCACTTCCGGTTTTCTGGTGGTTTATTGGAGATAGGAGTCTCACGGTCTCTCCTGCCCGGGCTGGCTTTGAACCGCGATCCTCAGATCTCAGCCTCCTGAGTAGCTAGGATTACAGGGGTGAGCCACCAGCGCCCGGCCTTGCATTTCTTTTATGGCTAGGGATGTTGAACATTTCTTCATGTGTCTATTGGCCATCCTTCTTTCTTCTTCAGAGAAGCTTCTCTTTAAGTCTTTCGCCCACTTATTTATTGGGCAGTTGTTTCTTTGAGGATTTGTTGTTGGGTGGTTTAATTTTTTGAGTTCCAAGTATATTTTAGATATGAGACCCTTGTCCGTTGTAAGGCTAGTAAAGATCTTCTCGCAATCGGTGGGCTTTCTATTGATCTTGCCAGCTATGTCATTTGCCCTGCAGAAGCTCTGCAATCTTATGCAATCCCATTTGTCCAACCTTTCTTTGATTTGTTGTGCTTCAGGGTCTCTATTCAGAAAATTTCGACCTGAGCCAAGGAGACCTAGGGTTTCTCCTATTCCATCCTGTAATGTTTTCAGAGTGTCTGCTTTGAGTTCAAGGTCTTTGATCCATTTGGAGTTGATTCTGGTGCAGGGTGATATATAAGGATCTAGCTTTAGTTTTCTACATGTAGTTAACCAATTTTGCCAGCACAATTTACTGAAGAGGCTGTCTTTCTTCCATTCTATTGTTTTAGCTTCCTTATCGAAGATTAGATGGCTATAGGTCTGTAGGTTCATTTCTGGGTTTTCAATTCTATTCCATTGGTCCTGAGGTCTGTTCTTATGCCAATACCAAGCTGTTTTGATTACTATGGCTTTATAGTAGAGTTTGAAATTTGGTATTGATATTCCTCCAGCAGTGTTCTTTCCGTTGAGGAGCGTTTTTGCTATTCGGGGTCTTTTATTGTTCCATATGAATTTTTGGATTGCCTCCTCTATTTCCTTGAAGAATGAGTGTGGAATTTTGATAGGTATCGCGTTGAATTTGTAGATAGCCTTGGGAAGTATTGCCATTTTCACGATGTTAATCTTGCCAATCCAGGAGCATGGGAGGTTTTGCCATTTTTTAAGTTCTGTGTTGATTTCCTTTTTCAAGATTTTAAAGTTTTCATCATAGAGGTCCTTCACTTCTTTGGTTAAGTTAATTCCTAGGTATTTTATTTTTTGTGGGGCTATTACAAATGGAGTTGCTTTCCTAATTTCAGCCACACTTTTCTCATTGTTGGCATATAGAAAAGCCATTGATTTTTGGGGGTTAATTTTATAACCTGCTACTTTGCCAAAGTTTTGAATCAGGTTGAGTAATTTGGGAGTGGAGTCTATGGGATTCTTTAAATACAAGATCATGTCATCTGCAAAGAGGGAGAGTTTTATTTCTTCTTTCCCTATTTGGATCCCCTTTATGTCTGCATCTTGCCTTATTGCTGTAGCTAGGCATTCTAATACTAGATTGAAGAGAATTGGAGAGAGTGGGCATCCTTGTCTTGTTCCTGAGTTAAGAGGAAATGGCTTTAGTTTTTCAAAATTGAGTATAATGCTGGCTGTAGGTTTGTCATATACAGCCTTTATTGTATTGAGGAATGTTCCATGGATTCCTAATTTTTCCAGAACCTTCATCATAAAGGGGTGTTGGATCTTGTCAAATGCTTTTTCTGCATCTATTGAGATAACCATGTGGTTCTTATTCTTGCTCCTGTTGATGTGATGAATAATATTAATTGATTTGCGTATATTGAACCAGCTTTGCATCCCTGAAATGAATCCTGTTTGATCATGGTGTATGATTTTTTGGATGAATTGTTGAAGTCGATTGGCCAAAATTTTGTTGAGAAGTTTTGCATCAATGTTCATCAAAGAAATGGGTCTATACTTCTCTTTCTTTGATGAGTCCCTGCCTGGTTTTGGGATGAGGGTTATGATGGCTTCATAGAATGTGTTCGGTAGTGAGCTTTCTCTTTCAATTTCATTGAAGAGTTGGAGGAGTATTGGTGTGAGCTCTGCTTTGAAGGCCTTGTAAAATTCCGCTGTAAAACCATCTGGTCCTGGACTTTTCTTAGCTGGGAGGTCTCTTATTGCTGTTTCTATTTCAATGCTTGATATGGGCCTGTTAAGCTGGTTTAAAAAAATATGGAACGCTTCACGAATTTGCGTGTCATCCTTGCGCAGGGGCCATGCTAATCTTCTCTGTATCGTTCCAATTTTAGTATATGTGCTGCCGAAGCGAACACTGTTCTACACTTTTTTACTTAACATTTTCCAGGGGTATGTATTCATGTTTCTAAGAAATGTTCACAGCAGTTAAAAGATGCTTTTGTGAAATTAATGTGCTACATTTTTTGTTGTGGGTGTTGTTTTTAGTGGTTAATTGGAGATAAGAATCTAACAAGTACTTTTCTGTCTGGGCTAGTTTTGGAAACAATTCTAAGATCTCAGCACCCAGACTAGCTCTTATTATAAGGGTGAGTTACCGGCACTTGATTTCATGAAGTTTTTTTTTTAATTTTAATTATATTTTAAGATACTTGTTTCACTATAATGTATATCATTCTACACATAAATTTAGATATATGTATATATTTTTGAGGACAAATAATCTCTAAAAATATACTATTCTAGACATAACATTTATATATATAGAGAGAAGACAGATATATATATAGAGAGAGAGAAGACAGACTCGCTCTAAAAATTTTATGCTACTATTTTTGACCTTTTTCATTTCAAAGATATACAGTCTATTTTTCTAAAAGTTTCCTAGAATAAAATAACTAATATTTCAATAGAAAGTAGAGTTTATTACTTTCAAGGGAATTTTAGATATACACATGATATTATAGTAACATTTACAGTATATTCCTTGAAAAGGTTCTGCCCAAACTCTTAAATATTTGATTGTAGTTAGGGGAAGAGAAGAAGTTAATTCATACTGATTAGGAAATTGCAATGCTTCAAAAAATCTATTCCATAATTTGTTATAAGCACATAGTCAAACTACCTGATATGGTTTAGGTTTTTTGTTTATTTGTTCAAAATTTCAATATGAATTCATGCACAGTGGTAACATTAAAATTATTAATCAAAAGACAAATAATAAAATTATAGACACATATCCGACATTCAATAATTAGCACTTATGTTGCTAATAATAATTTTGATGGGGAGGATGATGACCACAGTGTAGCCTGATAATGACGATGTTGTGATTGAAAAGGAAAAAAAAATACGTAGATATCTTTGAAGCTGGATTTATCACATTGAATGCATAGTTATAAACAGCGTTGGATTACATACAATAAGAATAAGAGGAGGAGGGCTGGGAAGGTGGCTCAGTGGCAGAGGGCTGGCCTTGTCTACATGAGGCTCTGGGTTTTATTCCTCAGCACCACATAAGCAGAAAAAAGCAGGAAGTGGCACTGTTGCTCAAGTGGTAGAGTGCATTGAGCTGAAGAGCTGAGGGACAGTGCCAGGCCAAGAGTCCAGGCCCCATGACGAACCAAACCAAACCAAACAAAACAAAACAGAATAACAAAAGGAGAGTTTGAATATCAAGAATTACAATCCCATAAACAGGTACAGACAGTAAAAACCCTAATGTTATTCCAGCAGTCTTTCTAATGTATATACACTCACTGTTCTTGGTGGTATTATTTTCTTATAAATAAAATCGTTTATTTCCACATTTTGATGGACTAAGATGTAGGTTTCAACTTAGTGTGATTAGTTCAAATAACATTCTCATATAGATACCATTCAATAACCAATGTTTTCAAATGATATATGAAGAGTATGTTCTTCATTACAGCTGTAAATACATGACACAATTTACATAATACTACTTACATATCTGCAGTTACCGTAAAAGGACACAAGCTGCAGAGCCAGGAGTTAAAATTTATTTTTATTTCTGCATGAAACTATTTCTGACTTTATACCAACAAACTGAATTTGACACTTTCCTTATTTGTAA
This sequence comes from Dipodomys merriami, assembly GCF_024711535.1. Lineage (NCBI taxonomy): Eukaryota > Metazoa > Chordata > Mammalia > Rodentia > Heteromyidae > Dipodomys > Dipodomys merriami. The sequence continues at coordinate 1,456,248 of NW_027202283.1, read as the reverse complement.
GCTAAGATAGAAAATGTAATGACTGTTTATTTTCTTTTTCCTTGCTCTAGAAGTCAACAAATATATTCTTCAATATTTCTGGCAGATTACATCCATTAAATGTAAGACCAACACTCAATGTTGTGAGTAATTAATGGTACTAGAGTTTTTGTCTGAGTTCTTCACTCTGTGTGCTTACAAGGAGACTCATTGGGTGATGGAGAGGACCAATATGAAAAGACTGGGGAGAAATGCATACTTAGTAAACATTTGGTTTAGGACTGAGTGACTGGTGATGAGTATTTGCAATAGGCTGGTGTGTCAGGGTCATAAAAAGAAGTACATAGAAATTACATTAGTGACAGAAACTGAGAAAATCTTGATCATTCATCTTATCTAATGGATGGAGGTGGGGTAAGAGGAAATCTAAGGTTTTTCCACATCTCTGTCTCCTAACTGTGTTAGTTACATTCTTGGTGATAAGGATGGATTTAGATGGATTTATCTTGGTGATAAAGATGGATTTAGAGGAAAAAACTCTCTGATAGTTCTAAGATTTATGTTAAACAGATGCAAAGATAGGTCTGGTTGGACATCATCAAAATATTCATAACCATGAATATGAAAAATAATAAAATCAGGGACATTATTAAAGGGAAGAGGAAAAGGAATGTTCTGACGAAAGTGTGAAGAATGTAAGTACCAGAGTGGACAAGATTGGAGGAAAGTGATAAATAAGGAAACAAAAAAGGAATAAACACAGATTTACAGAAAAGGAAGGAAAGAATTTTCAGAAAGATATTGAAGGAAACCTACTATTTGGATTTGAAAAGTAAAAGGACATAGACAAGTTCAATAAGAACAGTGTTTTGGTGAAAGTTATATTGATAAAATGTTGAGATGTGAATGTGTGGACAAAATTCTGGATCGATTAATTCAACAGATCCTGTTGATTCTAAATGTTGGGAACAAATGCTTTAATCCTGACCTTAGAAATATTATACAGATATAACTGTCATGAACTTTTCTTAGTGTGGTATTCTGTGAATATTTTTGAAAACTTTATTTAGCTAGGAGATTATAGATTGAACTACAGCACAAAAAAGCCTAATTTGTTCTATAGATCCAATTAGTGACCCATCTATGCATATCATTTTGGGATTTTATTGAAATATATTTAGATATGTTTGGATATCTTATCAGCCTACTCATTATAAATGTAGGACAAGTAACACCAAGTATTAGGTTGAACAGCCAACTTTAATGATGTGACTGGAATTGATTCCTCTATAGAATAGAAAATGCCTCAATAGCAATTGACACATCATAACTTCCATATACACTATTGAAATCTAAATCTTGTTAGGTATATCTCCATGCTGAAATAACACTGTCAACCAACCTGACACAAGTTCTTATATGTAGGAAAATGTTCTTATAAACTTCAAGTTTTATTGAATGGAAAAATTCAGACATTACTCTCACCACCAGGATTAAATGCCTAACAAGATAAGACTTTTTGCTTTAATGCTTTTCTTTCACTTTCTCATACACATTGTCAAGTAGTGAAGGATTCTGATTTCACAATAAGACAATTGTGACTTGTATTAACACAACATCTAGGATCTAATGTTAATTTGGATACTTACTAATTAGCTCCAAATTTTGTGGATATTTATATTTCTCCTGGGTAAACTAATGAACTCCATGAAAATGTCCCTAAGGAGCCTTTCAATTCTAATATCACTGTCTCAAAATGCTTTAAATTCTACATCCTTTAATGTGGGCATAGGGTTATATTGTGGAACTTTTCTCCTCAGAGAGTGAGTATTACCCTATTGCTTAACATGGACAAAGTACCTTCATACATAGACTGGGTGTGTACAAACAAGAAGTGGTAGTTGAACAATGTTCTTAGCAGTTTGTACAGATGAAATGGAAATAGAGCAACTATGAACTCAAAAGGAATGTGCAAAGAAGACAAAGGCACAAAGTAGAATGTGCCAAGAAAAGCTAAAGTATAATTTCAAACAATGTGCTCAGGTGTGAGGGTGTGTTCAAAGTACAGGTTCAGACAAGATAGTTGGATATCTTGGGCGGAAAACTGCTTTAAACTGTTCTGGGATAATTGTACAAGTAGAAGCCCCTAATTCTGACTCTAATCAGCCACAACATCATCAATTTACCAAGTGCAAAGTGAGAAAAAGAGGGCTGATCACAGTTAGTGTTGAAACAATGGCAATAACATAACTTTTCTTGTAAGTGTTCATTTATTTTGGAGCATTTAAGTAGGGAAAAGCAAAGTAAATATTTTGCATGTACCTAAATTAAGTGGGACATATTATATTGGTATCTCTTTAACTTGGAAGTTTTAGATTATGTCTTTTTGTACTCTAACTTGGGATAATGATCTGCTGTCAGTTATTTTCTTCTCTTACCATTTTTTTGCCCTTCCACTTACATAATTACTATTTAAAGAGACATAATTGAGCTTACATTTCTAAATTCTTCAAATTTATCTGAACTACTTCATACTTCTGGCAGCCTCCTATATCTTTCTCAAGGGAAACATTTTGTCACTACCATTTTTATCCTACATGATATTGGATATATTCCTGGCTAATTCGTGCAAGATATACATTAGACTCATCCTATATCTCAACATTTGTACCACCATAAAATACTATCTTACATAGAAATCATTATATTAGTATATCTGGTGAGGCAGCATCTGTCATTTTTGAATGGCCTTAAGTGATACTTACATGCAATCATGTTTTAAAACAATGTGCCACTTAGTAGATGAATGAATTGACAAAATGTGGTTTATATATGTACGGAGTACTTCTATGCTTCCTATTCATAAGGAAATGGAAAGACTTGGAAAAATCCTACTAAAAAAATAAGCAAGACACAAAGAAACAGATTTCATGGTTTCCCTCATTTGTAATAACTAGGAAATATCTGATAGCCTTAGCAGATGAGCAGAATGAATCAGTAGCTATGTATAAATGACCATATAAAATGATGCTGAGCAAAATAAACTCCTACATATGGAAAGAGAGGTTTTTCTTTGTGGTTGTTGTTTTTAATGTACTATATGATTCCTTTTTTCTTTTGTGTTTTCCCATATGGTTTGTCCATTGTTGTATTTGGATTCTGTATCCTGTGTATTGTATATACATTTATCTTCATTTGGCAAGGGAAGCAGAACAATAAAATGGCGAGACAAAGGACAAAAGGCAAACTAATGCAATGGCAATAGTCACAGGACAATATGTTGGAAATTTACAATTTGTGAGTGGTATTGGGGTGAAGGAAAAGTGTGAGAAAAATGAGGGAGGGGGTAAAAATTTTGACATGTTATGTATTCAATACCTTACAATTACTGCAACCCCTTCTATATATCACCTTGACAATAAAATTAAGTTAAAAATGAGCTACATAAAATATAATTTCACTGTATTGGTATAGTAAATATTATCCTACGTGTATTACCTTTAAAAAATGAAAATTTTGGTTGCTAATTTGAATTACCTCTTTCTTTATCAGACATCAACTGGAATGTTATCAAACTATACAATATTTTCAGAATATACTTGGCATTATTTGGAAAAAAAACATTATTTATAGTGTTGTCTCATACTAAAACAGAAAACGGTTCAATTCTATGGAAACTCCTAACTCTGAAAACTTACTAATTGTTAAGAGGAGAGAATATATCTGTTCCTCAACATTCCTATGACTACTAACTACTAATTTTCAAATTCTGAACATGCCATACCAGAGACATTCAAAAGAGTACCTGTTTGTATTTTATTTAATTCTGCAAGAGATGCAGTTTTCAATGAGGCATTACATATTTAAAAGTCAACAGAAAATATAGACACGTTCTTGTAGAGGAAAAAACTATGAAGTAACTATAACAATTAATTTCCTTTTTTTTTTTTTTTGGTAAGTCGTGGGGCTTGAAATCTGGGCTTGGGCACTGTCCCTGCACTCTGCAGCTCAAGGTGAACGCTCTACCACTTGAGCCACAGTGCCACTTCCAATAAAAATTCCGTAAGAGTAAACTTTTGTTCATGAGATTAACTATTATTTCTATGACAATCAATCCCAAGTTTTTATGCCGTAAAGTCATCCTAGCCCAACAGTTTCCAACTTGTAAGGTTCACGTTAAGATTCCCTAAATTCACATCATGACTAGTTTATCAATATTGTGAAAAAATACTACACTTTTGCTAATGTGATGACCTTCCTATTGTGGAAAGAATAATACACTTAACTTTGCTACATCATTTTCCCAACAGTGGTATTCTTGAGATCAGAACACTTGCAAATAGAATTTATTTTTATTTTTATTTTATTTTTATTTTACTATATATATATATATATGTATATATATATATATATATATATATATATATCATAGATATTCAGGAGATCTTTATATCTTAATATTAAGATTTGAAGATTATGGTTGAAAGCCCACCCAGGCAGGAAAGTTCGTTGGATTCTTATCTCCAATAAACTCATAAGGAAAAGCCAGACCAAAGTGGCACTGAGGTTCAAGTGGTAGAGCAGTAGCCTTGATCAAAAACAGGCTCAGGGACAGTGCCCAAGCCCAGGGGTTAAGCCCTAGGACAAACCAAACAACAAAAACAAAATTTAAAAACCCCTCAAACCTAGCATTTTTCTCATTGTATACAGATGTACATAATTAAGAAATTACTTTCTGTGTTATGTAAAGGTAGAAAAAAAAGATGTCACACAATTACTCTCTACATACCATGTTACACCAAAGTCTCAAAAGATTGCTCTTTTCCTATATTTATAAATTAATATCATCAATTTGTTGACAATTTGTCTAGATTATTCACATTATCATTTTACACATGAACTGTTGGAATTATCTATTAACTAAGTTCTTATTATACCTCACTTGAAAGACTACTCTAGTCAATTAGAATGCCAGAATCATTTGTGAATTTGTAAATTAAATATTTTATTTGAAAAGAATTTTGCAGTATCCTGTAGAATATTAAATTAAAAACAAAAATTATCTATTTTAAATTTAATTCTAATTTAGGCAAGTCTACAAAGTCCTATATTAAATGAACTTTCCTATTTCTCCAGGCTTAAACTTTTGTAATTCTTCATCATTTCTTTGGAATCTAACAGAATGATGCTTACTTTTTCAAATTTTTGGTTGGGAATCATGAGCTTTTTTGCATCTAGAAATGTTATGTAATTAAGACAACATTTAAAACACAACTGAGGATTATATATGAGTTGTATTTCTAGAGGAAACTTGAATTCTCAAAATATAATGACAAAATTAGCCCAAATTTCCAACTGTGTCTTCCTTTCTTGTTTATTTTTTATTCCTTTCTTGGTTGGTTTTATTGAGGCAAAGTTATATTCTCCTACTTAGCCAAAGTTTCATATCAGCTCAAGTAACTTGGGAGTGGAGTCCATGGAGTCCATTAAATACAAGATAATATCATGTTCATGATTTTTTTTCTTTTTTAAAATTTATTATTTTTTCTTGTGAAAATACTGTACAGAGGGGTTAAAATTACCTGTGCAAGACAATGAGTACATTTCTTGTCAAGCATTGTAGCCTCCTACTTTGTTTCTCCTATCAATCCCTTCCCATCCTCCCCAGGCGCCTCCACCCAATCCTCCTCCCCCCACCAAAGTTGCAAAGTTCGATTTCGACATAATGACTTGTACATCTTATTGTTGCAATGAGGCTACCTGTATCCCTATTTAAACGATTTGTTTTTGGGCTTTCCCTCCAGAAATTATACCGACATCAATACAGTTAAAGCAGGGGTTATACCGTGGGGGAGGGACATACAAAGCAACAAACAAATAATCTTATAAATGTATTAGAAACAAGCCCATGAAAGAAAAAAAAACATTTGAATACATATCTTAGGGTTCATTTCCCTAACATCAACTTATCTGACCTATTCTGCTTGACTCTGAAATATTCTAGTTAGTGCAAATAAAGGAGACCATGGGAGCTATGTTTCTTTGAGTCTGGCTTATTTCACTTACTATATTTTTTCCAAGTCTTTCCATTTCCGAACAAATGGGGCAATGTCATTCTTTCTGATGGAGGAATAGAATTCCATTATGTATATATACCACATTTTCTTGATCTATTCATCTACTGAGGGGCATCTGGGTTGGTTCCATATCTTAGCTATGGTAAATAATGATGTAATAAACAAAGGCGTGCTGGGAGCTTTAGTGTGGTCTTCTTTGTATTTCTTACAGGGACACAATAATTTCAGGACATTGATTTAATTAATAGTTTATTAAGGATGAAAACAATAATATTAATTATATGGAAGCATAATAAATACCCAAGAATTGTTAGGAATTTAGTCTATATTACTGAATAATGGATAGACATCTCTGGCACACTATAAATATATATTTTTATTAGCATACTACGATGTGCGTGCCAATCTGTTCTTATTTTGTCAACCCAAGGGGCTCAATCTCAGGTCCTGGGAAATGCCTGTCAGCTCAGTTTGTCCCAGGATGGCATGTTGACACTCAATCATTCATGAATTTGGCCCTGTAGGCCATGAGTTCATATGCCTGCACTCCCAAACAATGAATTGTGGAGTAAAAAACAGATGGTAACACATGTTTTCCTTTTCTGTGAACATCCAGCGTGTCAGGTATGAAGTGGAATACATATGCAGACCTATATCCTATGTAATCAATGTAATCAATATTCTATGTGCCATAATAGTCAATAAAATAACTGGTTACTACATGAACAAAAAAAAGGTAAAATGAATAACTACACTGAATGCAATATGGAGTCAATATATGTATGTAAATATAAATCATATATTTAAAATGTACACAAATAGGATGTTTGCTAGTGGTGGGGATCGATTTCAGGCATAAGGAACAGACTTAAATTTCTTGACTTCAAGAAAGCAAGCTTCCCCTTCCTACACAGTGCAACAGAGTTACCCAGATCATGAGTTGCAATCCCAGTCCTGGCAGAAAAAAATGGCATCTCTATGCTATGTGACAACCAATTCTTAGGTATTTCATTATTTCTCCTTTTAATGAATGTAATTTTTTAAACGCTTCATAAAGTATTGATTAATATCAATCAGTATCCTAGAATATAATTGTATATAATTTTATCATAGAATCATTCAAGAATTGCCCATTCAATCATGACATATATCACATTCCATTGGTATTCATATGGATAAAAATGAGTTCCTTGGGACATATTCATCCTGCAGTTTGCAGACCAGAGACAACCCAGGAACCAAGACTCTGCATAAGTAAAAGCCTGATGTCCTCACTCTTTCTCAGTGAGCAGAGGAGGGAAGGCTACCCCTCCCACCCCCCAGTACCGGAGATCTCCATCTTGGATACCGACAAAGCTCGGCGGAGCTGCTAGCTCCAACTCAGGCCTTTGAGTAAAACTAGAGTCATTTAGCAGGTCACAAGAACTTAACCTGACATGCCAGACTCAGCTACACCTAGGGAAAAGTCACCCAGCTCGGGTGCCAGAGCTAGGAGTGGCTTTCTTCACTGGGTTATCAGATCCAGAAGCTGCCCCTCCCTTTAGCAGCCTCGACAATCAATTGACATTAAGTAAACAGAAACCCTGAGAATGGCTCTATGCTGGGCTCTGTGAGCTTCTCACAAACTACTATTCCCCGGCAAATCTACTGTTTGTTGAAGTGCCTCAACTCTACTCAGAACCTAGTCTCATCACAGTATCTCCAAACTTGAGGAAAAAGTCATTTCCCTCTTTTGTAATACTCAAAGCAGATCCTACTCCCATTGAACTACCCTGGGAGGACGATTGCAAAACCCTGGTTAAAGCAGAGCATTTTTCTGCCTGTTCGAACAAACTGACTTAAGAAACCAACCAAGCCACAGGAACAAAAGCAGACCAGAGACTACAACAAGAGGCTGATTATGGACACAAGGGAGATACAAGATTTTCCCCACCCCTCCCAAAAAAATTAAAGAACTATTTCTTCTTCTTCTTCTTCTTCTTCTTCTTCTTCTTCTTCTTCTTCTTCTTCTTCTTCTTCTTCTTCTTCTTCTTCTTCTTCTTCTTCTTCTTCTTCTTCTTCTTCTTCTTCTCCTTCTTCTTCTCCTTCTTCTTCTTCTTCTTCTTCTTCTTCTTCTTCTTCTTCTTCTTCTTCTTCTTCTTCTTCTTCTTCTTCTTCTTCTTCTTCTTCTTCTTCTTCTTCTTCTTCTTCTTCTTCTTCTTCTTCTTCTTCTTCTTCTTCTTCTTCTTCTTCTTCTTCTTCTTCTTCTTCTTCTTCTTCTTCTTCTTCTTCTTCTTCTTCTTCTTCTTCTTCTTCTTCTTCTTCTTCTCTCTCCTCCTCCTCCTCCTCCTCCTCCTCCTCCTCCTCCTCCTCCTCCTCCTCCTCCTCCTCCTCCTCCTCCTCCTCCTCCTCCTCCTCCTCCTCCTCCTTCTTCTTCTTCTTCTTCTTCTTCTTCTTCTTCTTCTTCTTCTTCTTCTTCTTCTTCTTCTTCTTCTTCTTCTTCTTCTTCTTTTGGTACCTTTTATAAATATTTTTTCTTTTCTAAAACTTTTTTTAATCTATAATTTTTATATTTTTTGAAAAATATTGTTTTCTAGTATCTTTATTTTCCTCTTATAATTTTTATTTCAAGAACACATATGTGCTTGTGTTTTTCTTTCATTTTTTTCTTTCTTTTTTTTTTAAATTTTCTTTTTGTTTTTTGTTTAGCTCTACTGGACTTCTGTTTTTTTCTTCCTTTCGTATCCTTTTCACCTTTTCTTCTCTTTCGTTCTTCTTTATATGACTTAATTGTTGTCCTGCACATGCACAGATAAACCCGTAGTTGATTATTAGCCGCTATCCCCCATTGGGTACACACTTAATCCACAAATTTATTACTCAATTCAAAACCTCTGAGACTTAAATTGCTTAATAGCAGTACTAACTTTTTATACCTATATAATATTTTAAGCATTTTTATTTTTAATATTTTCACATCTCCTTTATATCCCTTCCCTTCTCCCATTATATTCATGTTCTCTTCTGAATAGTTTGTTTTCGATATGCATAATATTATTAATTATTATTTTCCATTTTTCTGGTCTCTTTTCTTTTTCCTTTCTCTTTCTTCTTTTTCTCTCTCTCTCTACTTTCATCTTATCCAACCTATTTCCTGCTTTGATATTAGGACTTAGTTAACTCTACCTGTGCCTTCCCACATCACTCTATTCCTATTTTTAACCCACATTTCTCCCAAAACCTAATAATTTCTGGTTTTCCAAATTCATCTTTGCAGTTCATAGCCCATTATTATATAGTTGTTTGATGTTGAATAGATGTATCTGTTGAACTAGATTGTATCTGCAGACTATTGACTGTGCAAATTCAGATTTTGGTTGATTCTTGCCTTAAGTTAGTGTTCTAGCACAAAACTGGTGCTATTTTTATCACAAATGGGCAGAGTAAGCCAGAAAAACAGAAGAAAAATGGCAAGTCCGGGTATCTCAACTCCCACTCATGATAAGCAGGGGACAGAACAGATAATTAATAATCCAGAGGAGAGTTCCCAAATAGCTCTACAAACACTGCTGGCAAGCATGATAAATGAAAAGTTTGAAAACATACAAAGGACCCTGTATGAACGTGATAGGGAGAGAGAGGGAGCAAACAAAAGGTCAATGCAGGAAAAGATTGAAAACCTACAAAGGACTCTGTATGAGCGTGATAGGGAGAGAGAGAAGGCAATACAAAGGTTTATACAAGAATATCATGAGGGTGAGGAAGCTACTCAAAAACTGATACAGGATTTGCGTGAACAGCTTGAGGATACTCAAACAGAAAGTCAGGAATGGCGTGAATAGGCTGAGAACACTCAAAGAGAACTACAGGAATGGCATGAATGGGAGTGGGAGGAACCTAAGGAAAGAGTAATACAGGAATTGAGAGTGCAGGATGAGAATACACAAAGATCACTAAAGGCATTCATGGGATCCATTAACAAAGAGTTGAAGGAAGTCAGGGAGACCACAAAGGGAATGCTGAATGGAAACCAACAGAAGGAATGGGAGCCCAAGGAAACCATAGCCCATCAACTAAGTGATTTGAGAATAAACACTGAACACCAAATTAAGGAAGTAAAGAAGTTCATACAAGATCTAAAACAATGCTTCAACAAAGAATTTAAAGCCATCAAAGCTGCCCAATTAGAAGGAAAAAAAATAAAAAACAAAGTAGAAAGTTTTGACAGCAGGTTAGACCATGCAGAAGATCGAATCTAGGGGATTGAAAACATACTAGGTATTATAGAGAAAGAACATAAAACCATCCAAGACAAGTCCAAGAAATATGATAGACCTATCCAAAACTTGGAAGACACCATCCGAAGGCCTAATCTAAGTATAATGGTTGCAGAGGAAAACTTAGAAACAGAAGTGAATGGTCTAGGAAATTTGTTTAACAGGATCCTAGAAGAGAACTTCCCAAACATGCAAAAAGTTAGGCCTATTCAGATACAAGAAGCTTTTAGAACTTCAAATAGACAAGACTAGAATAGAACATCCGACCATCACATTATAATCCACACAGGATCAATTCAGACCAAGGAAAAGATCCTTAAAGCTGTCAAGGAGAAAAGATTAATCACCAATAAAGGGAAACCAATTAGAATCACCTCACATTTCTCAGCAGAGACAATCCAACAAGAGTCTGATATGATGTATGCCATGCCCTAAAATCAAACAACTATCAAGCAAGAATACTGTACCCAGCTAAACTCTCCTACATAACTGAAGGCCAAATAAAAAACTTCCATAGCAAAGAAACATTGAAACAATACATGTCCACCATACCAGCCCTACAAAAGATTCTTAAAGATGTCCTGCATATAGAAAACCAACAAGACCACAACAAAGACCAAGAAACTGCACCCAAACTGAGAATCCAATAACAATACGAAGAACCCAGTTTTCAAAACCCCCAGGAAGGTGGATAACATGGCAGGAACTCCCAAATACCACTCAATCCTATCTATCAACATTAACAGAATTAACTCTCCAATTAAGCCACATAGACTGTCTAGTGGATTAAAAAACAAGATCCTTCTATCTGCTGCCTTCAGGAGCATACTAATTAAGGGATCTCTCCTTCAGCAGGATATTACCATTATAAATATCTATTCCCCAAACAATGGAGCACTCAAATTTATCCAAGAAACACTACTTTCCCTCAAATCCCACATAGATCCAAAGACATTAATTGTTGGGGATTTTAACACACCACTCTTCCCACTAGAGAGATCAACTCAGCAAAAACTCAAGAGAGAAACCGCAGATCTAAACAATTGCATAGATCAACTAGATTTAACAGACATCTACCGAATATTTTACCCAGCAGCATCAGAATACACGTTTTTCTCAGCAGCACATGGAACGTTTTCTAAAATAGACCACATTTTAGGCCACGAAGCAAACTTGTCTAAATTCAGAAAAATTGAAGTTATACCTTGCATTCTCTCGGACCACAAGGGAACAAAATTAGAACTCAACACCGAAAGCCAACAAAAAAGTCCAGTAACACATGGAGGGTGAACAACAAACTGCTGAATCACAAGTGGAAGAGATTAGAAAGGAAATTCAAATGTTCATGCTATTCAACAAAAATTAGCACAAAATTATCCAGCTCCTCTTGGACACAGCAATGGCAGTACTCAGAGCCACGTTTATAGCTCTGAGCTCCTACATCAACAAATTGGGGAGATCTGAAACCAACAATTTAATGACACATCTAAACCTCCTTGAAAAAGAGCAGCAAGATAAACCCCAATCCAGTAGATGGAAATTAATTCATTAATTAATTATGACTTATCAGAATTAAATGAATTAGAATCCAAAAAAACTATAGAAAGAATCAAAAAAACAAAGAGTTGGTTCTTCGAAAAAATTAACAAAATTGACAGAACCTTAGCAAATCTTATCACATAAAGAAGAGAACGTACCCAAATAAATAAACTCAGAGATGAGAATGGAAACATCACCATGGAAACAAACAAGATTCAGAACATTATAAGGGAATATTTCTCAAAACTTTATGCTAATAAGTTTGAGAACTTGACAGAAATGGACATTTTCCTAGCAAATACTGACATGCCAAAACTAAATCAAGATGAGTTAAACCATCTTAACAGACCCATATCAAGCATTGAAATAGAAACTGTAATAAGAGACCTTCCAGCTAAGAAAAGTCCAGGACCAGATGGTTTTACAGCGGAATTCTACAAGGCCTTCAAAGTAGAGCTCACACCAATACTCCTCCATGTCTTCAATGAAATTGAAAGAGAAAGTTCACTACTGAACACATGCTATGAAGCCATCATAACCCTCATCCAAAAACCAGGCAGGGAATCATCAAAGAAACAGAACTATAGACCCATTACTTTGATGAATATTAATGCAAAAATTCTCAACAAAATTTTAGCCAATCGACTTCAACAATTCATCCAAAAAATCATACACCACGATCAAACAGGATTCATTTCAGGGATGCAATGCTGGTTCAATATATGCAAGACAATTAATATTATTCATCACATAAACAAGAGCAAGAATAGAACCACACGGTTATCTCAATAGATGCAGAAAAAGCATTCGACAAGATCTAACACCTCTTTATGATGAAGGTTTTGGAAAAATTAAGAATGCATGGAACATTCCTCAATACAATAAAGGCTGTATATGACAAACCTAAAATCAGTATTATACTTAATGTTGAAAAAATAAAACCATTTCCTCTTAACTCAGGAACAAGACAAGGATGTCCACTCTCTCAATTTCTCTTCAATCTAGTATTAGAATGCCTAGCTACAGCAATAAGACAAGATGCAAACATAAAGGGGATCCAAATAGGGAAAGAATTAAAACTCTCCCTCTTTGCAGATGATATGATCTTGTATTTAAAGAATCCCATAGACTCCACTCCCAAATTACTCGACCTGATTCAAAATTTTGGCATATTAGCAGGGTATAAAATTAACCCCCCAAAATCAATGGCTTTTCTGTATGCCAACAATGAGAAAAGTGGGGCTGAAATTAGGAAAGCAACTCCATTTGTAATAGCCCCACAAAAAAATTGAATACATAGGAATTAACTTTACCAAAGAAGTGAAGGACCTCTATGATGAAAACTTTAAAATCTTGAAAAATAAAATCAAATCAGAACTTAGAAAATGGCAAAACCTCCCATGATCCTGGATTGGAAAGATTAACATCATGAAAATGGCAATACTTCCCAATTCCATCTACAAATTCAATGTGATACCTATCAAAATTCCAACCTCATTCTTCAAGGAAATAGAAGAGGCAATCCAAAAATTCATATGGAACAATAAAAGACCCCGAATAGCTAAAATGCTACTCAACGGCAAGAACACTGCTGGAGGAATATCAATACCAAATTTCAAACTCTATTATAAAGCCATAGTAATCACAACAGCTTGGTACTCGCATAAGAACAAACTTCAGGACCAATGGAATAGATCTGAAAACCCAGAAATGAACCTACAGACTTATAGCCATCTAATCTTCGATAAGGGTGCTAAAAAATAGAATGGAAGAAAGACAGCCTTTTCAGTAAATAGTGCTGGCAAAATTGGATAAGTACTTGTAGAAAACTAAATGTATCACCTTGCACCAGAATCAACTCCAAATGGATCAAAGACCTCGGAGTCAAAGCAGACATTTTGAAAACATTACAGAACGGAATAGGAGAAACCCTAGGTCTCCGTGGCCCAGGCCGAAATTTTCTTAATAGAGACCCGGAAACACAACAAATAAAAGAAAAGTTGGACCAATGGGATTTTATGAAGTTTCAGAGCTTCTGCATGGCAAAGGATATAGGTAGCAAGATCAATAAAAAGCCTACGGATTGGGAGAAGATCTTCACTAGCCATACAACGGACAAGGGTCTCATATCTAAAATATTCTTGGAACTCAAAAAATTAAATCCCCCAACAACAAATCCACAAAGAAACAATTGCCCAATAAACAAGTAGGCTAAAGACTTAAAGAGAAACTTCTTTGAATAAGAAAGAAGGTTCGCCAATAGACACATGAAGAAATGCTCAACCTCCCTAGCCATAAAAGAAATGCAAATGAAATCAACATTGAGATACCACCTCACCTCAGTTAGAATGGCAATAATCAAGATCTCTAACAACAGCAGATGCTGGAGGTGATGTGGACAGAAGGGAACCTTACTTCATTGTTGGTGGAAATGTAAACTTGTTCAACCACTTTGGAAAGCAGTATGGGGGTTCCTCAAAAGACTTCACATAGTGCTCCCATACGACCCAGCAATCCCACTTTTGGGCATTTACCCAAATGTTTACAAACAAGACCACACTAAATCTACCAGCACAACTATGTGTTTTGCAGCATTATTTACCATAGCTAAGATATGGAACCAACCCAGATGCCCCTCAGTAGATGAATGGATCAAGAAAATGTGGTATATATACACAATGGAATTCTATGCCTCCATAAGAAAAAATGGTATTGCCCCATTTGTCAGGAAATGGAAAGACTTGGAAAAAATTATATTAAGTGAAGTAAGCCAAGCCCAAGAAACATAGTTACCATGGTTTACCTTATTTGCAATATCTAGTATATGTATGAGTAAAGCAGAAAAGGTTAAATAATGTGATGTTAGGAAAATGAACCCTTAGATATGTATTTTAATGTTTTTTTCTTTCATGCATTTGTTTCTGACACATTTATAAGATTATTTCTTTGTTTCTTTGTATGTCCCTCCCCCACACTATAACCTCTGCTTTCACTATATTTGATGTAGGTATAATTTCTGGAGGACATGGGGAAAACCAAGTTGTTTAAGGATACAAGTGGACTTGTTGCAACAATGAGAAGTACAAGTTGTCATGTCGAAAACGAACTTTACAAATTTGGTGAGGGGGAGATGGGGAGGATTGGCAGTGGGGGTGGTGGAAAGGCTGGGAAGGGATGTGAAGGGTAAACAAAGGAGGAGGCTGCAATTCTTTTTTTTAATATATATTTATGTTTTATTGGCCTTAATTATGGTTTTATAATGGTCATAATTTTCAAAGCATTATTTCTCCTTTTTTTCTTTTCTTTTTTTTAAATTTAATTTAATTTAATTTGTGAACATAATGTACAGAGGAGTTACAATTACATGGGCAGTTCTTTATAGAAATGTGCTCACTATCTTGCCCATGTAATTGTAACCTCTATCTACAGTATGTTCACAAAAAATTAAAATTAAAAAAGAAAGATTTATATGGCACCTTTTCTGGAAAAAAAAAATAGTTTCTTAGAATTTCCTGCCATTTGGAGGTGGCAGAACCAGGATTCGAATTGTGTGCTACAGCTCCCACCACTTAAACCCGAAGTTAGGGAATTCACTGGTCTGTCCAAGAATATCAGCAAGACCAATGATTAAGTAGGCACCAGTGGCTCTCAGCAGACCTCCATGATACTTACAAAGCTGTGAAAGGAGATTCATGGTCAAAGTCACCCTAGGCTGGAAAGTACTTGAGACGCCTGTCCAACTTCAGTGTCAACAAATTCAGAAGTAGAGCCATGTGGCTCCAGTGGTAGAGGGGTATCTTTGAGCAAAAACAGCTCACGAACTGTGCCTAGGTCTTGAGTTCAATGTCCGGGACTGGCAACAAACAGACATACACAACAGTCAGTGTAGCCATCCGGCTGTCTGTTGGTTGACACCACTACCAGAAGATGAGGAAGGTAGAGGTAACTGAGTGGTAAGCAAGAGTCTCGAGGCGAATTTGGAGTACAATAGGAAATTGGCAACCTAGTCAGTGATTGGGAGAATAGAGGATTTCCCAGAGCCTGGGAATGTGGCCAGCCCATCTTTCCCATCCAAGCGCTCAGATGTCTGAAACAAAAAGACTCTGAGACAGAGCTGTGGGCAACAAACTACTGCCAGAACACCAACAGAAAATCCTCACGTCAGACCTTCAACATTCAAGAAAACAAAGAATACAAAAAAGGGAAGGATTCCAAACACAAACACCACTGGGGAGGGTGATTCAACGGATGGTCTGGCCAAAGGTGATGCTTACCACAGGCATCCCCTGCTTTTGGACACAGTCACAGCCACCAGGGTCCAGAGTGTCAAGGGTCCAGATACCACCAAGAATCTGCAGAGGTGCTACCGACATGTGGTGCCTTCCCTGGAATGCATCAAAAGAAGAAACCAGGTGCTCTGTGCCAAGATCCAACCACTGAAGCAGGAAAAGAAAGACCTGCAGGATTGACAAATGAAAGAGAAGGAGAAGGTAGCCCAAGTGAACAAAGCACCGAGAACAGAGCTAGACATCCACAAGCTACCCATACAGTGGTTGGTTTTAGCAGAAAGTGATTTACAATCGGCACCAGCCCACATGCAGCTCACGGCCGATGACAGAGAAATGAAGCACAAAGCTCTCACCAGCTGCCTACAGGCCACAGAGCAGTGAATGGGGGAGCTGGAGATGGTGGCTTCTGTGGTTACTACTTACAGAAGGATACTGAAATGTTGTTTGAACAGCTGAATGATATAACACTTCAGCTCAAGGAAAAGACCAGAAGCTTCTATGACCTGGAGCAAGTGAACACAGAGTTTTCGGAGAAGCTGGAAACACTCTGGACATAGAGGAGCAACAGTAAGAACAGAATCTGCAAGTTCCAACAAGTGCTGCAGAGGCGTGATGTACTAAAGAGGCTACAGGACAACCTGAGCTGAATGGTGACCACAGCAAATCTGGAGACAGACACCTTCTCCCAGAACCAGAGCATTGAGAGGTCCATGATGAAGGAGGAGGTCTGGTGGCTGACTGAGCAGGTAAGCCAACTGACAGAGGAGAAAGAGTGAGGATCGAGGTAGGTGCTGCACCTAGGGAATAGTTGGGGGAACTGAGAACGAAGCTGGCAGAGCCAAGGCCCCCTAAGGGTCCACCTCAGGAGGAACAGCAATCACAGGCCCACGCCTACTGCACGCAGATGGGGTTGAAAAACCTGGAGACACAACTTCACATCTAGGTCCAGGAAAATCAGAGGCTCCACCTCCAGATTGCGGAGCAGCAGGAGCAACTGGGAAGACTAGAGGAGAAAACCAAAGATTGGCAGGAGATCCCCGAGACCCCATGATATGCATGTGTGTGCAACCCACAGCTGGAGGAACTGCTGGCCTTGTTGCGGGATGCTCTCTGCAGGGTGAGCAGTGAGGAGGATCTCACCAGCATCGTGGACTCAGTGCAGCAGGTGAAGAAACATCTGCGGGAACAGCTGGACTGCTCAGAGGAGAAGATAGAGGAATGGAAAGAGGTGGCTGAGAGAGAGAGAGCCAAGCAGCTCGTGAGCTGCAGGGGCAGCAGGAGCAGTCCCTGGCCTAGCTGCAGGAGCTCAGAGCCACCTGCGAGCAGCACATCACTTCAAAAGAGCAGCTTTGCTCCAAGTAGTAGGTCCTGCAGTAGCACCTGCAGAAGCAAACACAGCAGTTGGAGCAGCTGAAACAAGTGCAGGGTACGACCAAGTGGAGGGACTAGGTGGTGCCCCCAAAGTGGCAGGACAGTTTCAAGTGCCTGGAAGTGACCAGTCCACAGGAGGAGCACCTGCAGGCCCAGCTGAGCTTCCTGGCTTTCCCTGGGGAAGGGGAAGCTGTGAACCCTGGAGAAGCAAAAGCTGAGGAAGCGACTCTCCTCGATGTGCCCATGGCAGAGGATGGAGGTGTCCCCCAAACTGAGAGGGATGTGGTTCTGTTAGCACTCTCAGAGGCTGAGATCCACAGGGGGAATCTCCTGCCTGACTGCTGCAGGCACTCCCCCTTCCCCGGACAGCTCAGTACCAGATACAACCAGAACCACAGGCCCCGTGCCCCATGAGCTGCCACCACAACATGTGAAAGAATGGGAAATGGGACATGTGGGCATCCAAGAAGAAAATCTGGTTCATCTGCAACCTGCCTGATGAGGTGGACTTCTAGAGTCCTGCAGATGAGTTCCACCATCGATGCAACCAGCTGTCGGCACATATCCGGACCGTCCAGGAATCCCTCTTGGTATGTAAAGGACAGATGTTCATTCTGGATCAGCTTTGTCAGGAGAAAGCCGAGTGCATGTGCCGGCTGTCCCAGGAGAAGATGAAGAGTAGATAGCTGCAAGAGTTTCTGTCGCTCCTACACGGGGCTCCAGATACCGACACAGGCTGATCTCTCCACCAGTCAAGCTTCTTCAGAGGCCTCAGGCTCCTGGGTGGGCAAAATGAGGAAGGCACAAAAAGGTTTTGAAGAATTGCTACTTCAGGATAGTGTGGAAACTGCAAGAGGAGAATTCAGGGTTTGCTGCCCCATACAGGACTCCCCCACAGAGCATGTCCTGCTGCAGATCTCCACATCCAGAACTACCCACAGCTGGTGCACTCAGGCTTGCAGTGCTCCATCCCTTTTCTCTGTAGACTGATGGGGATGATGACTCCCTATGTGACATACTGAGTAGTTCCCAAATCCTCGGCAGCCACCAGAACTAGGTGGCCAGGTGGGGTTCTTTAGGCCTCCATCTACCTGGTGATAGGAAGGGTAACCTGTGGGCCGAGTAGAGCAGAGGCTGCTGGGAGGAGGCCCAAATTCCAGGGACATCTAATGGCCCATTGGTGGCCAGGGAAGAGGGCCATGTTATGCTTATCACAAAGCATAAATTGTTTCCAAAGGGAAAATAAAGCCTCCACAAGGATTTGTTCTTCCAGTTATGGGGCTTGAACTCAGGGCCTGGCCACTGTCCTTGAGCTCTATTTTATCAAGACTGGTGGTCTACAAGTTGAGCCCCACCTCCCCTTTCAGCTTTATCTTTGTGGAATCAAACCCAGGGCTTCAGACTTGCTAGGCGACCATTCTATCACTGAGCCACATTCTCAGCTAGGATGATCCCCCTCCCCCAAACCCACATGGCCAATCCTCAGATAAATAGGAATTAGGGGCTAGGATGAATATGAAGCACAAGTCTGGTTCACAAGGAAATACTTCCCTGCCCCTTCTTTGACACCCTTATTTAAACTTTCTCTTTTACTATTGAGGGATGAGAGAGGGAGAGGGACGTCCGAAAGAGGAGTACCAAGAACAGTGCCCTCCTGAGTGCCACAGCCTCCCCCACACAAGTGGTGCTACAGATTCCCATCTTACCTGACTCAATGTTGTGTCTACACTGTCTCCCTACTCCTGCAAGGCTCAGAATGAAATAAATGTCAGCCCTGGCTTCATCCCACACCCAGAGTAGAAGCCTAGTCCCAGGCTGGCTTCCACCTCTGACTTCTCTGAGTTAGGCTGGACCCACCATTCACCACTGTGTTGGTGTCAATGATCTCATGGATGGATTTCAGGAAGAACATCTATGGCAAAGAGCAGAATCATCAGTGTGAGCAGGGAGGAAGGAGGCAGGGCAATTGGTCCTTGGAGCCTTGCCGTCAAGCCAGAGCCATCCTGACCTGAAGCACGGCCAAGGACAGGGATTGGACAAGATAGAAGAGCATGGGACTAAAGGAGGTACTGCTTTATCTTGGCACTCTTGAATTTTCCAATATTTGGCCCATGTCAATCCCAAAGCCAACATGCAATGCCTCTCCTTGTTGTTGTTGTCCATGAGCATTGTTCCTGAGCTCTTTTTCTCAAGGCTTGCACTCTACCACTTGAGCCACATGGACACTTCTTGTTTTGTGATGATTCTTTGAGGATAAGAGTCTCACAAACTTTCCTACCCAAGCTGGCTTGCAAGCCAGATCTCACCTTCCTGAGTAGCTAGGATAACAGGCGTGAGCCACCAGTGCCCAGCGTGTGATGCCTCTTTAAAGGATCTTGGCGAGTCTGTAAAAGGAGTCCCATAGGGTCTGGATAGACCATGACCCAATCAAGGAGCTGGGATTGGGGAAGGCTGATGTTATAGCCAGTCTGTTCCCCAAAATTATAGATGTCAGGTGGTGTTGGATGCAGGCCAACAAACACCAGACTTAGTGGGGAAAAAGGTAGAGAATACCCAAAGGTTACAGTGTAGAAATCTCTAATTTTGCATGCACATGGTGTGTGTGTGTGTGTGTGTGTGTGTGTGTGTGTGTGTGTGTGTGTGTGTGTGCGTGTGTGTGTGTGTGTGTGTGTGTGTGTGTGTGTGTGTGTGTGTGTGTTTACCAAGGCTTGAAGAGCCTAGGTGGTAACCTTTAGCTTGTTTGTACAAGTTTGGTGCTCTAACATTTGAATTATAATATTTCTTCTTCCCAGCTTTTTGGTGATTCTTTGGAGATAAGAGTATGCCCAGGCTAGCTTTGAATCTTGATTGATCCTCCAGTGTCAGCCTTGAGTAGCTAGGATTATAGCCATGAGCCACTGGCATGCAGCTGCACGGATGTGGATGTCTTTTTATACTTTCTGTTCTAACAGCTGTCTACTTTCCCTGGCCTAGATCTCGGACCTCTATATCAACTCCCAGCAGCCCCTGACTCTGTGAAGAACATAATGCTCAAACCTGTCAGTGCATCCTATTTCTTTGTCCTCAGGGGAGAGTATGTTTCCTCTGAAGCCTGGAGGGTTAGGGTAAGGGGAAGGAGGGATAGCTGTAGATGGGTGCTCGGCTAGGAAATAGGTATTCTGTTTTATCCAAGAAGGAAAGCATGGCCAGATGCTAATGGCTCATGCTCTCATATTCTTAGCTCCCTCAGCACGCTGAGATCGGAGCCCAACAAGAAATGTCTCCTCTCCCAAGAACCACCTGAAAGCTGGAAGAAAAGCTGTGGCTCAAGTGGTAGAGGGCTATCCTTGAATGAAAAAACTGAAGGGACAGAGCACGGGCCCTGAATTCAAGCCCTACTACCAAGATGCACTCATGCACATGTGCGCACAAGCACAGACACACACACACACACACACACACATACATATGTATACATATATGTACATATATAAATATATATATATAAATATATATATTTATGGCACTACTGTGGCTTGATCACAGGTCCTCAGAACTACCTGGCTGCATCTCAGTTTTCTGGAGGCGGAGGCTGGTGGGCTAATACTGTGACCCCATTTATGGTTTGGACATTGTAGGCTGTGAGTTGAAATACCAGCATGGCCAATAATGTATTCATGGAGTAAGAAGCCAATTTTGTCCCATTTTTTTCCTTCTGTGTGAATGTCCTGGTTCTCAGTATATATGATATGATGTAATAAAATAAATGTTTTATGTATAATAATACTAAATAATAAGGGTAAAAAATGACATATGGAATAAACCCATGTATGTAAATAGATCTCATACATGAGTATTATTTTTTTTTCAATACTGGGACTTCAATTCAGGCCCTTGGAACTTTTCTGAACTTCTTGTCTTCTAGGACGCTGATCTTCCCCATTCACCCACAGTGCCGCAGAGTTACCCTGAGTTTAAATTCCAGGCCTGCCAGTAAAATGGTGCAAATTCCAAGCCAGAGCCTTATTATTATTATTACTATTATTATTATTGTTGTTGTTGTTGTTATTATTATTATTATTATTTGGTTGTAGTCCAAGTACCGGGCTTGAACTCAAGTCCTGGCATCTCTGCCAAAGACGATCCTGGGATCTTAGGTCCTTAGTTCAAATCTCAGGACTGGCAAAAAAAAAATAAAAAGGAAAAGGATAAAACTGAGAAGTTCAATTAGGTGGTTTTATTTTTTTTCCCCTTTGTATTGTACCATCCTGGGGCTAAATAACAATGCCCAGACAATGTACATGACCTTACCTTGCTGATGTTTGGCGGGATATTAGGGAAGCCAAGCCGAAATCAGCAACTTAGGCCTGAAGGTTGAATCCCGGGACTCCCAATAATGAACGGCTGGCGGGAGATTCTAAGAAACGCTTTCCAGGGCTGTGAAGGTGGCTCAGTGGTAGAGTGCTTGTGTTGCATGCTAGAGGCTCTGGGTTCGATTACTGAGCACAACATATGCAAAAAGAAAAAAGTCACAAGTGGCGCTGTGGCACAAGTGGTAGAGCGCTAGCCTTGAGCTGAAGAGCTGAGAGACAGCGACCAGGCTCAGAGTTCAGGCCCCACGACCGGACCCACCAAAAATATTAAAACAAATTAAAATTAAAATTAAAAAAAGAAACGCTTTCCAATAGGCATCTGTACAAATAGAATGTTGTAAAAGTAACAATTACATTAGTAGTGTATGATTATATTATAAAATTATTCACAACAATTATAATACATTGACTAATTTTCAATTAATACTTTATTATGCATTTAATCATGATACTTAAAAAAGGAAGGAATAATTTAATTGGCAATATTTGTTAGAAATATCAAATATGCAATTTCATAATTTACAGACATCTCTCGTTAAATATATCTACATCTATCTATCTATCTATCTATCTATCTATCTATCTATCTATCTATCTATCTATCTATCTATCTATCTATCTATCAATCTATCTATCTATCTATCTATCTATCTATCTATCTATCTATCTATCTATCTATCTATCTATCTATCTATCTATCTGTCTGTCTGTCTGTCTATCTACCAATCTACACATTTATCTGTTTATACACTTGTCACTACTGGGGCTCAGTGGTAGAGTGCTCACCTAGTAAGTACATAGACCTTGGTTCGATTTCTCACTATCATGTGCATAGAAAAATCCAGAATTTTTGCTATAGCTCAAACATTCGAGGACTAGCTTTGAGCATAAAGGCTTAGGGACTGTGTCTAGACTCTTACTCAAGACCGAGGACTGGCACCAAAACAAAAAAAAAAAAAAAGAAAAGAGAATGTTCTGACTGCAACTATATAAGGATAGGGCTGCAAATACCTCATCACAGAGCAAGCTGGGAGTCTAGTACTGACATTTGCCATCTAACCTGAATTAGCCAGAGGTAAACCACTGCAACCCAGTTCCATGAACTAGATGCTGCTGGCTTGCTCATCCTGTCGTCCAAGATACTCGGGGGCTGAGATCTGACACTGGTGGGTTAAAAACCCAGCCCTGGCAGGAAGTCTGTAAAACACTGGGCTGTGGCTTAAAGTGTTAGAGTTCTAGTCCGATCAAAAGATCTTAGGACAGTACCCCCAACATTTCAGTGCAATCCCCGTGCTGACTCCCCCCAAAAATCTCACCCCTCCAAAATTTAAATTTGGACTGTATGTGGCGTGTTTCTGAAAGAATGGTGATACTGATGAAAGCCCCCTATTTCTAATGACATTATGTGGGTTACAGCTATGTGATGAGTCTTTCATGAGTTGTGTGCTGAGTCCTTCATGGGGTGCAATTTTTCATTTTTTCATCTTGTTCTTTTAAGAGCTACACAAGTAAGATGATTGTGCAGATGAGAAACTTGTGGCTCAGATATGTCCTCATGTCAGGGCCAAAATTATGTATGTACCTAACTCTAGTGAGTTGTCTCCTGCAGACAATTGTTTTGGTTTATGTTTCTTGATCATGAACCTTGAACTCAGGGCCTAGCCACTGACACTTACCAGTGGGGATCATGGTTAGTGCCCTACCATGTGGAGCAAAGGACCCCCTTGCAACAGAGTGTTACAGTCTAGTCATGTAGTAGCTGAAGTCTGTCATCCTGCCTACTCAGGAAACTGAGATCTGACGATCTGGGTTCAAAACTATCCCAGACACAAAAGGTCCCATGAGACTATTATCTCCTATTCACCACTTAGAAACTTGAAGTGGAAGCTAGTCGCTGCTGACTCGTGCCTGTCATCCTAGGTACTCAGGATGCTGAGAGCTGAGGATCACGGTCCAAAGCCAGCCTGGGCAGGAAATTCCTTGAGATGCTTCTCTCCAGTGACCCACCAAAAATGTGAAGGTGTGCTGTTGCTCAAGTGGTAGAGCAATTAATTGGCTTTCACTAAAGAGCTCAAGGATAACACCCAGGCCTAGATTTAAATGCCTCCAATTTCCAACAAAAGAAAGAAACCTGAAGGAGAGTGCTGGGAATGTGTCTTAGGAGTACAGTGCTTTGCATGTGTGAATCCCTGTGTTTGATTCCTTAGTACTACATCTCTAGAAAAAAGCGTGAAGTGGCTGTGTGCCTCAAGTGGTAGAGTGCTATCCTTGTACAGGAGAAACTCAGGTACAGTGTTCAGGTCCTGAGTTGAAGCTCCAGGACAAGTATATGAACACACATACATGCACACAAACATACACACACAGATACCAGAAGTAAAGCTGTGACACCAAATGACAAAGAACTGAGCTTCTGCAATGAGTTCATAGTCAGTACCCAGGTCCTGTGTTCAACCCTGAAACACAGCCATCCAGGGCCCAACTAGGAGAGGTCAAAATTTCAAAATCTGATGAGTTTCACCAGCCCAAGATGACAGGAAGCATAGTGATATTACACATGTGCTTTGATTTAGCAAGCTTCTGAAAACGCAGGGAGGATCATTGCCAATAATGAAGCATTTCATTAGGTTCAGCTCCATAGTTGTCTGCCAGAAGGACCCTTGAATTAATTGTAGCAGGTTATTTCAACACTGGAACATAGTCTAACAAAGACAGGATAATTGCAGGGAACTTGGCCATGGGAGGTGCACAAATGAAGTCTTCCTGTCACAACAGAGCTCTCGGCAGAGAGATAGGTTGAGGTACATAGAGGCCTTTTTCTCCTGGCCTTCAGAGCCGACCCACACTCCTCACTAAATGGCCTAGAAGGAGTTTTTTTTAAATCACTCAGCTGTACAGGAGTGAGGCCTGTTCCAACAACGAGGAAGACTTCTTCCAGCAGTCCCTAATGTGGAGAAAACCTCAGGCGAAGTGGCTGGCAGTTCAGTTTGCCAAAGGCTTTTGTTTTACAACTGGCCCATTCATGATTTGTGCATTGTGGGCTGTGAGTTCAAATCCCAGCATGGCCAAAAGTTTATATGTGGAGTCAGAAGCCAATTTTGACCCATTTTTTTCCTTCTCTGTGAAAGTCCTGGGTCTCTGTATGATGTATAATCTGTATGCAAATAAATCCATGTCATAAGATGTAATAAATGAAATAAATGCTATATATGTAATAATACTAAATAAAATAAATAAAAAATAAATAAGGGTAATAAATGTCATGTGGAGTAAACACATGTATGTAAATAGATCTCATGTATGAATATTATTTTTTCCAGTACTGGGGTTTGAATTAAGTCCCTGGAAACTGGTCTGAAATTCTTGTCTTCAACGATGGTGGGTTTCCGCTCCCCCACAGTGCCAGAGAGATAATCAGACCCTGAGTTGACATCCCAGGCCTGTCAGGAAAATGGTGCAAATTCCAAGCCACGGTCTTAAATTTTTTTTGACTAGGAACATGCACTGTCTTGAAAGCACTCTCTGTGCTATGACATCATTCTATTCAAAGCAAATTTGTTAGCTGGGTGCTATTGTTCATAATGACTATGGATGTTCACTGATAGAAATACATGCATATATACACAGACACATGCAATTACTGGCTTTTTTTTTTAGTGCAGATCCTGAGGCTTGAACTATGAGCCTAGAAATTGTCCCAGAGCTCCATTTACACAAGGAAGCATTTTATTGTGCCTTAATCCATGATACTTCATTAAATGGAGGCATAATTTAATACCTAATAATTATTAGTAATATATTACATGTAATTTAATAATATATAGACATCTCAAATTCTATAAATATATTTATATTTAAATGTACAGTGGAATATACATATACATCTCTCTCTTTCTCTCACTATATATACTTATATACACGTATTTGCAGCAATTTACACATCTATCTATTTATACATTGGACACTCATGTGGCTAGAACTCAGGTCCTGAGAACTGCCTGGCATTGAATTTATTTGAGGCTGCTGTCCTTAAACTGACCCCTTGATGATTTAGACATTCCAGGCCCTGAGTTCAAATCCCAGGAGTGCTGAAGTCAATAGGTGGAGTAAGAAGCCAATGTTGACCTGATTTCCTTTCTGTGGAAATATTGTACCCTAGATACAATATGTAATATCTATGCAAATACATATATATGATAGATATTATACATGTATATAAATATTATTTTATTGCCATTTCTAGGGCTGGAATTCACACACTGGGAAATGTTCCGGAATTTTTTTTCTTCTAGGAGGTTAGCTTTCATTTCACCCAGAACACAATAGTGTTACCCAGTCCCTGAGTTCAAATTCCAGGTATGGCAGAAAAAATGGCCCAAACTCCTAGCCAGGACCTTAACTTTTTTGGGAGGGCAGGCACGGGGCTTGAACTCAGGTCACCACAACTCTGCCTTAGCCTTGATTACCCTAGGCTGGGGTGCAGCTTTTACACCTACAGATGATCCAGGGATCCTACGACCTGAGTTCAACTCCCAGCTCTGGCAAAAAAAATAAAGCAACCAAGATGGTGGAGGAAAAACCAGGAAGTTTTAGACAATAGTTTTACCTTTGTTTCCTTTGCACGGTGACCACCCTGGCTCTCAATGCCTCGGCTTGAAAATTGTACATGTCCTTGCATGGCTGAAGGCTGGTGGGCTGTCAGTGAAGCCTGAGCCCAACCAAGACACCTAGGCCCTCAGTTTGATCCTGAGACTTTCACCTACTCGTTCCTATCTATAAGAACAATGATAGAATCTTTGTAATGTACCAATTGAACTACTAATTAGCTAGTCATTGTAGTATAAGATTGTACACAATAAATATAGGTCATTGATTAATTTAATTAATACTTTATTAAGTCTCCTACCGTGATTAATTAATGGAGGCATAATTTTAGACCAAATAATCCATCGTAATAGAATATATAAAAATAAGATATAGGTCATCATTCTTTGTATAGAGTTATACACTAGAATCTACATAAATGTCTATCTGTCTCTCTATATAATTTATTTATAGATTCATATACATATGTAAATACACACACACACATACACACTTCAATCTACACATATATCTGTTTATATATTGGCCACACCTAGGGCTTCATCTCAGGTCCTCAAATTTGCTCAACAACTTCACTTGCTTCAGACTGGTGGGCTAACAATGACCCATTCATGAATTGTGCCTTCTAGGCCCAGAGTCCAAATCACAGAACTGCCAAAAACTTAATCCTGGTGGAAGAAGGCAAGTGTCCCACTTGTTTTCCTTATCAGTGAATGTCCTGGGTCTCAGGAATGATGTATAATACATAGGAAAATCTATGTTCTGTGTAATAGGATGTAAAAAATGTTATACATGTAATCATACTCTCTAAAATATATAATGAATGAATAAAAAACAAAATAAAATGAATAACTACACTAACTGCAATATGCAGTAAATATGTGTATGTAGGTATAAATCATGTATTTAAAATGTATACAAATATTATTTTTGCGAGTGCTAGGAACAGGCCTGTCTTTCTTATCTTCCAGCACTGTGAGCTTTCCCTTCCCCCACAGTACTGCAGATTTACCCAGACCCTGAGTTCAAATCCCAGGCCAGGCAGAAAAAATGGTGTGAATACAACTCCAAGTAGCCTAATAATTGCTAAATATTTTTAATGTATATATGTACGTATGCATGTATGTATTACGTATTTTTATTTTGCCAAGCACAGGGCTTGAACTCAGGGCATGGCAACTCTTCTCAGCTTTGATCACTCTAGCCTGGGTTGCAGCCACTGGACCCACAGCCGAACCTAGGTTCCTGGGCCTCAAAGGCTGACAGGAAAAATAAATAAATGAAAAGACACAGAAAAAAGAAAACCCAGTAACTTGCAGATGGCTGCCAGTTTTACATTTGTTTTATTTTCAAGGTGACCATCTTGGGTCTAAATGACAGGGCTGAAAAGTGTTGGTAACCTGGCATTGCTGAATGCTGTCGTTCTTCCAGAGAAGCCATGGGCCAACATGACAACATAAGCCCTGTGTTTGAAGCTGGGTCCTGACCCCTACCAATGAAGGGAGATCCTAAGATTCTCGTTCCTATTCATAGGAATACCGATGGAAAGTTATGAATGTCAAGGTTGTATTACTTGTTCCTGAATGATACTAGCATAAAATTACAGAGTGATTTTAGGAGGCTGATGGATTTTAATGAATATTTTTAACACATTAAAAGAATACTATTAATTACATGGACACAACAGTTTCGGGACAGTGGTCGATATAATTAATAATTCATTAAGGATGAAAACAGTAATATTAATTACATGGAGGCATAATAAATACCCAAGAATTGGTAGGAATGTAGCCTATATAACTAAATAATATATAGACATCTCTGGTACTCTATAAAGATCTATATTTATTTGTGTACTACCATCTGCATGTCCATCTGTTCTTGTTTTGTCAACCCCTGGGGCTAAATCTCAGGTGCTGGGAACTGCTTGTCGGTTCAATATGCCCCAGGCTGGCATGCTGACACTCACCCATTCATGAATTGGGCCTTGTAGGCTGTGAGTTCAGATGCCAGCACTAACAAAAATTGAATCATGCAGTAGGACACAGGGTGACACATGTTTTCTTTTTCTGTGAATGTCCTGGGTGTCAGGTGTAAAGTTTCATGCATAGGCAATTCTATATCCTATGTAATAAATGTAGTAAATATTCCATGTGTTATAGCAGTCAATAAAATTAATGGTAAATGAATAAAAAAATAAAATGAATAACTACTCTAAGCACAATTTGGAGTCAATGTACAGGGCTCAATATCAGGGCCTGGGCACTGCCAGGCAGCTGAATTCGCTAGGGGCTGCTGTGCTGGCAGTCACCCATTCATGAACTGAGCCTTCTTTGCCCTGATTTTAGATCCCAGCACTCCCAAAAATGTAATCTTGGAGTGAGAAGCTGAGCACGACACATGTTTTCCTTTTCTTTGAAAGTGCTCAGTGTCAGGTAGGATGTATAATTTGGATGCAAATCTATATGCTATGTAATAGGATGTAATAAAGGTAGAAAACATCATAGGTAGAAGAGTTACCACTACAGTAAATGATAAACAGATTGAATTAGTAGTGAATCATTCTAGGATAACATTACATGCAATAAGTTTAGGAAGTGCACTAAGATTAATTAATATTTTATTAAGCATTAACAAAATAAAAATTACAAGGTGACATAATTAAACAACTAATAATTGGGAGTAACACATGATGCATAATTTAATAATATATAGACATTGTTCTCATTCTATGAAATATCAAATTATATGTATGGATATATGTATATATATGATAAACAGTTATGGGATATTGAGTAATTATTAATTAATGCTTTATTAATTGTTAACTGGGACACATCATTAAATGGAGACATAATTTAATACCTAAGTATTGGTAGCAATATTATCTATAATTTAATATTATGCAGAAATCTCTTTTTGTGTATATAATATTTATATACAGCAGTCCCTATCTGTCTATACCTCGTTCACTCCTGAGCCTCGGTGGTTGAGTGCTTTCATAGTAAGCACGAAGCCCTGGGTTTGATTCCTCAGTGCCACAAAACAGAAAACTCAGAAGTTCTGCTGTCTTTCAATCGAGTGCTAGCCTTGAGCACAAACGTTTAGGGACAGTGTCTAAGCTCTTACTCAAGCCCCAGGTATGATGCCAAAAAAGGGTAGGAGATTCTATAGAAGGACAGAACTTCAAACAGAGCAAGCTAGGAGTCTGGTGCTGACAGCTGCCACCTAACCTGACTTAGTCACATGTAAACTGCTGCAACCCTGCTCCACGGGTTACCCATGTCATCCTTTCTTATGCCCGTAATCCTAGCTGCTCAGGGGCTTTAAAACCCAGTCCTGGCAGGAAGTCTGAGAGACACCTCAAAATGTGGCTCCAAGTGGTAGAGCTTTGAGTTCAAGCCCCATGGCTAACACCCTCTCCCCAGAAAAACACCCCACTAAACCATTAAATGTGAACTTTTATGGTTTGTAACTTTTCCTCAAAGAATGGTGATACTGATGAAAGCACCCTAATTCTAATGACAGCTTGTGGAATGGAGCTATGTGCTGAGTCCTCCATTGGGTGCTCCATTCTGAGTCCTGCACAGGGTGCTATGTGCTGAGTCTTTCACAGGATGCAGTGTACTGAGTCCTGCGTTGGGTGCTGGGTGCTGAATCTTTCACAGGATGTTGTGTGTTGAGTGGTGTAAAGAGTGCCATGTGCTATGTCCTTAACCGGGTGCATTCTTACATCTTGTCTATGTAAGAGCTCCACAACTTAGATGTTTATATAGACAAGAATATTGAGGCTCAGATAGGCCCCCATGTCAGGGACAAAATTATGTATTACTGAAGACTCGTGAGTTGTCTACAGCAGATAATGGTTTGGTTTGTTTTTTTCTTGGTCATGAACCTTGAACTCGGGGCTGAGGCACTGACCCTTATCTCTTGGGCTCATGGCTAGCACTCCACCACGTGGAGCCATGGACGCCCTTGCAGCAGAGGCTATGGCCAAGGGGTCAGTAGCTGAAGTCTGTCATCCTGCCTTCTCGGGAAGCTGAGTTCTAAAGATCTGGGTTCCAAATTATCTCAGACACAAAAGGTACTATGAGACTATTATCTCCAATTCACTACTAAGAACCTGAAGGGGAAACTGGGTGCTTGAGCTCATGTTGGTTATCCTACCTACTCAGGAGGATGAGATCTGAGGATCATGGTTCAAAGCTAGCCTAGGCAGGAAAGTCCTTGAGAAACTTAGCACCAATGAACCACAAGAAAACCGGAAGTAGCTGTGTGGCTCAAGTGGTAGAGCACAAGACTTGAGCTGAAGGGGTCAGGGACAGCACCCACACCAAGACTTCAACTCCTTCAATTGACAACAACAACAATAAAAAAGACAGAACTAAACTAACAAAGCTGAAATAGAGGGCTGGGAATGTGCCTTAGTGGTAGAATACTTTGCATATATAAAATCGTGGGCTTCATTTCTCAGGACCATATGACTAGGACAAAGCCTGAAGTGACTCTGTGGCTCAAGTGGGAGAGGGATATCATTGTACAAGAGAAACTAGGTACAGTCCTCAGGTCCTGAGGTCAAGCTTCAGGACTCATGTATATGTGTGCACGCACACACCCACCCACGCACACACACACCGTGGTGTATACACATACACACCCACACATACACTCACAGACCAGAAGAGATGTTGTTACACAAAATGGGAAAGCACTGGGCTTCTGCACTGAGCTCATGGTCAGCACTCAGGCCCTATGTTCAACCCCAAAACCTGGCCACCCAGGGACCAGCTAGGAGAAGTCAAAGGTTTCAAAACCTGATGAGCTTCACCAGTTCTAGATGACAGGAAGCTTTGTGATATCCAACATGTGCTTGGATTTCCCAAGCTTCCGGAAATATAGGAAAGGCATCATAGGCCCAACATTGCTTGCAATGAATCATTTCATTATGTTCAGTGCCTTAGTTGTCTGCCTGAATGACTCTTGAATTATATTGAGCACTGTAACTGAACAACAGAATATAGTCTCACAAAGGCACGATAAGTGCACAGAACTTGGCCTGCCATGAGAGGTGGCACAAATGAAGGTCTCCTTTTAAAACAGAGCACTGCGGAGAGAGATAGCTAAGGGTACAAAGAGGCCATTTTTTCCTGACCTTCAGAGCCAACTCACACTCATCCTCACTAACTGGCCCAGATGGAGTTGTTTGTTACCCAGCTGTACAGGAGTGAGTACTTTTGTGTGCCTGTCCAGACAATGAGAGAGACTTCCTCCAGCTGGCCTGTGATGCAGAGAAACCCTCAGGTTACACTGTGAACAGTGAGGGGAGCCCCGGAACATGCACGATCTTGAAAGAAGTCTCTCTGTTATGAACTCATTGTACTGAATACAAATTTCCTAGGTTGGTGCTATTCAGTATAGCTACTCTGGAATTTCACCTATAAGAATCCAAAGACATGGAAGTACAGGCTTTTTTTGAGGGGGCAGGTCCTGGGGTGGAAATATGATCCTATTCATGGTCCCTGGGCTCCTTTTGCTCAAGGGTACTGCATTAAGCTTGAGTTACAGCACCACTTCTGGGTATTTCTGTGATCTCTTAGAAATAACTGTGTCATGGACTTACCTACACTGGCTGGATTCAAACTAAGTTTCTCTACATCTCAGCCTCCTGAAGTCCTGGGATTACAGACAGCAGCCACTGGCACCTTATTTCTTCTCTTCTTCATTTTTTAATCTGGACAATCTGACTTCTTAACAGGGTCATTCCCAAGGTTTTAATTTATAAGCAAACTATCCAATGTTATTTATAGCTGCTTTCCCTTAGAAGGATTTTCTCTCCTCATCTTCCCCTCTGGTCACAGGTTTGAGGCCAAAAGTGAGAAATGAGTGTCACAGGATTTGGGAGCAAATATCCACAGTACATGCCAGTTCTGTCATTTAGCATTGAGCTGCTGTGAATTTACTGTCTCAGTATATGAGGACTGAAACCTGGAGTGATCCTCATACAGTCTGCATTGCTCCTTTTGCCTATAAAATGATCTAATAATTATGAGTGTTTTGTGTCTCCAACGTTAAGTGTCTAGAACACACTAGTAGCATCTTCATGTGAAGGGTTAAAGTTTTGAGGCAGTGACCACTTGTTGCTTGTTTCTAGCAGAGCAACTCGTGGTGGTAATCCAAACACCTGGTTGGTTGTGTGCCTTTATAAACCCTGCAAAACTTGAGCTCGGGGTTCTCCTCCTAGGCTCCGCTGTGTTGGAGTGTAGGATGAGACCCAAGCTCAGCCCGTTTAAATAAATCCTTAAAACAGCTGTAAAGTCTGACTCTCGATGGTCTTCTTGGTGTGGATCCTGCGACCTGGGTATACTATATTAGTGAGGGCTTGTCCGGGATCCCCCCAAAGACCCCCAAGATCTCAGACTCCAAAGGTAATACAGAGCTGTCTTTGTTAATTTGTCTTGTCCTATCATTTGTCTGTTTTACTTTGGTTTTCCTTTGTGAGGATGGCCACTCCGATTCGTAAAGGGTTGTTGAGGCAGATGCGCTTGCACCACAACCCTGGAGGAACTGGGAGATGTCCAAGATCCTCTTGTGGGGCAGGGGTCCTAGGAACCCCACTGTGTGTGGCGGGGGGGGGGGGCAGTCCTTGGAACACTGCCGTGTGAATTGTGGGGTGGGGGTTGGTTCAGTGTTGGGCTGGAACTGACCAAGAGGGCCTTCTAACAGCGGCGCAACTCGCCCACTCTGGCTCTGCTCTTTCTGCTGTGTGGCCTGGGTGTGGAACCCCACTGTGACTGTAGTCAGTGGACCAATTTGGGAGATCTCCACTTTGTAAGCCCTTTTTTGTAACTCTCAGGCCTGCGTGTGTTTTGTTTGTACTGTTTGTTGTTTTTTGGACTGTACGTCTGACGGGACTGGAAACCATAGGCACCACTCCATCTAGCCTCCTAGACTTACAAAAAGTAACTGAGACAGAGGGAAAGAAAAGGTACCCCCCGGTTTTTCAGGGAGATAACTTGGAAGAAGAAATGTTTCCTCCCCCATATTCTCCTTTCCAGGTTCCTTTTGCAGAACCTGAGAATGGTCAAGAGGAGGAGGGAGCTATAAAACACTCGGCACCTGCCCTTAAGGTTTCTGAGTGGCCAGTCACTCCATGACAAAGTGGGATCAACCCCTTTTCTAATGCAGCTGTTTTTCCCATACGCACCATAGGTCGTGTGCATGCAGATGGTCAACAGCAACTCCAAAATTGGCCATTTTCTACCAGTGATCTACACAATTGGCACACCCAAAATGCCCCCTTTTCTGAGAAACACCAGGATTTAATTTGTTTGCTTGAAATTATTCTCTTTACTCATCAGCCCAATTGGGATGATTTTAGTCAGCTTTTACAGGTCCTTTTTACCACCGAAGAGAGAGACTATATCCAAGTGGCAGCCCGGAAACATATCCCTGGCCCCACAGGAGCACCTATCACGGATCCTGCCCTGATCACTGCCTATTTTCCTGAGATCCAACCAACAATTGAGACAACAATACAGTTGAAAGTAGGGAGCGACTCCTCGTCAATCACCAGGCTCTGTTGGCATGTCTCAAGGTGGCAGCTTGCCAACCTACTAATATGGCCAAAGTTTATAATGTTAGACAGGGAGGAAGTGAAAGTCTGGCAGCATATCTTGAGTGGCTCATGGAAGCTTTTAGTCAATATACCCGTATGATCTTGAGACCCAGGAGTCGGCTCAGATGATTATGTTTGCCTATATAAATCAAGCTGCACCAGACATAAAGCGAAAGTTGCAGGCTCTAGACAGACTTAGTGAAAAGTCTATTAAGGATCTAGTAGCTGCAGTGGAAAGGGTTTACAATAAGAGAGAGACAGTAGCAAAGACAGGAATGGAAGGACAAAGAACATGAAATTGAGTGTGAAAAGAGCGACCAGGCCAAAGAAAAGAGGCTAGACTGGTTGGACTTGCCACTATCGCATGCTGAGCATACCTGGTTCACAGATGGCAGCAGTTTCATTTGAGAGGGAAAAAGGTACGCCAGTGCAGCAATCACCACGGACACTGAGATAGTGTGGGCAGAAACACTCTCCCAGGGAACGTCTGCACAAAGAGAAGAACTAGTGACACTAACAAAAGCCCTACAGATGGGATAAGGGAAGAGATTAACATTTACAAGGACAGTCGGTATGCTTTTGCCACTGTGCATGTCCATGGAGCCATTTACCAACAGAGGGGGCTGTTGACAGTTGAGGCAAAGGTTATTATAAACGAAAAAGAAATTTTAAGCCTCATCCGGGCCTTATGGGAACCAGCAAATATTGCCATTATGCACTTTCCTGGCCATCAAAAGGTAATTGATTCAATAACCAAAGGAAATAACTTGGCCGATCAGGCAGCTAAGGAGGTGGACCTCCAGCCCAGGGCCACAGGGTTTGCCTCCTGAGCCTCAGTACTCCCAAGAAGACTTGGAGTGGATAAAGAAAATTTCCATGGCCTATAAACCCCCAAACAGAGAAAGAGATAAAGACTGGTGGAAAACTGGTGAGGGAAAGCTTATCTTGCCACAAAGATTGGGCAAGAGGTTTCTTATGAGAATCCATCGGGTCTCTCACATGGGAACCCAAAGAATGGAGAACTTGCTCCTACTCTCAGAAGTAAAAATCAGGCAAGGAAATCAACTCATTGAGAACATTGTTAAAAAATTTTAAAGCCTGTCAGCTTAACAATGCCACTAATCAACTGGTTACAAAAGGAGCTCATCTCCATGGAGATAGGCCAGGTGTGTATTGGGAAGTAGACTTCACAGAAATTAAAACTGGAAAATTTGGATATAAATATTTGCTAGTTTTTGTAGACACTTTTTCAGGATGGGTAAAAGCCTACCCAACAAAACATGAGACTGTGAACGTCATATCTAAGAAGATCCTGGAAGAAATCCTACCCAGGGATGGCTTCCCATCCACAACTGGGTAGGACAATGGACCAGCCTTCGACTCAAAAGTAAGTCAGGGAATAGCCGTGGCACTGGAGATGGATTGGAAATTGCACTGTGCTTATAGACCCCAGAGTTCAGGGCAGGTAGAAAGAATGAATCAGACTCTAAAAGAGACCTTAACTAAATTGGCCTTGGAGACTGGCCCAGACTGGGTATCACTATTTCCTTTTGCCCTGTTTAGAGTAAGAAATTCACCATATCAGCTTGGCTTTACTCCTTTTGAAATAATGTATGGACACCCTCCACCCATTATCCCTACCCTTCAGACTGAATTGCTTGCTGATTTGGATGATATTGAATTTCTGTGTAAGCTTGACTACAGATTGTGCATAAGAGGATGTGGACCCAGCTTAGAGCATTATATGATTCTGCTTCTATTCCTACCCCCCGCCATTTGTTTAAACCAGGGGACTGGGTGTTTGTTGGAAGACACAACCTGATATTTCTGGAACCACGGTGGAAGGGAACTTACATGGTGCTACTGGCTACACCTACTGCCCTTAAGGTGGATGGCATTGCTGCTTGGATCCACTGCTCCCACCCCAGACCAGCTGACCCCTTTGCCCTGGACAACCGTGGGGAAACATGGGAAGTCTCCAACATCCTACCCAACCACTCTGCATACAACTCAAGAAAAGAAAAATGAGCTGATTATTATTGGTATTGTTGTTTAATAGTATGGCTAAGGTCAGGTAGGGACCATACTCGTTCAAGATCAAGAGCTGTTGGAGTTTAGTTTGAGGCTGGAGCCACAAGACCATAAGTCAAGGGGGGGAATGAAGGGTTAAAGTTTTGAGGCAGTGACCACTTGTTGCTTGTTTCTAGCAGAGCAACACGTGGTGGTAATCTAAACACCTGGTTGGTTGTGTGCCTTTATAAACTCTGCAAATCTTTACACTTGGGCTCTTCTCCTAAGTGCTGCTGTGTTGGAGTGTAGGATGACACCCGAGCTGCTGCCCGTTTAAATAAAACCTTAAAACAGCTGTAAAGTCTGACACTCGGTGGTCTTTTTGGTGGGGGTCCTGCGACTGGGGTATAACAATGTTTCCATTTTTCTCTAGTACTCCTCCAGATTTAGACTAAGGGTTTGTGTGGAGTGGCTACTCAGTGAATTCCTGAGGAAACCATTTGAAGCCTTCTCAGGAGAACGCCATTCAAGCCAGCAGAGCAGGAGAGTCTCTGAGACTATTTTCTCCAATAAACCACCAGAGAACCAGAAGTGAAGCAATGGCCCAGAGGGTAGAGCTCCAGCTTTGAGAGAGAAAACTGAGTAGGAGATACAATCCAGACCAGGCAGGAAAGCCTGGGAATTGCTTACGTCTAATTAACTACCAGCTGGTGGGAAGTGGAGCTGTGGTGGTGGTAAAGACTCAGCCTTGAGCAAAACAGCTCAGGAACACATCGGGCCCTGAGTTTAAATCCTGGGATGGCCACAAAAACATTCAAAAAGAGAAGGCCAAGTTTATGTATCAGTTCCCTACCTACTTATGTGTGTATATATATTACCTCCCATAGTGCAAACTCTGCTTTTATTTAGTGGTTTATTTTTCAGATATGCTAGTTGTACATACTGCATCATTCTCTTCATTTCAGGCCCATTGTTTTTCTCTTCCAGGGTTCTAGGCCTGTGTCTTTATATGATGCACAGTGAAGCTCTCAGCAGCCTTTATTTACATTTTATTATGAGGGCAATCCAGGAACAATCACAAATCTGGCAAGGGAAGATATCAGGTTTCTTAGAAGTAACCTGTATTCAGAAAATTAAACTTGGGAACATAAAATGGTAGCATACTTATGTAAAAACTACCATTAAGAAAAAAATGAAGGAGCTGGGAATATGTATTAATGAGAGAGTGCTTGCCTAGCATGCAAGAAGCCCTGGGTTTGATTCCTCAGGCACCTGTACACAGACAAAGCCAGAATATGTGCTGTGGCTCAAGTACCAGAGTGCTAGAGACAATTCCCAGGCCTTGAATTCATCCCAACAACTGGCAAAGAGATAGCTACCTAGGTAGGATGGTAGGTAGATAGATAAAAAGAAATAAAGAGAGCGAGAGAGACAGACAGAGAGAGAGAGAGAGAGAGAGAGAGAGAGAGAGAGAGAGAGAGAGAGAGAGAGAGAGAGAGAGAGAGAGAGAAGACAGAAAGAAAGACAGAAAGAAAGAAAGAAATTAAGAAAGAAAGAAAGAAAGAAAGAAAGAAAGAAAGAAAGAAAGAAAGAAAGAAAGAAAGAAAGAAAGAAAGAAAGAAAGAAAGATAGAAAGGAAGGAAGGAAGGAAGGAAGGAAGGAAGGAAGGAAGGAAGGAAGGAAGGAAGGAAGGAAGGAAAGAAAATTGATAGATGAATCTGTTTTTGACGTCAGAAGGAAAGAAGGGAACATTCCCAGTCATGAGGCTTGCTGCAGTGTGCCAGGACACCAGCATCACCTTCACACAAATGCAGAGCAGGATGACTGTCTCTGTCTGACTTCTCAGGCATACAAGAGCCCCAGAGTCAAGAGAGCAGAGCCAGGTTCTAACTCAGGTGCTTGGAGACAGAAGAGAAATGGCCCTGCCCCTCCTTGGACTGGGGATTTGCATTAATGATATAGAGAATGAAGTAAGGAAAATGGACTGGCAGAGATAGAAGGGCCTTCAAACTTGACAAATTGAGAGTCAAAATCCTACTCCCTAAGACCAGAGAGCAGGGTTTTCTACTCTGTTCCTCCCCTCTCCAGCACTAGACTGGCTCTCTATTGGTAATCCAAAGATAGCCTGAGGCTCCCTTCACATGAGGAAGGAAGGTTAATTAGTCATTGTTTGAAGAGACTGAGAAAAGTCTGATCCTGCTGTAACTCTAACAAATGTTTCAGGCCCCCATTGCTGGCTGTGCCTGGAATGAAGTGGTTTTGCAGCTCACTTCCGTGATGAATGTGTATATTCTGCCTCCTAATCCTGCAGGCCTAGTTCTCTGCACCTAGCCTGGCTTTTGAAACTGTTTTCTGTCCTTCAAATACAGTGTTACACTGGAGTTCTTCCTGCTAAAAGAGTTAGGGTTTGGATCCTGAGAACTTCATTTGAACCCTGATTGGGTCAATAGTATTTCTTTCCTTCTTCTGTAGCTCAATAACTCCAAGAACATTTAGAGTGCAAGTAACTTCTCATCACCAAGTGAAACAGGAATTTCTTAAGCATCTGACCTTTCAGAACAGGAAATCAGAATGTTCTAGACTTCCCTGCCTTGGCTGGTTTCACCCTATGAGAGACCTCAGCCTCCTGAGCAAGGGTGATGGGCATGAGGTATTGGTTCTCTGCTAGGGTCAGAACTGTAATGACATTGACAATACAAGTCAACTGCTTATCACAAAGTGCTTTGGGAG
Organism: Dipodomys merriami; assembly: GCF_024711535.1. Taxonomy (NCBI): domain Eukaryota; kingdom Metazoa; phylum Chordata; class Mammalia; order Rodentia; family Heteromyidae; genus Dipodomys; species Dipodomys merriami. Next base: position 1,417,425 of record NW_027202283.1, on the reverse strand, counting down.
CATATTAAGACTTTCAACAATGTGCCTTTCAGAACCCTGTAGGACATAAGTTTATAGTGCTAGAGTCTGAGAGGCTGGGCTTATGGATGTGCTACACTTGAACCTTGATGTCTGACTCCAATTCTGGTGTACATCAGCATTCATTTTCCTAAAAATATTTTCATAAGTAGCAAATAGGAAAATTATTTTGATTATCCCTCAATCTTTTTCCAGTTGTGTGTCTCAAACTGAAGCCTGGGTGCTGTCTCTGAGCGCTTCAGCTCAAGGCAAACACTCTACCACTTGACCCACAGTGCCACATGGGGTTTTTTGATGGTTCATTGGAGATAAGAGTCTAACAGGCTTTCCTTCCCTAGGCTGTCTTCAAACTGTGATCTTCAGATCTCAGCCTCCTGAGAAAGTAGGTTTCCAGAGCCACTGGAATCTGGAGTATTGTTTTTGCCAGACCTAGAGCTTGAAATTAGGGCCTGGATACTGTCTTTGAGCTTCGTTTTCTCAAGGCTAGCACTCTATCACTTGAGCCACACCACAGCTTCTGGCTTTTTCTGAGTATGTAGCACTGAGGATTCAAACCCTGGCATTCATGCATGCTGAGCAAGATCTCTACCACTAAGCCACATTTCCAGACCCAAACTTACGATTTTATCCCTCAACTTGCCTATCCACAAGAAAAGGCTTCTGAGTATAAATCATCTAAACAAATCTGTATAGGAAGTTGTCCAAAGATAAATAAGACAAAACTCATACTGGGGACAGACTCTAACCATGTGATGACTTGACAAATGCCTCCATTTAATTAAGTATTATATTTCAAAACTTAATAAAGTATTAATGAAAATTAGTCAATGTACTGAATTATTTTGTATAATTTTATAATATATATATACACAACATAATAAATATTATGTGTATAATAATATTAAATACAATAAACAATAAAATGAGTAAAATGAAAATTAAATACAAAATTAATAATAATAATCATAATATGAAATATACATACATATTTACCTATATATCTTATATTACACGTGTACACAAGTATTTTTTCTATTGCAGGGTCTTAATTCAGGCCCTGAGAACTCTAGCTTGAAAATCTTTTCCTCAAGGACAGGGATCTTAGCCTTCACCCAAGGTGCAAAAGAGTTACATGGACAGTGAGCTCAAATCCCAGCAATGGCAGAAATACTGGCCCCAGTTCCAAGACAGTGACTTAATATTTGTAACAGAAACAGTTATGTTTATTCAGTTACATACTGAACACTGAAAAAAAATCAGTGTAGAATTTTGTACAGTTGTTCAGACATACATTCCTTAACCCCAAAGTGCTTCTTGAGCACTACATAATTTTTGTACGTTTTTTATTTTAAAAATGTTGTACAGATGGGTCACAGTTACATGAGCAAAGTAATGAGTACATTTCCTATTGAGCATTGTTGCCTCCTCGTTTGTTTTTCCCCTACCATCCCTTCCCTCCCATCTTCACAACTAACTTCCCTGGTGTGGTCAGTGACTTATTTATTTTTGGCTTGGCATGGGGATTGAACTCAAATATTGGCAACTCTGCGCATTCTGTCACATTGCTACAGATTCATCAAAACTCTGAGTTCAAATCCCAGGCTATTAAAAAAAACTGGCAGAAATTCTAAACCAAGGAGATTTATTATTTCAATTTAGTTAGTTAATTAATTAATTAATTAGTTAATTAATTTTGCCAACCATAGGGCTTGAACTCAGGTCATGGTAACTCTGACTCAGCTTCACTCTCCCTAGGCTGGGGTAGAGCCTCGAGACCCAAAGCTGATCTTGGGACCCTAGGCGCAGGGGTCTTGCAGAAGGAAAAAAAGCAGAACAGCACAAAAAGTGGGGAGCTGTAGAGGGCTCAGGGTTTTACAATTTTTTTCTTTACATGGTGACCATCCTGGGTCTGAATGACATGGTTTCAAAGTGGACCTTGCCTGCCATTGCTGATGGCTGGCAGGCTATCAGGGAAGCCATAAGCCAACATGTCAACATAGGCCCTCGGTTCAAATCCTAATCCTTACATTTACCAATGGCAGGAGATCACAAGAGACTCGTTCCTATGCATAAGAATACAGATTGAAAGAGTATTTCATGCATTTGTCTAGTCTAAGATTGGATGCAATAATCCTAGGATGCTGATTGACATTAATTAATAGTTTATTAAGCATGAAAAGAATAATATTGTTTCAATGGAGATATAATAAATACCTAAGAGTTGATAGGAACGTAGTAGATGTCATTCATAGATAGACAGCTCTGGAACTCTTTAACAATATATATTTATTTGTATACCACCTCTGCCTAGCCATGTACTGCTGTTTTGGCTAAACTTGGGGCTTGATCTCAGTGCCTGGGAACCACCTGACAGCTTCATTGGCTAGAGGCTTCTGTGCTCATCCTCACCCAATCATGAATTGGGCCTGCTAGTCCCTGAGTTCAGCACTGCCAAAAATTTAATCTTTGAGTAAGAAGCCGAGTGTGACACATGTTTTCCTTTTCTGGGAGAGTCCAGGGTGTCAGGCATGATAGAGAACACATCTACAAATCTAGATGGTATGTGATATGATGTAAAAATTGTAATAAGTGGATAAATGGTATAGGTGTCATCAAAGACAATAAAATAAATTGTAAATAAATGGATAAAAAAAGAAATAAAATGAATAACAACACTAAACGTGATATGGACTGAACATCTGTATGGAAGTATAAATCCTATCTTTAAAATTTATATAAGGAGTATGTTTCCATGCCTGAGCCTTGAATTCAGCCCACCCCCATGAGAAAGCAATGGCAGGAAATCCTGAGAAACTGGTTTCTGGACCAGGAAAAGTCATGGAATGTGATTGATCTCATCGAATGAGTATTTCATGCATGATGTGACTAGGAAATGATAGGCAAGACTCATGGGGTATCACTTATTTGTAAAGCAGTGTTGATTAAGCGTGACAATAATCATCACAGTCATGAAATGAAGACATCTGGAAAGATCCAAGAATCAGTATACACATGGTAGATTGGATTCCATCACAGGTTATTGTCTCTCCTAATCTATACAAATGTGTACTCATTTGCATACTACCTTCAACTTATGAATGGATGACTACTGTGTACCCTCCTCCCCCCCCACCTGGGGGTCCATCTCAGGTCCTAGGAACGGCCTTACTCCTTAGTAGCTCACAGGCTGGTGTGCTCACATGGACCCATTCGTCAATTGGGTCTGCTAGGGCTTGAGTTCAAATCCCAGCACTGCCAAAAGATTCACCTTGATTTGAGAAGCCAATCGATCCACCTGTCCTGTGAAAATCCTGGGTCTCAGCGAGGATGGAAATTCTATATAGACAACTCTATAGCCATTCGAATAGGTTGTTATCCATGTCAGCATAGTTATATCTATCACCATACTCAATAAAATACACAATACATCCATGAATAAGACACAAAATAAAAAGAATAACTACACTGAATGCAAGATGCATACCAAACTTGTAGGTAAAGAGAGATCGTATGTTTATAAAAGGCGGGCTTATGATTTTGTCCAGTACTGGGGCTTCAAATCAGGCCCTTGATGAGGCCTGACATTCTAGTCTTCAAGGATGGTGAGATTTCCCTTGCCCCAAAGTGCAACAGAGCTACCCAGACCTCAGTTCAAATCCCAGCACTGACAAAAGATTCATTCTGTTGTTGGAAGCCAGTCGTTGAACATGTTTACCTCTCCTGTGAAAGAACCGGGCTTTCACTAGGATGTAGAATGCATAGGAAACCATATAACTATGGGAACAGATTGTCATCCATGTCAGCACAGTATACCTGTCACCATACTCAGTAAAATACACAATAACTCCATGAATTAGACACAAATTAAGGAGAAGTGCACCGAATACAAGATGCTGTCCACACATGTATGTAAATATAGATCCTATATTTGAATTACGAATTTATGACTATCTGGACTTCCCTGGGACTCGATGTCAGTTCCTAGGAATGGCCTATCTCCTTCGTTGCTCACAGGCTGGTGTCCTCACCTTGACCATTTCCCCAATTGGGCCTGATAGAGTGTGAGTTCAAATCCCAACACTGCCAAAAGATGAATCCTGATGTGAGAAGCCCATTGATTCACCTGTTTTCCTGTCCTATGAAAGTCCTGGGTCTCAGCTTGGATGGAGAATGCATAGGAAACCCTATAGCCAGGGCAATAGGTTGTCTTCCATGTAAGTTCTGTTATATCTGTTACATTATTCAGTAAAATACACAATACTTACATAAGACAGAAAATAAGGAGAAAAGTACTCCAAAGGCAAGATACTGTCCACACATATATGTAAATATAATGCTATGTTTAAATTATTAATTTATGACTATCATGGCCCACCCTGGGGATCAATGTCAGATCCTGGGATGGCCTAACTCCTTTGTTGCTCACAGGCTGGTGTTGTCACCTTGAACTATTCACCAATTGGTCCTGCTAGGCCCTGAGTTCAGATCCCAGCACTACCAACAACTGCATCATGCAGTAAGAAGCCAAGTGTGAAACTTTTTTCCTTTTCTCTGAGAGTCCTGGGTGTCTGGCATGATGGAGAACATGTCTACAAATTTAGATACCATGTTAAGAATGAAAACAATAACATTAATTATATGGAGGCATTATAAATACCCAAGAATTGGTAGGAATGTAGTCTATATAACTGAATAATGTATAGACATCTCTGGCACTCTATAAAGATATACATTTACTACCATCTGTATGTCAATCTGTTCTTATTTTGTCAACCGCTGGGGCTCAATCTCAGGTACTCGGGACTGCCTGTCAGCTCAATTTGCCACAGGATGGCAGGCTGACACTCACCCATTCATGAATTGGGCCTTAAAGGCTGTGAGTTCAAATGCTAGCACTCCCAAAAAATGAATCGTGTAGTAAGAAGCTGATGGTGACACATGTTTTCCTTTTCTGTGAAAGTCCTGGGTGTCAGGAAGGATGTGCAATACATATGCAAACCTATATCCTATGTATTCAATGTAATCACTGTTCTATGTGTCATAATAGTTAATAAAATGAGACGTCAGTACATGAATAAAACAAAAAATAAAATAGCTACACTGAATGCAATATGGAATCAACATATGTTTAAAAATATAAATCATATATTTAAAATGTAAACAAATAGTATGTTTTCTAGTTGTGGGCATCGATTTCAGGCCTAAAAAACAGACTGGAATTTCTTAAATTCAAGGAGGCAAGCTTCCCCTTCCCACAAAGTGCAACAGCAGGGTTACCTAGACCATGAGTTCAAATCCCAGTCCTGGCGGAAAAAAAATGGCATCTCTATGCTATGTGATGCCCAATTTGTAGGTATTTCATTTGGCCTCCATTTAATGAAGGTGATTGTTTAAATGCTTCATAAAGTATTAATTAATATCGACCAGTGTCCTATTATGTAATTGTGTATAATTTTATCCTCGAATCATTCAAGTACTGCCCATTTAATCATGACATACAGCACATTCCTTTGGTAATCATATGAATAGGAATGAATTTCATAGGATCTCCTGCCATTTGTTGGTGGCAGCCCAGGATTCAAGCTGTGGGCTCCAGCTCCTACCACTTAAACCTGAGGATAGGGAACTCACAGGTCTGTCCAAGAACATCAGCAAAACCAGGCATCAGTGGCTCTCAGCAGTCCTCCTTAAAACTTACAAGGCTGTGAAAGGAAGATCATGGTCAAGTCACCCTAGGCAGGACAGTCCTTGAGACTCCTGTCCAACTTGTGCCATCAAAGACAGAACTAAAGCCGTGTGCCTCCAGTGGTAGAGAGCTAGCCTTGATCAAAAACAACTCACAGATTGTGCCCTGATCCTGAGTTCAAGGTCTGCGAACAAACAGACATACACAACAATCTGTGCAGCCATCTGGCTAAAGTGGGTCACTCTCTTGTCCCCAACTGGATTGGACAGAGTTCCCTGGGAAAGGGGCTGCCTTCATTTTGACTCCACCCATTCTGCCTGCATCAGAAGATTCCAGCCACACCTCTATTGTTTCATGGTTCTTTCTGACCAATGGGATACAAGAATGGTGGCCACGCCCACATTCCTTGCTGCCCACTAGCACCTTGATTCTCTCTGTTTGTTGACACCACTACCTCCCCTCCGACCCGGACCGCACCTTCCCTGTGCCCCACAGTCTGGCCCACGCTCTGCCACAAATGTGCCCCAGGGGTGGGGGTGGGGGTTGACCCGAGGATGCCACCCCCCTCCCCAGCGGCTAATGTCCAGGATACGGGGAGATGCAGGTTGGGTGAGGAGTGGGCGCCAAAGATCTGGCCTGGAGCAGTGGGAGCCACACAGCAGCACATCTGCGCCCTTCCACTCCCTGGTGGGAGCCCAGTGGCTTTAGTCAGAGGTGGGGAGCAGCATGTCTACACCTGCCTTCTGGGTTTTTTTAGATTTTTTTCTGGGGATGGGAGGTGTTGGATGCAGAAGATAGACACCCTTGCTGTGTGAGCCCTTGTCTTCTGTGCTCAGTCAAACTTTCACCTGAAGACAGAGAGATGGAGAGAGAGAGACAGACAGACAGAGAGAGAGAGAGAGACAGAGAGAGACAGAGAGAGACAGAGAGACAGAGACAGAGACAGAGACAGAGAGAGACAGAGACAGAGACAGAGAGACAGAGAGACAGAGACAGAGACAGAGACAGAGAGATAATCTTTTTCCTTGTACAGCCTGACTGTGCTCAGGTGAGTGATCAGTTGGCAAATTGCAGGTACTGCATGGAGGAGTCTTCTGTCACCTGTCTGGATGTGTGTGTGTGTGTGTGTGTGTGTGTGTGTGTGTGTGTGTGTGTGTGTGTGTGTGTGTGTGTGTGTGTATGTAGAATTGGGTTGGAACAAGGAGGCCGAATGCTTTGGTAACTTCTACCTGTTATCTTTGGGGCATGTATGGGCTTCACAGCTGAGGTCTGGGGGCCTGGAAGGGTGAGAGGCTTGAAGGGGACACAGCACAGTTAAATTACAAGAACAAGGGATCTGTGTGCAATGGAGCTGTGTACTCCCTTGGCCTGGTTGGTGGCAGTGGGAGCTTGGGAGGATCTGGGAGTGTGGCCTGCAGGGGATGGCTTCCCAGGAGGACAGAGAGCATGGCCAACTCTTAATAATGATATGAGTTCTGCTAGTATGGAGCGCAACAGCATATGTCAGTCTCTGGGTCTTCTCATAATGATGTCTGATGGGCAAGGCCAACCCTATTTTAAATCTTGCGCTGTGATCTTCAGATCTCAGCGTCCTGAGTACCTAGTATTATAGGCATGAGCCTCTGGCACTGGGACTCTGGTTCTTTTTGGTATATTAGGGTTTGACCTCATAGCCTTAGGCTTGTCAGTCAAGTCTTCTACCATGCGAGTCAAGCTTTTCTGTCTTGGGCATTTCTGAGATAGAGAATTAATATATGCTCATTCTGGGCTGGATCATGGTCCTCCGATCTGTGACAGGCCTGAGCCACGAGGCCCATTCTTCTGTAGTTGGGAGGGTAGATATGTAGCGACATGCTCAGTGATTGGTTTAGATGGATTGTTCCAAACTCAGTCCACGGCAGCCAATTCTTGACCAGTGGTGAATCTCTGGGTTGGGCCTCAACCATTGGACTTCAATCTCTTCATGGGACAGTTGTGAGGAAACAAGAGATTGATACAGAGGGATCTCTGGAGCAGGGACAGGCACAGAGGGAGGGGCCATCTGATACTGTTCTTGGCAATTCTGTGAGCATATGATAGGAAGATACCCGGAAAGTTCTCAGATGGTGTGTGTTATTAACAGTGCAACAGTTATGGGATTATGAAACAAAACATGGCTCTCTTTCTTTATTACTCTATCCCCATGAGTAACAGGATCCTTCACTTTGTTCAGTTTTGAAGCTGGGGAAACTGAGGCATAGAGAAGCTGGGTGACCTACTAATGACTCCCAGCTGACAGGAAGCTCGGCCTGACTTCTCTGCCATGCTTCCTAGGACAATGGGTGCTATTCAGTCCACTTCTTGTGGTGGGAAGTCCACTTCTTTTCAGTCATGAGGCTTGAACTTTGGGCCTAGGGCAGCTCCCTGAGCTCCTCAGCTCAAAGCTACCACTCTACCACTTGAGTCACAGCACCACTTCCAGTTTTTTGGTGGTTCTTTGGAGATAAGAGTCTCACAGGTGTTCCTGCCCAGGCTGGCTATAAACCACATTCTTCATATCTCAGCTTCCATTGTACTTAGGATTATAGGCCTGAGACACCAGCACCTGGCTTAAGTGTAATTCTGACCTTCTTTCTTTCGCTTTCTCTCTCAGGAACTGATTCAATGGGTGCTGGAGCAGGTGGTCCAGCATCCGCCTGTGGCTGGAACCAAGGTGGTCCTCTCATTCTCGAGGTAGGCTGTGGGTCAAGAGCTGTCTCGCTCAGTCTGTTGTACCAGCTCCATGAGGTAAGTCCCTCTGTGCCCTGGCTACACTGTGACAGTTATCCATTGTCCATCTAGCCTTACTGGACTCAGTACTGTGTTCAATGCTCTTTTCTAGCAAAAATTCCTGGCTAAAATTATGATATAGAGTTATAGAATGAAAATGTAATGCCATCTTAAGAAAGCCATTTAGGGTTCTGGGAATGTGGCTTCATGGTATGGTGATTGCCTAGCATGCATGAAACCCTGGGTTCAATTGCTCAGTACCACATAAATTGAAAAGGAAACACTGGAAGTGGTCCTGTGCCTCAACTGGTGGAGGGTTAGCCTTGAGGAAAAAAAAATGCTGAAGAATAATTCCCAAGCACCGAGTTTCAGCCCCAGGACTGCCGAAACAACAGCAACAACAACAATGAACATTTAGTTAGTAAATGCGAAATAAAGAACCCATACTTGGAATATATAATTGCTCCTTCCATACTGATACCTGACAATAGTTCCTAATACATGTACTTTACCTATGTTAGGATACTGTGTTGAAAAAAAATGTTTTGTTCATTGGGTAACAGCAATTAATGCTAGGAATGTGCTTAGATGTCAGGTGAAGATTAATTCTGGAAATTCAAAGATTCCAGGCTTTTGAGTGGGGTCACTGCTAATCACAATGAAAAGGATAATGTAAGCGAGATTCAGAAACTATTTTGGCCAGTCGTCTTACAAAAAAGGCAGAGGCTAATTAACCGTTGTGACAGAAGAGAAGGAATAACACCAGATGGAAAGAATAAATGATAGTAACTAAGGTATAGCAGAAACCGTTCTAGGGAACCATTTTTGCTTATTAAAGAACTAGTTATCAACTAGGCTTATTCCTCATTGCCTTTGGCATTCAAAATCTCCTAGGCTAGTTCTAAATCTCTGTGTGATGAATGTATCTCCTTCTATGCTGATCTTTCATACCTGATCTCCTTTGCTTTCTAAAAATCTGTCTTGCTGTATTTATCTATGAACAGTTCCTAATACTAAATACACCTACAAAGATGAAAGAGGATGCTAATGTAAGAGTCCCATAGTTCATGAGTCATTTATGTAACAAAATGGAAAAGGACATATTTATTGCTACCTTAATTATTCTGAAAAGCTGCAATGTCACATCATATGGTTCATATTTCCATTCTTTGTCTACATAGTGACATTAAGTGCACATAAATGCAAATATGAGTGGGGTGCTGGTGGCTCATGCCTGTAATCCTAGCTACGCAGGATGTTGAGTCCAGAGGATTGTGGTTCAAAGCCAGCCTGGTCAGGAAAGTCCATGAAACACTTATCTTCCATTAACGCCAGGAACCCAGAAGTTATGCTGTAGCTAAAGTGGTAGAGTGCTCAAGTTGTGCTGAAGAGCTGAGAGACAGTGCCCAGGATTAAGGTTCAATCCCCACAAAAAAGTGCAAATATAGGTTTAAGTTTCCCCCAAAGGAATGATGAAGTCAATATTAATCTTCCCAAATGATTTAGTAGTGCACCTACTTTTACTGAGTTATTTGTTATGGCTTCTTTGATAAACATATTCTCGTCTTTAAAAATTGTCAAATATTAGCTTTATAATAAACTTCATCTAATATTTCTAGGTTCAAAAGAGAAGTCCATAGAGTTGATGTCACCTAGCTTTCTTACTGTCTTAGTTCAAAGCCAACCCAGGCAAGAGAGTCTGTCAAACACTTATGTGTAATTAAACACCAAAAAAGCCAGAAGTGGAGTTTTGGCTCAAGCAGTGGAGTACTAGGTTTGGGCCAGGTCGGAAAGAAAGACAACTATTCAGGGACAGGGGCCAGTCTCTAAGTTCAAGCCCCAGAACCAGCACAAACTAAACAAACAAGCAAACAAAACAAACCCTGGGTATTTCTTTGGTACTCTACTTAAAATAGTGGTGGTCTGAGAAGAGGCTGCTTTTGCTGATCATACTCACTGGATCCTGCTTTTTTGGAATTCTTATTGCTATGGAAAACTCAAGACCAGACTAAAGGAATTGAAAACTGATTTCTGCAACAAGAGAATAATCTCAGGAGTGAAACATCCATCCATAAGACAGTTTAAAACCTCCATGTCTTTGATTCTTTGCAGTAGAATACTTTTAAAACAAAGTTATTTCCTTTTGTTCTATGCCTGCTTTCAAATGGCATATTGTTTCCTTTTGCAAAACTCTCAACCAGAAGTTTACAGACAAGTTTTATATGAGTAAAGGATACACTCAAAAAAGTCAGGGACAGAGTTTCCTTCCAGCCTTGGATTCTTTTCTTGTACAGTACAAAGGAACGCAATAGTTAACTTGAACTTTGTCATTTCTCTATGTTAAATTCCTCTCCTGGGATCAGTTTCCACATCCAGTAACAGTTACTTCCACCTACTTCCAGTAACAATTTATGGTGCTGCTCCAGAAAGAAATGAATGTTTTCTGGCTTCATTGAAATAGCACAAAGACACTTTTGGACATGAGGTAACACGTGTTTCAGAGACAACTTAGTAAAGAAATATGCAATTTAAATTGCTTATAAATACATTATCCATGAGAATATTTTGTTCAAACTTCTCATGTGCTCTGTAAATTAAGGTGAATTTTAAATGGTAAGAAGGTTCTCAGATAATTTTTTGTGAGTCTATATGCTGTGCATTAATTTCCCAACTGTACATGAGTTAACCGTAAAAGAAACAATAGCAATTATAGGAGAAAAAGAAGTTCTGTGTTTATGTATAAGTGTTCAATACAATATACAAGACTCTACAAATAAAAAATCGAAACAATAAAGCCAAGTCCCATATGTAGATTTATGGGAGTGATATAGAGAAAGCATTACTCCTAAGTGGAACACGAAGCATGAGGCCACTCCCTTTCTAAATCACGCTTGCTAATCATGTAAATGTGCAAAAAGGAGAATGGAAGAATGATTCTTTTTCCAATGCAAGTCACATATGGGAGAACAGACATAACTGGAAAAAAAGAGTCTATCTTGAGGGAACAGGAATTATACTAGCAATGAACCTGGTGGCTAAGATCACATTTCTTTTTCTTTCCTTTTCTTATATTCCTTTTTATTGTTGTTGTTTTTCATGGCAATTGAAATATGGGACAGGGTGCTGTCCCTCTGAAACGCAGCTCAAGGCTAGTGCTCTTCCACTTGAGCTGCAGTGCCGCTTCCAGTTTTCTGGTAATTATTGGAGAAAAGAGTCTCCAGGACTTTCCTACCCATGCTGACTTTAAAACCCAATCCTCAGATCTCACAACAACTTGGTTTATGATCACATTTCTAACAGTGTACACCCAGGATATGTAATGTATATGTTCATCTATCTTTATATGAATTCTTGAGTTAAAAATCTGGGCTACAGTTAGACTTTACACTCACAAAAGTGTTTGAAGTTTAAAAGTTGATACTCCTAGAAAAATAAAACCTAAGAATGTAAAGGAGTCTGGGAAGTTCAATTTGCATCCAGCTTGGACAGTATAGGCTTTGAGACACTACCTATAATTAACCAGCCAAAGCTGGGATACTAGTCACGAGGGAGATTGCTGAATTACAGCTTTAAGTTTTTGCATACATACATACATACAAACATACACATACACACAGAGGCACTTATAGGTGCACACAAAAATACACAAATGAAACAACTCTCAGAATATGTAGAAAAGTTAGAAAACAATAGAAAATTGGTCCTGAGTAAGACTAGAATCAAGTGATAATTTTTAATATTAGAAAGCCCTCAAGTGAACTTTCCCCCAGAAGTTGAGAATATTACATAGGTAGGGACCAGAGATAGTAAGAGAGTCAAGCAATCATTCTTAACGCGATAGGATACATAGTGGAATGAATCATGGAAGCCAGCAGGTGCATCTGAAAATGTTCATATCCTGTGTCAAATGTTAAAACACCTTTGAAAATAGTACATAAACATTCTGAGCAGTCAGTCTAGTGGATAAAATCATAGGAGAAGTTCAGAATTTCTAGTCTGTTTCTAGATTAAATAAACAAACTATGGCAGGGCAATGTGATACAAGCCTGGAATTCTAGCACTCAGACAAGAGATAAGAGAGTGGAATTACATAATGATACCTTCCCTGGACCAGGTAGAATAATTTTGTCTCAGTAAAACAAACCAAACAACAAGAAAGGAATACAAAGTTGGAAGTTTGGCCTAATTTTGTCATTATGTTTTGAGAAGTCAAGTTTCCTATTGAATGCACCGCATATTTATCCTCACTTGTGTTTTAAATGCTCTCATCATTACAGAACATTCGTAGATGCAAAAGAACTCATGATTCCCATCCCTCATTCTGTTGGATTCCAAATAAATGTTGAAGGATTACAAAAGCTTAAGACTGGAGAAATAGCAAAGTTCGTCTAATGTAGGATTTTGTAGACCTTGTTAAATTAGAATTTAGATTTAAAATATATTTTTTGGAATTGTTTGTAATTTCATATTCTATAGGATACTACAAAATTCTTTCAAAGTAGAGGAATTAATTGAAAAATTCACAAATAATTCTGGCATTCTATTTGCCTAGATATTCTTTCACGACAGTTATAATTAGAACATAGTTAATAGATAATTCGCAGAGTTCATGTATACCATGTTAATATGAATAATCTAGACAGAGTTGCCAAAAATGGATGACATTAATTTATACATTTAGAAAAACCAATTTTTAAAGGTTTGGTTTAATATAGTATGAAGAGAGTAATTGTGTGACATCTTCTTTCTTCTACCTATATGTATCACAGGAAGCCATTTCCTTATTTACGTGCCTCTGTATACATGGAGAAAAATGCTAGGTTTGGGTTTTTTTTCAGTTTTTTTTTTATTGGTTCATCCTAGAACTTGAACTCTTGGCATGGACAGGGTCTCTGATCCTGTTTATGCTCAAGGCTCAAGCCCTACCACTTCAACCTCAGTGCCACTTGAGTCTGACTTTTGCAGAGAAGTTTTTTGGAGATAAGATTCTAAGAAACCTTCCTGCCTGGGTGGGCTTTGAATCATAATTTTCCTATCTTAGCATACTGAATATCTATGATAGTTAAAAAAGTCTAAATATAAATAATTTTTGCAAGTGTTCTGATCTCAAGAATACCAGTGGAGGAAAAATGATGCAGCTCAGTTTATTGTGGTGTTCTTTTCAGAACAAGGAGGGTGTCACATTAGCAGAGGTGTAGTATTTTTTCAAAATAGAGATAAGGTATTCATGATGTGAATTAAGGAATTTTAAGGTGTCCCTTACAAGTTGGAAACTGTTGGGCTAGGATGACTTTATGGCATAAATCTTGGGATTGATGGTCATAGACATAATAGCTTACTCTTATAGACAATTGCTTACTCTTGAAGAATTAATTATTACACATGCTTCACAGTTTTATCCTCTACAAGAATGTGGCTATTTTTCTGTTTACTTCTCAATCTGTAACACCCCATTGGAAACTTCATCTATTGCAGAATTACTTAACATGCAAACAGGTACTGTTTTGAATCTCTTAGGAATGTTGAGAATTTAAAAATGAGTAGTTAGTCATAGGAATTTTGAAGAACACATATATTCTGTCCTCTTAAAAACTTACTTACTTTTAAAATTATGGGTTTCCATAGTATTAAACTGGGTCTGGTCGTGGGGCCTGAACTCTGGGCCTGGGCGCTGTCCCTCAGCTCTTCAGCTCAAGGCTAGCGCTCTACCACTTGAGCTTCCGGCTTTTTTCTTTTTGCTTATGTGGTGCTGAGAAATTGAACCAAGGGCCTCAGGCATGCAAGGCAAGCGCTCTACCACTGAGCCATCTTCCCAGACCCTGTTTTCTGTTTTAGAATGAGAAAGTACTAAATTTATTCTTTTTTGAAAAATTTGGCAAGTATATTGTGAAAATAGTGTCTAGTTGGATAACATTCAAGTTGATGAACCTCTGATAAATAAGGGGTAATTAATTCAAATTAGAAGCCAAATATTATTGATTTTTAAAATGTTACTACATAAAGAATAATATTTACTGTGCCAATACAGTAAAATTACATTTTACGCAGCTTATTTTTTCAATTTTATTATCAAATTGATGTACAGTGACTTTACACTAATTGTAAGGTAGTGAATAAAAAACATTTCAAACTTGTTACCCCTCCCTCATTTTTCTCACAGTTTTCCTTCACCCCTTTACCCCTCACAAGTTGTAAAGTACATTTCCAACATATTGTCTTGTGAGTATTGCTATTGCATTGGTTTACCTTTTGTCCTTTGCCTCACCATTGTCTCACCATACAGCAGGGATAAACCATAGGGGAAAACCCCAAAGAAAACAGAAATCACATAGTTCATCAAAAACAACAACCACAAATGAAAAAAAAAATCTGGTTCCATATCTTGGAATTCATTTTGCTTAGCTTCAGCTAATATGGTTACATATATGCATAACAAAGCCACTGGAAAATAAGAGCTTCATGGATACTATATCATGAAAACAGCATGTTAACATTTTGATGGTAAAGGTGGCATTAGGATTGGTGAATTTGCGGTTCTGATAAAGGATTTTCAACAGTTAAAATTTATGACAGGTAAAATTTTATAGTTCAAAATTTTTAATAACTTAGCCTATTAAGAAAATTTAAAATTGCCTGGAAGAATAGGCTTTCATGCAAAGAAATCCAAGGAGACTTAGTAGAGAGGGAGCAATGTGGATGAAGATGGCTCAAACTAAACAAACAAACCTCAGAAACCTTGCTGTAAATCCTGTAGGTTCCCTTGGAATTGTCCTTACCCAGGAACTATATTCTCACTGTTTGAAAGAAGGTTGTATTGGAATTTAAATTAAAAGTTCTTTAAAAAATAAGGCATCAAAATTTGTGAATGTACCTTCAATTACAAAAAGTAATTCTCTGAAAAAGATAATTTGAGTCAAAATATTTAGCGAGAAAGTGCCCTCCACAATGAAAGAAGGTGTTGGGATTACACATTTCTGTTTGTAACACTTTCCACAATGTCTTTGGACGTGAAGCAGTGAAACACAGAAAAATATTTGATTGGATACTTCAAACCAATGATTTCACATTTCTAAGTGGCTCACAAAAAATAATATTCTTATTAATATGAGGTAGTCTAGACTTCTTTTATTACATATGCCAAAAAGTTCAGAAAAGAATTGAGCAAATGGAAAACTTAATAAATAATTTTTCTTAGAAGCCTTAGCTAAGCGTATTGACTTCAGCAGTGAAGGGAGGCCAAAACTTTTTGATGTAAATTGTGTTAGTATTTTTACTCCCTAAAGTGATTTTACAGAGCCCATTTGGCTCACTACAATGCAGAACTGATTGAATGAAGACATGAAAATACATTCCACATCCAAATGAGGCAACTTGAAGAGTTTTAAAAGAGAAATAATGAAGATGTAGCAGTGGTGGAGCCCGTATGGTCCTTCAGCTTCACTAGACTGGAAGCCAAGAAGCTGTGATTAATTTGAACTCTGGCAAGACCTAAGAGTAGGACATAGAAGCATTTTCCTTTTGTAACAGACACTTTCTTCCAAGGTATGGGTGATTTAACTCTATTCTCCTCCATAAATCGTGGTGAACAAATGCAAGACCAAGAGAAAAATAATCTATTAAAATAATTTTGCATAGAATAACTTCACTGTTCCTGATATGGTATCTAAGGAGAATCTTAAGAGAGAAGATTAAAAAGTGCAGTATTTTTTGGTTTCATCTAAGCATCTTCTTAGCAAAATATATCTTTGAGGTTAGACAATTCTGATTGAACCAACAAGTGATGGAGTACTTATTTTTGTGGGCACTTTAGACACAAGAAGTCTTTCAAGGTAAAAGAAAAAAATATATAGCCAAATATTTGTGATCACAGCATCTTGGACTGTTTTCTGGATACAAAGTTTTACATTAGATTTCTCCTTATTAACATAGATGTTGTTTCATGGCAACCAAATACAAGAGGAAAGTTTTATGGACTCGCTTGGCCAATTAAACAGCATGAAAGAAGAAAATGGCAAATAATATTTAATGAAATTACTTTGACAAATTACTTTGCCAGAGAAAGAAGGAAAAATATAATTCAAAATCAATTGACTTAAAAGTATGAAGAAAGAGTAGTGAAGAGAGATTAGAGAAAATATAGAGGATCGTTTTCTCTCCAGTGAAGTAATGCGTTCTTGATCTTGTTTCTTCCATTCTACCTCACAAGCTACCAAGTGTTTCTCAGGACTGGATTATCCAGTTCAGACAGAAAACTCGTAGAAGTAAGATACTGTATGCAGCAGATATAGGTGATTTATAACCTTAGACAATCTATTTAATTCTGTTCAAAATTCTCCCCTATCCCAAACTTCCCTCTTTGAACAGCTTTGTTTGATTTTCCCAATTCTGCCCTTCATTAACTGATTAAAATTTTGAGTACTCATATTCATACTCTCTAGAGATTGCTGTTTGGTTGTGATTTTTGTGTGTTTTTGTTTCTAGTTGTGTTTTTAACTGAATTTTAAAAGTTTGTGCAATTGTGTTACAATTAAATATATCCATCTAATTGTCAAATGTTCCTAGATCAGAGTCACTCCTTCTATCATTCTCAACCAACCCTTTCTCCAAGATTTATTTCCAATTTACCACTTCCTTCATCATATGTGTACATTCAGTATTGTAGCTGTATTTGCTCCGTGTTCATTTTTCATTCATTCTATGTTTTTACTATAATTCCTCTTTGGTTTCAACTTCTGATAGTCATTCTGTTAAACTGTCTATTAATACTTTGAAAGGTTTATATACATTTCATGGAGTTTCAATCCTGCATATTCTTGAAATAATGTCAGCTTATATTTCCATAATTCATTCATCTGCAGCAACAATTTGTAAGACTGGAGACGGGAAGCACCTAAACATGATTTTTTCTCAATCGTTTGAAAGGTTAATCTTTAGTCAAAAAGAAAGTTAAAAAATGGCTTAGAATGTATTCCTAACTATGCATTTTTATAAATGGCTTTGTACAATCGTGTGATTCTTTTATTTTACATGGAATAATATTTTCTACTACCTATAAGTTTTGGAAAAAGAAGAAAATTAAAATTTATTCCTAGATAGGAATATGATAGAAATAGAAGACAGATATTATGTTTGTCATATCTCAGATTAGTACCCATATTCAAGACTTAAAGTCATATTTCTTACTATGTTAGACAGAGGGAAAACATAAAATAACATATGATGAGGCAACTATTTGTGATTGTTTAAAATGTACCTTATTAAATGATGAAATTTATTAGCTAACGTTTGGGTTTGAAATTTAGGAGGCTGACATATTAAACACATTTCTGAAAGGCCCATACTGAAAAACACAAATTGTGGGTGGTACTATTTCTACACTTTAATGAATTGTTGAACATGTTTGGCATTAGTGCTGAGTAAATAATTCAACTCTATTGTAACTTGCTCCCTACACTTGAAAAACTTGTAATGTCACTAAGTATCATCAACTTGTCAAATGTTATTTTGGCGAAAGTGATTTTTTTAAATTTAATTTAATTTTATTTGTGAACATACTGTACAGAGGGGTTACAATTACATGGGCAGGATAATGCGTACATTTCTTACCAAGCATTGCAGCCTCCTCCTTTGGTTTACCCTTCACGTCCCTTGCCAGCCTCCCCCCTCCCCCCAGTCCCAATCCTTCTCCTTCCCCCCCCCCCCGCACCGACGTTGTAAAGCTCGTTTTGGACATGACAACTTGTAATTCTCATTGTTGCAAGAGGTCCACCTGTATCCTTAAACACTGGTTTTTCCCCATCTCCTCCACAAGTTATACTGACATCAAATATAGTGAAAGCAGGGGTTATACTGTGGGGGAGGGACATACAAAGCAACAAAGAGATAATCTTATAAATGCGTTAGAAACACATGCATGAAAGAAAAAAAACATTAAAATACATATCTAAGGGTTCATTTTCCTGACCTCACATTATCTGACCTTTTCCGCTTGACTCATACATATACTAGATATTGCAAATAAGGGAAACCATGGTACCTATGTTTCTTTGGGCCTGGCTTCCTTCACTTAATTTATTTTTTTCCAAGTTTTTCCATTTCCTAACAAATGGGGCAATGTCATTCTTTCTGATGGAGGCATAGAATTCCATTGTGTATATATACCACATTTTCTTGATCCATTCATCTACTGAGGGACATCTGGGTCGGTTCCATATCTTAGCTATGGTAAATAATGCTGCAATAAACATTGTTGTGCTGGTAGCTTTAGTGTGGTCTTGTTTGTAAACATTTGGGTAAATGCCCAAAAGTGGGATTGCTGGGTCATAGGGGAAATCTATGTGAAGTCTTTTGAGGAACCTCCATACTGCTTTCCAAAGTGGTTGAACAAGTTTACATTCCCACCAACAATGAAGTAAGGGCGAAAATGATTTTTAAAAATTTATTTGAAAAGGAATATACTTTCAGGAGATTAAATGTAGATTATCATTGGTTTGAGAGTGACATTTTTATACCACAGAACCATGTTGTACTGAAGTCCCAGTGTTTTGAAGCACTCCTTAGTGCTTCAAATATTTTTTCTGAATTACATTTGACCTCTAAGTCAAGTTTTCGGGCTTTGGTAGAGCAATTATAGATCTATCCTTCTAGGAACTATTTTTTGGCCCAATAATGTAGGAATAAAATCCTTCGTTAATCATACGTGAGGGGTATTAAAAATAATCTTATGACACTTTGTGAACTTGTTCACTCATATGGGCTGGTCATTTGTAAGTTGAATTTTGCATTACAGTACTTTCTCTCAAATTGTGTGATCTCAACCTTCATTTTAAGTTGCCTTGCATTTCACAATTGCTTACTGCTAATTCCTGCATCTCAAGGAATTGGGGCCCTGAAATATAGGAAATGCGAATTGAGATGGGTCTTCAATTACTTTGTTTTGATATATTGCATGGGCCTTGGTGAAATGTCTTGCCCCTGTTATCTGATGATGCAGGAAAATGGGCCTTGGGATCCTAGGACCCATGGGTACTGCAGAAGAATAATATTTTTTAGACATCTTAGCAAAATTTGGGCATAATCAGTAAGAATGCTTCAGAAATATGGACAAAAACAGTTTGGGACAAGCGAGTTAAAACAATAAACAGAGTTTCAGAGTAAAATCCATTACAGATTAGAGGAAAACATTGTTTTTTTATCATGTGGATTCAGAAGACCAAGAAGAGTTATAATGTATCACAAGTTTATACTAAAAAGTTTGCATTGATACGTTTTCTAGTCTAATACATATTTGAAACCTAAATATTTATATTCCAATTCTATTTATTGGAGTAAATAAATATCAATTTATTTGTCAAATTATCAACTAATTCTAGTAAGTTTCATTGTGTGAAATATAAAATCAGCACATATAATATAAAATATAACTATATATAATATGATTAAAAGACACAAGTTTTGTATTGTTCTGTTGTAGTTACTTTAACAAAGGCAACTCTGTTTTAAAGTATGATTCCATTATCTCTACTTCAGTGTTTGAAAGAGTTAGATCTAAAGCTTTATCATTTGTAGATTTACAGCATGGAGGCAAGAGGAAACACTGTGATTAAAACATTATCAATTTAATGCCTAATAACGAGGAGAAACATATGCACTTCTCCTGCAACTACGAAAATATTTGGTGATAAAAAGGCAGTAGTGTAAGTTCCTGCCAGGAACTTACAGACAGGACAGGACATTCAGTAATCATGCATACGAACAATTTTTTCACCTTCTTGGCTTTAGCTACTTTTAAATGGAAGGTATAATAAACAATTATATTTTGATAAAATACCTTCTCGTCTGAACAGTTCTGTTTGAACTGTTCATCTCTCTATGATCCCTTGTAACCAAGATTAGTTTTGTTCTAGTAAGAAAATCTTTGCTGTCAGGGTAAGGTATTCTGGTTGGTCTGTTCCCACATGGAAGAAAGGTAAAAGGCTCAGGTAGTCATTTGTTCCAGTAACACCTCATTTGGGAAAATGTGAGCTGAAGAAGTTTAGAAGTAGCTCTTAAGCAACGCTTAGTTTGAATCCATTAGGTCCACAAAGCTGGATAAATAAGTACTTGAAAAAGCCATCACCTTTGGACGTAACTATAAATAATAGAGAGTATGATCAAATTCCAAATAAAAAGACTTAAGATATTCATTGGAAAAAAAGTTTGCAAATGTGAGCAATCGACTGATCAATATAATTTTTTCCAATATTCACAGAATTTTAGGGAAATAAGATCGATCAATAGCATTGTTAGGAACAATAAGGTTTCATTGTTACAAGTAAGCACCCATAGATATAAGCCTGTATAAAGATTGCATCATTAACTATTAAATTTAGAGGATACTACATGCTTCAGCAGCACGTATACTCAAATTACAATACAGAGATTAACATGGCACTTGGACAAGGATAATATGAAAATTTGAGAAGTATTCCATATTTTTCATTCTTCAGATTCAAGAAATGAAAAAAAGTGATTAAAAAGTTGATTACAAAATTACAAGTGTAATAATACACATAATTCATATAATTAAATTTAGTTTGACATCAGTGTATTAAATCACCTCAGAAAGGCGTTTACATAGCATAAACTTTACAAAACTTTTCAAATTAGACAACATTGTAATTTTATCCCAAAGAAAAATAATATTAAGACCTAGAAAAAAAGGAATCAAACTGTTTCTATATGGAATACAATCGGAAAGGACACATTAATGAACCTATATATTATAAAATAATAAAGAATTCAATGTATATCTAGGAGAAAATAAATTATGAACATTATGCAAATATAGAATATAGAATATTTTAAAATATACTTTTTCAGAGAAGCACCAGAAATATTTTAGTTTCTGTACTACTCATTTCAACAGGTAAATTAAAATTATTTCTTATTAAAAAATCACAAACTCTGAACAAATTATTATACATGTTTACAAAATCTACTGAATACATTTTTCCATCCAAGGCAGGCAATTCACTTGGAAGAATTCCGCGGAATCCATGAATTTTTACAGTAAAATATTGGTGCTGCTGGGCACTGGTGGTTCATGCCTATAATCCTAGCTAAACAGGAGACTGAGATCTGAGGATCATGGTTCAAAGCCAGCCTGGGAAGGAAAGTCTGTGGTACTCTTATCTCAAATAAACTACTAGAAAACTGGAAGTGCAGCTGTGTCTCAAGTGATAGAGGGCTCACCTTGAGCTGAAGATCACAGGGATAGCTCCAGGCCCAGAGTTCAAGCCCCATGACGGACCAAAAAAAAAGATATTGCTCTTATTTGGATTGTGAAAATATTTTGTAGGGACACAAAAGATGAACTTGCATTTTTGAAATTTAAGAAACTTAACTCGATCATTAGGACTTCGGTGAACAATTTGTACAGCCTTTTACAACTTCATACAGGTAGTGATACATACTTATGCTTTTGGCAATATCAAATAGAGTTTCTTCTATGTTGTTCTTCAGGCCTGGATTTATATAATGGTTCAACAGAAGGCGATCCAGCGTATCTTTGCTATCTCAATTCTCAACAGCAAGATATAAGGGTGTCAAGAGTCCTTTAGTTTGGGGATGTGTTACTGTGGCTCAAGTGGTAGAGAACTCCCCTTGAGCTGAAGAGCACAGGGACAGCACCCAAGCCCAGAGCTCAAGCCCCATGACCGACCAAAAAAAAAAAACACAACAACAACAAAAATCAAACAAACAAAAATATTTGGGTTGGGAAAGTGGCTCAGTGGTAGAGCGCTGGCCTTGCATACATGAGGCCCAAGGTTCAATTCTTCAGCACCACATAAGCAGGAAAAAAAGCAGGAAATGGTGCTGTGGCTCAAGTGGTAGAGTGCTAGCCTTGAGCTGAAGAGATGAGGGACAGCGTCCAGGCCCAGAGTTCAGGCCCCACGACCAGACAAAAAAAATTTTTTTAAAAAAAAGTCCTTTAGTATGGGCATTGGTATCTGTATCATGATGAAGTAAGAAAGAAGCCACTCTGTTATTATTCCACGTGTATGCACTGTTCAGGGGTGTCCAGTCATCTACAGTTATTCCATGTGCCGCTTGAGACACCAACTCACTGACAATGTCTAAGTGTCCACCGTAGGCTTCTTGAAGAGGGGTATACTGATCATCATCACTACTATTCACATACGTGGCCTTTTGGGAAAGAAGTCTCCGCACTGTAGTAAGCTGAATATTTTCAACAGCCCAATGAAGAAAGTTACTTGGATCCTTCTCCAATTTTTTTTCTTGCAATTGATACCATTCCTTACTTTTTCATCTTGTTCCCCATATTCCTAAGAATTGCCTAATCAGAGACTTTGAGTGCCAGTGGGAATGAGGTGTCCATGTATTTCCCTAATAGTTCACATTGGTTGAACTGGTCAGAAATATCTGGTGAATTTTCTGCAACTGTTTATTCACCATGATTTATTTTCTCTTTTTCCAATTTTACTATTCGAAATTATTCTAACTGGAGAATAGGGAATTGATGGAGAGCAGAGGAAAGATATTCCTCCATATTCAAATGTACACACTGAAAATGAGGACCAGTGATGTCTTCATGTGCAGCTTATTCTAGGCATGAGAAAATAGGAAATAATGCCTTCCATATAAATGATTTGGGAAATGGCAGAGCAAAAAGTGAAATGATACAACCAAAAATATAAAAGCAAAATAAATTAGGATAATTATAGAGCAATCGTGTTATATATGAGAACCATGAAATGGAGAGAGAAAGAAAGAGACAGATGTGTAATGACGTAGCTAGCCACAAAATCCATGCCTCTGATCAATTTGTAGAGCAAACAAAATTTTATTTTTTAAAAGAGATGGAAATCGAATTTATGTATTTACTTGAAGTTAGTAAATACATTTTTAGTAGCCTATGTAAAGAGACATAACTTTACCAACCTACAGACAGTAAAATAAATCCTTGATAGTTCTAGTAACAGATCTGACTGAAATCAGTTGAATCATACTTTTCTTGTACAATGAAGGATAAGAGGGTAGTAAAGCAGCTAGAGAAGGCAGGGAGATTGTATCTGTGACAAAACTTTGTGGAAATTGGTATTGAGGATTTCTTACTGGTGATCCACTTGCACTGGAAGCATGATTCTGAAGTATTGCTTGCCGATTCTGAACTATTGATTTGATTATTATATTCTTCAAGAAGAAAATGAGAATTGATAGTGAAGGACTACTAATACATTTTGACCTTCTCACTAAGCACTTTCAATCATCAAAATCACATGAAGACAATAGTCAGGCCTACTTTTTAGATGAAAGCAAGTGTCTTATAAAAACAAGGAATGTATGTAGTCATGCAAAGGACTTCTATTTTACCAATGCCGCATACATTTTTCTAATGTTGGGTACCAATAAATAATGGATCTATTAGAAAGCTCTTAAGGCTCCTATGTTCAATAGTGAGTTCTCTTACACTATATCATGGTATTTTTTTATGTATGGTTTTAAGAATAAATTTATATTACTAACTTGAATTTCTGACAGGACAGTATCATCACTGTACATTTTGCTTCTATACTCTCATTTTAAAATTACCATCTAAGTATGTGCATTAGATAACTATATAGGAAAAAGTAGAAGCCACACTGATGGCTTATGTCTTAGGTAGTAGTTAATAAGAAAGATGAAATCTGAGAATTGTGGTTTGAAAGCAGACCAAGAAAAAACAGTCCATTAGATTCTGATTTGAAAGTAACCAGCAAAACCTAGAAATGGAGCTGTGGTACAAGCAGTAAAATGCTAGCCTTGAGAAAACTGAAACAAAAAATAAATTCTGGGACAAAGCCAGGCCCTGAGTTCAAGCCCTAGTAGTAGCGCCAAACAAATAAATTAATTAATAAGGTAATTAATTAATTAAAACTAAATTAAGTGGTCACATGTGGAGAGGCAGGTAAAATGTAACATGCGTGGTAATGGTTTATGTAATATTTTGTAATAAGGCATATTATCATTTGTCCTAATCACTAATATTTTATGTGGACTTTTTTGTACAATAAACCCTGAATTTAGCATGCGTGTATATGTGTGTGTACATGTGCGAACATGTGTGTATGTGTATATGTGTGCATGTGCTGTTTCAATGTTGCTTGCCAATGTGGACAGGGTGAGGCTGAAAAAAGCTAACTGTGTTGCAATATTTTTATTTATCAGTGTTCTGTCATGTCATGTCATTTCAGTGGAACCAGCCTTTGTACATATTATTTGTCTAATAATATCATCATAATCAAAGCATTTATAATATTAAGTTAGAAAAAGAGACCGCTTTCAGCTCTTATTGTATGTTAGGTAAGAAGATACAGACATAATTAGTTAGTAAGTTGTTGCTATAAGATGATTGTCAGTACAAAATACATATTTGACCTCTTAAATTGGTTATACTTTCAAGATACACTCATAGAGTGATTTGGACCGACTTGACCAAACAGGTATTACTCGCTGCTTATTCCTGTGAAGCACAAGTTGGATAAACTCTTTCCAGATTTCTGTTGAAAATCACTTTCTTTGCAAGATTATATCTATTCTCACTAAGAGATAATCCAACCCATATTATGTTTGAATATCCCATCTTATTCATTGAAAATAAGTATTGGGGATATGCTTGTTAGATATTCCTTTCAAAAACGAACAAACAAAAAGCAAGTGTTATGTCCATATTGTGGATGCATTTGAAGGTGTTTTGTACATGCACAGGTATCTTTACTAATGGCTCTTTTGTGGGAGAAACTATGGCAACTTTAACAAATAAGGCTTTTTGAATATCTGTTCCAATATACATAACATCTCAGAGCAAGTCTTGCAATTTCTGAAAATCCTTTGAATATTTTAGTATTATTTCAGTTCATTGACTGTAGAGCTAAAATTTCTGAAATATTGTTAAGTTCTGAAAATGTAAGTGGGTATATACGCTTTTTTATGCTTCATTTTATGAAAACCCAGTTTTTATGAAAGTAAATGGAATAGAATAAAAGAATTAAGTGAATTGGGTAAGCTAATTATTAGTATAATTTTGTTTTCTATTAATAGTCTATTGAATGTAGATGATGCAGTTAAATTATTTCCTCTCTACTTCAGTTAGTTTTAGAATCTTTATAGTTATGAGTGAACTTTTAAATAAAGGTCTTTAAAATGCTTAGGATTAACCTTGTGCTTTTCGTCCTACTCCCAAGAAAATGAGTTATTTTTAAGTGGTAATAGTTTATCATTATGATTATCATAGCGAATCATTATCATTATCATAGGGACTTAAAAATGCAGTAGTGTTGATGTCTTTTTAAACCGATTGTATTCACAAGTTGGAGAGTCTTTAATTCATAATTAGGTCTTGGTGTCAATGATTTTTAACCTGTCATTCCTAACATTAATGATAGGTAAGACTGCATTTTTGGGTATATGAAAGGTAAAATATTTATCTGGGGTCAAATGTGATTTTATATCATTCTTTCTTTAATAACATTTTAAAGTAGTACATTTCTCTCAAAATGGTGGGTATAAAAAGCAATCAAAATACTTCAAATGGTAAAAAAAATTTAGGTGAGCTACAATGTGGAAACGATTGCTCCAAAAGACCTGCAGTCTGTTTCCATCAGGAATTGGGCAGGTCATTCTTTCAGTAAGACTTGTTAACCAGAGATGGGGTCCCCAGGCAGTGCAGTGTTGAGTGAAGGCATAAAATATGATTTCTACTGTTTTGAGCTAGAAATCAAGAATGTTATAGTTTAGCAGTTCCTTTCACCAAGGAGGTATAAATTGATTATGAACATGGAGTTTTCTTCTTACAGTTACTTATTTTCTTTTTTTGTTGTTGTTGGTCATGGGGCTTGAACTCTGGGCTTGGGTGTTGTTCCTGCGCTCTTCCACTCAAGGCGAGTGCTCTACCACTTGGACCACAGTGCCACTTCCAGTTTACTAGTGGTTTATTAGAGATAAGGATCTCAAAGTCTGTCCTGTCCAAGCTGGCTTTGAACCACAATACTCAGATCTCAGCCTCCTGAGTAGCTAGCATGATAGGCGTGAGCCACCGGTGTCCGTCTTAGTTACTTATTTTCTAACAAAGATAAAGAAAATATTATTAGAGTGTGCACAATAATTTTGGGAATTTTCCTAGAATTAGTAGACTGAGTGCTGGTATTTAGTTATAAAATAGAATGAGGTTAGTTCATATAGTGGGAATGGAACGCAGGCTAACACTTACCGTGTGTAGAATGTTGTACTAGTAATTCCAACTCTGAAGACTTAAATATCATCATCTTAGAATTAAAAATATAAATAGTTTCACTTTATGGGATTATTGTGAGGATTAAATTAGATACCAAAGGTAAAGTACTTGGAAAAACAATCAGAGTTTGATACTTTCTACCTTTTATTTTATCATGTGATATATTCTAATATTTTTACTGTGATATTTATATTATCTATTTAGGATATGCAAAGTGATGTATTGATATACATTGCATTGTTCACTTTTCTGTCATTATGAGGAAAATACCTGCAAAGAAAATTTCTGAGAAGGCAAGTATCATATTGACTCATGGTTTAAGATCAGATGTCTCCATTGTTTTTAATTATATTTTTATTAAATAGGTGTACGAAATGTTTTCCATTCAACGAATCAGTTTATAAGTACAATGGATCTTTACATAACTTTCTCACATCCTTCCAAACCTCAACCCACTTTCGTTTTTATTAGTTTCATACTATCTGCATTGAATATTATAGCTTCACTCTCTACTTCCATCAGTCTCTTTATTTCTTCCCTTTGATTTTCCCTCACATTTTCCAAGTGGTAGCCTCCTGGTATTCATTTTGTTGGATTAAAAGTTCAATTTTATAAGAAATTACACCTGTTAAATACTCCTCTACAAATAGCATGCTTTGATTAATACTGTTTTTTAACTTGCATAAAATTCTGGCTTCTAAATACGAATTCTTTTTGTGTCTGGCTGTGACTTCGTTTATTTAACATAATTTTAGTTCTATCCATTTCTTGCAAATGCTGTAACAGACTTTATCATGGATGGGTGCAATCCAATTGTGTATATGTGCAACACTTTCTCCAACCATCCTTCTGCTAAAGTGCATCTGGGCTGTTTCCATAAATTCTCTACGGTGAATAGTGCAGTAGTGAACATGATTGTGAGAGTGATTTTACTCTAACCTTTTGGAAAAATTAATCACTGTTTTTCTGGGAGCAATCCTCTAGCCAATTTTCCAGAATTAGCACATCCCTTCCTTCATCTACATCACAACGTTTTTCAGGTCCTCAAAAACACACTACCCCCTACAGGTACCAATCAGCTAAAACCATACTGTGCCCATATTCTTTTGTTGTTGTTATTGTTTTCTTTCCGGTCGAGGGGCCTGAACTCTGGGCTCCTCTGGTGTTGTCCCTCAGCTTTTTTGCTCAAGGCTAGCAATCTACCACAGAGTCACTTCTGGCTTTCTTCTTTTTGCTTATGTGATGCTGAGAAATCAAACCCATGGCCTCAGGCATGCAAGGCAAGAGCTCTACCACTGAGCCACTTTCGCAGCCCCGATGTGCCCATATTCTTTTAATACATTTTTCATAATTTTACACATAATTTAGTGAGAACCTTCTATGTACTTTCCTAATGTGTGAATGAGGTATATGACAATAGAGCAAAAGTAAGAGATATGGAATTAAATTAGCTATTAACATATTTAAAATAATTTTCAGCTCTAACTCATAGCCTCACTTAGTATTATTTTAATCTTTATTTGATTACTTTACCTATCCCCTAAATTATAACATGTGATTTAAATACAAAGGCAAAAAAGTGTGGTTTGACTTTGACACTCATGTGTGAGGATGCACAATATGGGCAAATAAAGGGATTGGAATTAATAGCCATTATCCATTTTGTTAAATGGTTTTCTCAAACTGATTCTCGCAATTCATATTTCATTCAACAACAAGAAACATGTGACAATTCCCTTTGTTTTGCTCCTCATTAAACTTGTTTCCATGTTATTTTATAATGAAGGATGATTTCGTAAATCTACTGTAGATACAAAAATATGTTAAAAATTTCTATATGTATGCATTGATATAAATATAAACACATATTATAAAGGTTATAATGATAAATTATAACTTCTGTAACTGTACAATTTACTAAATTATTAAAAACATGGACGACTCAGGCCTAGAATCCTGGTTACTCAGGAGGCTGAGATCTGATGATCATGGTTTTGAAACCATCCTGGTCAGGAAAGTCCATGAGCCCCTTATCTCCAAACAACCAACAGAAAATCAGAATTGGAACTGTAGCTCATAGTAGTAGAGTGATAGCCTTGAGAGAAAAGACTCAGAGATATCACCCAGGCTCTTAGTACAAGAACTAAAATCTACCCCCAAAAAGTATTTAATTTACACCTATGTAAATAGAGTATTTCCTTCACCCAAATGCACATCCACGCTCATTTGCAAGGTAACTCTGTTATGTCTGGAGTACCACATAATATCATCACTTAAGTAGAAAGTATTACAACATGGGTAAACTCTACCTCTCTCATGGATTTTTCTCCACTCAAATATTCAAATCTTGCAATTATTCCCATTATTTAAAGTCATACCTTTTTTTCTTTAATACACATAAGATTGGAATTTGAATTGAGTGTCTTGTGTCTCCTAAATGGATGTTCTTATCACTTTGGCATGCCCCCAGCCCTAAATTATCCTGATTAACTTTCAGATAGAATCTTGCTTCCTACTTGTGTATGATAGCGGGCTCAGTCTACTTTATGTTATTCTTCCTGGAATTTAGAAAAACAAGTGCCTGGCATTGTGTACAGATCTTTCTGTCCAGTCTGAGCTTTAACCACTATCCTCACAAAAGTAGACTCCCTCGTAGTCAGGATTTTCATAAGCTTATCATAGCTATTTAAAAAAAAAATCTTTGCATTTCCTGCAGGTTCTTGAGTACTGAGTTAATTGGTGTTTTCTTGGGTTGTTTTGTTTCTTTTGAATGTATGTGTTGAGTTGTTCCTCATTTTTCTTTTTGTTTCTTTCACTCAAGTTCTTACCTATAATGCTGAGAAACCAATTCTTCTTTCTCAAGATAGTGAAGGTGAACATTATTTATTCCAAAACAATTCCAGTAATATTTAAACACCTTCAGAAATTTCGAGAAGATGGGGGAGGAGAATCTGGTGGCTAAACAAGCTCTTGCATAGAAAGCAGTTCTAGTGTTCCAATGAACAGTCCTAGGCACAACAAGTGTGCCATCACATTACAGAGAGTTTGGGCAGAGAGGAAAAATCCAGGTAAGGAGACAGATCTGAGCATTTTCCAGCAGCCATGGCTGAGGTTGCTGTGGCGGCCTTGGTGCCATCCATAGCCGCCATAACTACAACCCAGAGAGTCTGGGACAAATGTGCCAGATGCAGCGGGCAAGCAGATTTTACTCAACACGAGCAAGAACTGACAAGTAGCAGATATCTTCATCCTGCAGATAGCAGACCAGAGGCTACCCAGGAACCCACACTCCAGCGTGAGTACAAAACTAACATCCTCACTCCTTCTCAAAGGGAGCAGAGGAGGGAAGGACACCCCTCCCCCGAACACCGGAGATGTCCACCTTTGATGTAGACAAAAGCCTGGCTAAGTAGCTAGATCCAACTGAGTTCTTTGAAGAAAACAAAAGAGTCATTTAGCTAGTCACAAGTACCTACCCTGACCTGCCATTCTCAACTCCGCCCATGGGAAAGTCACAACAACAAGGCAGAGAAAGCTAATCCCACAAAGGAGTGGCTTTCTTCACTGGGTAAACATAGCCAGAGGCTGCCCCTCCCTACAACAGCCCTGACAATCAATTGAAAC
This sequence comes from Dipodomys merriami, assembly GCF_024711535.1. NCBI lineage: Eukaryota > Metazoa > Chordata > Mammalia > Rodentia > Heteromyidae > Dipodomys > Dipodomys merriami. The sequence goes on along the minus strand of NW_027202283.1, from coordinate 1,387,075 downwards.
TCAGTAAACATAAACCCTGAGAATGGCTCCAGGCTGGGCTTTGTGAATGTCTCAGAAGCTAGCCCCTCAGGGAAAAGCTACTGTTTGCTGAAAGGCCTCAACTTTACCCAGAACCCAGCCTTATTACAGTAACTCCAAACTAGAGGAAACAGCCACCTCCCTCTTTTGTGATACTCAAAGCAGATCTCCCTCCCACTGAACTAGCCTGAGAGGCGATCACAAACTTCTGGGTAAACCAACAGAATTTTTTCTGCCTGCCCAAACAAACTGACTTAAGAAACCAATCAAGCCACAGAAAACCAAACACCACAAGCAAACCAGAGACTCCACCAAGAGACTGGTGACTGACACAAGGGAGATACAGGATTTTCCCAACAACCCCCCAAAAACAAAATCAAAGAAGTCTTTTTTGTATCTTTTTAAATTTTTACTTTTTAATGATAAAAATTGTTTTCATTAATCTTTTTTTTCTTCCTCTTATAACTTTTATTTTAGGTGTATGTGTGTGTGTGTGTGTGTGTGTGTGTGTGTGTGTGTGTGTGTGTGTGTGTGCTTTTTAAAAAAAAAATGTTTACTGACCTGTTGGTCTTTTTTGTTCTTTCTTTCTCATTCGTTTTACTTTTTCATCTTTTGTTCTTTTTGCCTGAATTATTTGTTGTTCTGTTCACCTCCTATATACCTGTCATTGATTATAAGACCTTATCCACAATTGTGTACATTCTTAATCCAAAAATGTATTACTCAATTCAAAACCTCTTAGGATTAAATTCCTTAATAGCAGTATTATTTATTTATACCTATAAATTATTTGAAGTATTTTTATTTTTTAATTTTTCAGGTCTCCTTTCTATCCCTCCCCTCCTCTCATCCTTGTTCATCTCTCAATTTTACTTCTTTAAATTTTCATTACTTTTAAGAGTTTCACTTTTTAAATTTAAATATTTGTCTTGCCATTTTTTCTTGTCTCTTTTTAAAAATTTTTTCTTCTCTCTTTTCTATCATTCTTTCCAATCCATTTCCCTCTGTGAGATTAGGACTTGGTTAATTTCACTCTCCTTTTACCTTTCCACATCCCTCTAACGCTGTTTTCCCCACCTTTCTCCCTAAACATAATAATTTCTGGTTGGTCAAATTATTCTTTGGTATTCTTAGCCCATTAAAACATAGTTATTTAATGTTGAATGGACTGTATCTGTTGAACTAGATTGTATCTTCAAACATTTGACTATGCAATTACAGGACTTTGGTTGATGATTGCCTTAAAATGGTGTTCTAGCACAAAACTGGCATTACTTTCATCCCAAATGGGCAGAACAAGCAAGAAAAACACAAGGAAAATGGCAAGTCCGGGTATCTCAATTCCCACTCAATATAATCAGGTGACAGAACAGATAATGAATAATCCAGACGAGAGTTCCCAAAAAGCGCTACAAACACTACTGGTAAACATGGTGAATGAAAAGATTGAAACCCTGCAAAGGACTCAGTGTGAACGTGTTAGGGAGAGAGAGGAGGCAAACCAAAGATCAAAACAGGAAGCTCATGGGCTTCAGAAAGCTACTCAAAGATTGATACTGGAATTGCATGAGCAGGTTGAGAATACTCAAAGAGAAATAAAGGAATTGTGTAAGCAGGCTGAGATCAGTCAAAGAGAACTAGAGAAGTTACATGAACGTGAGAAATCTAATCAAAGAGTAATACAAGAATTGCAAGAGCTGGATGAGCATAGACAAATATCAATAGAGCCATTCATGGAATCCATAAACAGTCACCTGAAAGGAGTCAGGAAGACCACAAAGGGAATGTTGAATGGAGCCCAACAGAAGGAATGGGAGTCCAAGGAAACCATAACCAATCAACTAAGTGATTTGAGAGTAAACACTGAACACCAAATTAAGGAAGTAAAGAATTCCATACAAGATCTAAAACAAAGCTCCAACAAAGAATTTGAAGCCATAACAGCCGACCAATTAAAAGGAAAAGAAATGAAAAATAAAGTAGAAAGTCTTGACATTAGGTTAGACTATGCAGAAGATTGAATCTCCGGCATTGAAGACAGCCTAGGTATTATAGAGAAAGAACATACAACTATCCAAGACAAATTCAAGAAATATGATAGATCTATACAACACTTGGAAGACACCATCAGAAGGCCTTATCTGAGGGAAATGGGTGTAAAGGAGCATATAGAGACAGAAGGTAATGGTCTAGAAAATTTGTTCAACAGGATCCCAGCAGAGAACTTCCCAACACGCAAAAAGATAGGCATATTCAGATACAAGAAGCTTTTAAAACTCTAAATAGACCAGACAAGAACAGGACTTCCCATCGTCCAATTAATTATAAGCCACACAGGATCAATTCAGACCAAGGAAAAGATCCTTAAAGCTGTCAAGGAGAAAAGATCAGTCACCTATAAAGGAAAACCAATTAGAATCACCTCAGATTTCTCAGAAGAGACAATTAAAGCAAGAAGAGCCTGGAATGGTGTATACCATGCTCTAAAGACAAACAACTATCAACCAAGAATAGTGTACCCAGCTAAACTCTCAATCATAATTGAAGGTCTAATAAAAATCTTCCATAGCAAAGAAAAACAAACAATATATCTCCACCAAATCAGCACTACAAAAGATACTAAAAGATGTCCTAAACATAGAAAACCAACAAGACCACAAGAAAGGCCAAGAAACCACATACAAACAGAATCCAAGAACCACAGAAAGAATCCAGTAGGCGCAGGACCCAAGAAGGTGGATAAAATGGCAGGAGCACCCAAATACCTCTCAGTCCTCTCTCTCAATATTAGGGGATGTAACTCTCCAATTAAGTGACATGGACTGTCTAGTTGGTTTAAAATGCAAGATTCTTCTATCTTCTACCTTCAGGAATCATAACTTGCCCATAAAAATCAAACACATTTTGAAAGTGAAAGGCTGGAACAAAATCTACCAAGCAAACGGCCCCCCAAAACAGGCAGGAGTTGCAATCCTAATATCAGATAAAATAGACTTCAAATTAACATTATTGAGAAGTGATAAAGAAGGTTACTACATACTAATTAAGGGATATCTCTTTCAGGAGGATATTAAAATTCTAAATATTTGCCAAACAATAGTGCACTCAAATTTATACAAGAAATACTACTTTAAATCTCACATAGATCCAACGACATTAATTGTTGGGGACTTTAACAAACTACTATTCCCACTAAATAGATCAACTCGGCAAAAACTCAACAGAGAAACTGCAGATCTAAACAAGTGCATACATCAACTGATTTAGCAGACATCTAGCAAATATTCATCCAGCAGCATAAGAGTACACTTTTTTCTCAGCAGCACATGGAACATTTTCCAAATCAAACTTGTCAAAATTCAGAAACATTGCATTCATATCTTGCATTCTATCAGACCAAAAGGGAAAAAAATTAGAACTCAACACAAAAAGCCACCAAAGAAAGTCCAGTAAAAGATGGAGGCTGAAAAACACACTGTTCAAACACCAGTGGGTCATGGAAGAGCTTAGAATCGAAGTTCAAATGTTCATATTATTCAACAAAAACTAGCACAGAGATTTTCTGCTCCTCTGGGACACAGAAAAGGCACGATTCAGAAGCAAGTATATAGCTCTGAGTTCCTATATTAACAAATTGGAGAGACCTGGAACCAACAATTTAATGAGATCTGACACTCCTTGAAAAAGTGAATCAAGATAAACCCCAATCAAGTTGATGGAAAGAAAGAATTAAAATTCAATCAGAATTAAGTGAATTAGAATCCAAAAAAACCCATATGAAGAATCAACAAAATGAGAAGGTTCTTCAAAATAATTAACAAAATTGACAGACCCTTAAAAAAGAAAAAGAAGAGAACACACCCAAATTAATAAACTCAGAGATGAGAATGGAAACATCACTACAAAAACAACCAAGATTCAGAACATTATAAAGGAATACTGCTCAAAACTTTATGCTAATATGTTTGAGAACTTGGCAGAAATGGACATTTTCCTGGCAAATTTTGACATGAGTTAAACCATCTTAACAGGCACATATCAAGCATTGAAATAGAAAGAGCAATAAGAGAACTCCTATCTAAGAAAAACCCAGGAATAGATGGTTATACAGCAGAATTCTACAAGGCCTTCAGAGCAGAACTCACACCAATACTCCTCCAACTCATCAATGAAATTGAAAGAGAAAGTTCACTACCGAACTCTTTCTATGAAGCCATCATAACCCTCATCCCCAAACCCTCATCAAAGAAAAAGAACTATAGACCCATTTCTTTGATGAACATTGATGCAAAGCCTCTCACCAAAATTTTGGCTAATCAACTTCAACAATTCATCCAAAAAATCATACACCATGAGCAAACAGGATTCATTTCAGGGATGCAAAACTGCTTCAATATGCACAAATCAATTAACATAATTCATCACATCAACAAGAGCAATGATAAGAACCACATGGTTATCTCAATAGTTGCAGAAAAAGCCTTTGACAAGATCCAACACCCTTTTATGGTGAAGGTCCTGGAAAAATTAGGAATCTATGGAACATTCCTCAACACAATAAAGGTTGTGCATGACAAAACTACAGAAAGCATTATACTCAATGGTGAAAATCTAAAGCTATTCCCTCTAAACTCTGGAACGAGACAAGGAGGCCCACTTTCTCTACTGCTCTTCAATGCAAACATAAAGAGGAAATCAATAGGGAAAGAAGAAGTATAACTTTCCATGTTTGCAGATGACATGATCTTGTATTTAAAGACCCCGCTCCCAAATTACTCAAGGTTACTCAAAACTTGGGCAAACTAGAAGGGTATTAAATTAACCCTCAAAAATCAATGGCTTTTCTGTATGCCCACAATGAGAAAATTGTGGCTGAAATTAGGAAAGCAACTCCATTCGTAATAGCTGCACAAAAAATAAAATACCTACGAATTAACTTAATCAAAGGAGTGAAGGACCTCTATGATGAAAACTTTAAATACCTGTAAAAGGAAATCAAAACAAACTTAGAAAGTGGAAAAACTCCCATGTTCCTAGATTGGAAAGATCAAATCGTGATAATGGCAATACTTCCCAATGCTATCTACAAATTGAATGTGATACCTATCAATATTCCAACCTCATTCTTCAAGGACATAGGAAAGGCAATCCAAAAATTCATATGGAACAATAAAAGACCCTGAATAGCAAAAACGATCGTTAACAGAAAGAACAGTGTTGGAGGAAAATCAGTACCAAATTTCAAACTCTTCTACAAAGCCATAGTAAGCAAAACAGCTTGGTACTGGCACAAGAACAGACCTCAGGACAAATGGAATAGAATTGAAATGAACCTAAAGACCTACAGCCATCTAATCTTTGATAAGGGAGCTGAAAAAAATAGAATGGAAGAAAGACAGCCTCTTCAGTAAATGGTGCTCTCAAAATTGGTTAACTACTTGTAGAAAAATAAATCTAGATCCTTATATATCACCCTGTAGCAGAATCAACTCCAAATGGATCAAAGACCTCACAATATGAACACACTCTGAAAACATTACAGGATGGAATAGGAGAAACCCTAGATCTCCTTGTTACAGGCCGAAAATTGCTTAATAGAGACCCAGAAACACAACAAATCATAGAAAGGTTGACAAATGGAACTGCATGAAATTGCAGAGCTTCTATATGGCAAAGGACATAGCTAGCAAGATCCATAGAAAGTCCACAAATTGGGAGAAGATCTTCACTAGTCATACAATGGACAAGGGTCTCCTATTTAAAATATATCTGGAACTCCAAAATTTTAAATCCCCCAAAAACAAATCCTAAAAGAATCAACAGCCCAATAAATAAGTGGGCTAAAGGCTTAAAGAGAAACTACTCTGAAGAGGAAGGAAAGATGGCCAATAGACACATGAAGAAATGCTAAACCTCCCTAGCTATAAAAAATGCAAATCAAAACAACATTGAGATACCACCTCACCCCAGTTAGAATGGCTATAATCAAGAACTCTAATAACAACAGATGCAGGAGGAGATGTGGATAGGGGAACCCTACTGCATTGTTGGTGGTAGTGTAAACTTGTTCAACCACTTTGGAAAGGGGTATGGAAGTTCCTCAAAAGACTTCATATGGAGCTCCCCTATGACCCAGCAATCACACTTTTGGGCATTTACACAAATGATCACAAAGAAGACCACACTAAAGCTCCCAGCACAACTATGTTTATGGCAACATTATTTACCATAGCTAAGCTTGGAACCAACCCACATGCCCCTCAGTAGATGAATGGATCAATAAATTGTGGTATATATACACAATGGAATTTTTGCCTCCATCAGAAAGAATGACATTGCCCCATTGTTTGGAAAATGAAAGTCTTGGAAAAAATTATATTAAGTGAACTAAGCCAGGTCCAAGTACACATAGGCCCCATGGTTTCCCTTATTGGTAATAAATAGGATATGCCTGAGACAAGCAGAAAAGGTAAGATTCGTTGATGTTAGGTGAAATGTACCCCAACATAAGCATTCAAATATTTTTTTCTTTCATGCGATTGTTTCTAACATATTTATAAGATGAATTTTTGTTGCTTTGTATGTCCCTTCCCCACAATATAGCTCCTGTTTTCACTGTATTTTATGTTGGTATAGTTTGTGGAGGGGAAAGGAAAAAACAAATATTTTAAAAAAGGATAGAGTTGGACCCATTGTAACAATGAGATGTACAAGATGTTTTGTCGAAAAATGAACTTTAAAATTTTCGCAAGGCGGGGCATAATGGGGGGGAGGGGCAGGAGGGATGAGATGAAAAGTGATAGGAAGTGGAAACAAAAGAGGAGGCAACAATTCTTGATAAGAAATGTACTCATTACCTTGTCCATGTAATTGAAACTCTTCTGTATGGTATTTTCAGAATAATAAAAAAAAAACCTTCATACCTATTAATGGTATACGAATTCTATGTGCTTAGAAGGGTCTTTTTATTTTCACAGCCGTTTTTGGCATACACAGACATATCATTGATTATATGAAGATAATAAATTTCCAAATGCTTGCCAGGAGGAGTAAAACCTATAGTTTATTTTTTTCCAGAGGCTTCCCATTTCATGAAAGAAATATGCTGCTTGATGTAGGATTTCACAAAATTATATTGCTAGGAAGAACTTAAACAATCATCTAACATTACAGAGATGAGGGAGATGAATTGATCTCTTGAATAATTTACTTTTGGGTCAAATAAGAGCAGGCTGCCAAAAAGAGAGTAGACTTTAGAGAAACATGATGAGTTGTATGTAAATAGGTGCTTAGCTAATTTTGTTAATTTGTGAACTAATACAGGGAAATAAAGTACAGCAAGGTAAAAAAAAATAAAGAACTCTGCATTGAAATACTCATTTGTGTGTGTGTGTGCACACACGTGCCTCTACACACATGTGCATGTTCATGTGCTCATGCATGCATTCATCATTCCTGCTCTAAGCATCCGAGCCCAAAGTAGTGGTCTACCACTTGAGCCACTGATGCACTTCTGGTTTTTTGGAGATAATCACATGTTTTTTCATGATTGTACTGGCTTTGAAAAGTGGTTTTCAGATCTCGGCCTCCAGAGTAGCTAGCTAAGCTGATTCACCCTCTGAGTAGCTAGCTAAAATTCTGTTTGTCCTCTATGCTTCATTGCTCTTTTATTCTTTTCCTGAGGTAATCACAAACGTGTCATATAAATGTCTAATTGCTTTAAAAATACTGTTACTGTTTGGCACCAGGGGCTCCAATCTGTACTTTTAACTACTTAGGAGGCTTGAGAACAGAAACCAGGTCAAATTTTAGGGGAGTTCCTTCTCAATCTATAGCTGGGTGCATTAGATCATTTCCACCATCCTGCATTATCTAGAGACTAACATTGGAAGGACTGCAAGATCCAGGAAGCTAGACAAGTTGGTGTACAACTCTGATGCAATTGATGATGGGAAACTTAAAAGGACAGATCAGGTGCATGTTTTTGTGGAAAGGGAACCCTTATCCTAAAATTAACCACTGACATAATGCCAGCCTAGCAAGAACAATACCCCAATTTGAAATCCTCACAATTTTCCAAAACCAAAATAAGTACATACATTAACATCCCAAAACTTAGTACAATCTGTTCTTTGCTCTAATCTCATCTTTATCTGATTATCATATGGACATGACAGAATAGTTTCTTCATTAAACTTATGATATATTTTAAAAGACCTAGAAAATTCTTTCTCACTTATTAAGTGCAAACAAATGATATATTACCTCCTTTCTTACATATTTGACTGTCGCTAAAAATCCATTCAATGATTAGTATAGTAATATATTCTGATTTATTACTTTATTTGTAACAGTTGTTAAACATGTTGCTTTTCTGCTGAAGTATAAGTATTTAAATAGTCTTAACACAGGGTGCTATATGCTGAGTCCTGGGAAAGAGTGCTATGTGCTGAGTTTTTCAAAGCATGCCATGCACTGAGTCCTATACACGGAGTGCTATGGACTCCCTCCTTCAAAGGGTGTTGTGTGCTGAGTCATCCCAAAGGCTACTATATGCTAAGTCCTTCAAAGGACACATTGTGCTGAGTCTTTTACTTAGTGTGCTTTGTGCTGTTTTTTGAAGTATGCTGTGTGCTGAGTCATCCCAAAGTGTGCTATGTTCTGAGTCCTTGAGAGGTAGTTTTCCCCAACAATCTCTCTCAGTCTCTCAGTCTCTCAGTCTCTCTCTCTGTCTCTCTCTCTAACTGGGTCACTGTGCACGTTCTTGATATGTGGAGTGGAGAGGCTTGGAGAAGAGTTTCCTCTAGAGGTGGGGCTGAGGAGAGATTCGATCCCCTGAGCAAGCGCTAGGGTTGGCGGGGAGTGCAGAGCTGAGGTGAGGCTGTAATTCCTATGGCCTGGAAGCCTTAAGGCCCAGTCAGGGCTGATCTTTTGGGCAAGGGTAGGGGACGGAGCCAAGGGGAAGAGGGGACTGGGCAGAGGGGAGGAGGAGGCAGGGTCGGGGGCCTCAATGTGGAGTCAGCAGTGGCCAGGGTCTCCCAGGGGCAGATGTACATGTGCAGAGGATGTGAGGCGGCCTGCAAGAGGAGTAGAAGTAGAGAGAGAGAGCAGAGAAGAGCAAGGATAGGCATGAGGGTAAGTGGCTTCACATGCTCTGTTCGTGGATCAATAGAAAAATAGCCAAAACAAGAATAAAGGAAACAAATGTACAGCCAAGAAGAATATAGTTAGAATAAAGGTAGAGGCAATAAAGGTGCACCAAGTATAGAGGAAGCCTTGAACCAACACCCCTTCCTGCAAGCATGCTTCCATGAATCTTATGCTTTGTATGGCATGATCTCTCACGCAGATTCAGCAGGAGGTGTCATGGCATTTCTTCCTTTTTTATTTTTTAATTGAAGCTCATGAATGTCTTGGTGCACAGAAGAGATAAATCTAAAGATCATCCGGAAAATGACTGGAAATATAAGAATAAGAATTAGGAGAATTGATCTGACAATGGTAATTATAATTATTACATTAATCCAATCCAGAGGATTGAGAGCCTCCACGTTATGCTTAAATAATGCTGCCAAAGATTGTAAGTTTTTTACATCTAAATGAGCTTTACTAACTGCTATAATTTTATCCTGTAAAGCCTCCATAACATGAGAGATATCTTTATCTCTCCAGACTCCTAACAAATGATTTTTGGTGGCATTCCAATTAAAAGAAAAGCTGTATTTTAGAACAGTAACACAGATATATTTCAAACTAGCATGACATTTAACTGAGAGTTGTGTTTTTAAATTTTTAAATTCCTGACCTATAGCCAGAACCACTTCCTCCGGAGGATTTATTTTCATTTCTAACTTTTTATCTATAATTTGTTGTTCTGCTAAGGCTAATGAAACATATTTGTTTTAATCAGTAACAAAATGAGCAGTGTTTACTTCATTTACTAAGGCTGCTGTAGCAATCGCTAAAGAGCTAATTATTGTTAATAAAGCACTTATTCCTAAAATCAAGGCCGCAACAAAGCGTTTTGGCTGCAACATAATATCCAGAATTTTCAGCATTTGTAAAGCAGAATTTTTAAACCAAGGGTCATTTTATAGATCTACATGTAACATTACATATGAAGGTCTTTTTAAAATAAAAATTACAGAATATGTTTTATCCAGAGAAGAAGTAAGAAAATTAGTGAAAATATAATCCTTACAACTAACATAATAAGATTTTCCTTGATTAATAATGATTAAATTATCTAGTTTTCTAGATAAAATTCCCATAGGATAATCTACACATGCTCTTACCCCAATTGCAGTACTTTTAGTTTCTTTGGGCTTTTTCAGTAAAATCATGTTTGTTGCTGCAAAAAGTCTAAACAAATACAGATGAATGCCCATTTTATTGTGAAAGGGAGAGTGACTCACCAAAACGGAAGCCACCCACGCTGGAGTGAGCCATCTTTTCAGGGGTTCCCCGTGCCTATCAGGAGCATAGCCATTAAACTTTCCTGAATTATGTTTTAAGTAGGCGGCATAATCATAATCGGGGTTAGCAATGGAAAAATCAAAAATACTATCTGGTGCCCCAAAGGGTTGTAAAAAGAGGCCTTTTGAAATCCACATTCTCGCCATTTCGGTGAGGTAATTAATACATCCCCAAACTGATCTTTGTCATGATATTTTTGTAGGCAGTTACCTAAATGTATATTCCTCTTGGGAATGAAAAAGTATTCGTTATAAGTATGAAAGCCTAATGTCATCATGCCAATTTGCCACATCAATCTTTTTTTGAACTTTTTATCATTGGATTGATCAAGGGTATCAGTCAAAAAAGTTCTATAGTTTATAGGCCAACACCCGTGGAGATTTTCTCCTGATAGCGTTATGCAAATTGGAGTGGTATCTGTCATTCCTTCATAATTAATTGTTTGAGAAGTCATATGAGAATTAGAATAGTCCTCCAAACCCCCTAGCAGGTCACTATTATTTGTCATTACTTGTATTATATCCTCATCCCCCCACCCCATCCCACAGGATGTAGAAGAGGAGGATTAGGAACATATGTCCAGTATTGTTCTCCTGAAACAGACACTGCCTGCACAGCAATAATGGCGAGCATAGCAAGAAACCTATTTTCAACAGTGATAGTCTTTCCTGTAGAAACAACAATCTCCTCCGCAGAATGGGTGAGTTTCTTAATTTATTCCCAGGTTGGTGGTTGGGCTTCTTTTGTTGTCTTCGCCTGTTGAGGAGAAAGGGGAAGACTTTTGAGCTTTGGCATCGCTTTCTTCATTTGCATCTTCTGTTTTGTTTTTTTTTTTTCCTGGGTTTCTCTTATTTTTGTAGGGCACACAAGTCGATTGCGATACCAGATGGGTGACGCGGCTCCTGTGGAAACACACATGTATACACTCTTCCCGAGGTGATTAATACATCAGGCCCTTTCCAGGGGCCTGTGAGCAAATCTTTCCTTTTAACTTTTGGCTGAACTTTAAATCCAATTTCGCTCCAATGTTTTTGCATAAGTGTAAGATTTTGTTGATTAGTATTAAGGTGATTAATTACAAATAAAGCATGATGGTTTATCTAGTTAATAAGTCAGCCATCATATTTCCAAATGAAAGAGGACCTGGTAAATTTGTATGACTCTTATGTGTTCAATAAATAATTTTTCTTTTCTAAGTTGAATTAATTTTTGTAACTGTTGTAACAAGTCTATAATTTTTAATTGTCCTGATAAAAGAGCTGTCTCTATGGCAGGAAATAAGTTAACCATATGCTTAGAGTCTGTGTAAATGTTATGTTGCTGGCAAAATATGGTTAAAGCTAAAATTACAGCAATAATTTCTGCCTGTTGCTCTGAAATGTCAGATCCCTTTTAATAATAGGGAATGGTCTGGAATGTATACCACCGAAGTTCCATTTGAGAACCCATCAGTAAAAACTGTTAGAGCTCCTTCGAAAAGTGTTGTTACCACTAATGGAAAAATGGTTTTTACCTCTTCCACAAATTTTAATGAAGGATGTTGAGGAACATGAAATTTTATTTGTCCTGTATAATTTAATAATGCTAATTTCCAATTCTCATCATTCTGTAATAATATTTTAATTGTTTTTATTATAAGTTATAATTATATTATACATTTCTTTCTCAAGTAACTCTCAGGACCTACTCCTTGCCTTGCCAATGAGTTGGCTGCACAAATATACATAAGAAGCTATCATTCTTGTCTGACTGTGAGGCAAGTGAAGCCATTCCAGGACTCCATCTTGCCATAAACATCTTGTATAAGATGTCTTTAATATTATAATAGCCCAGTCTTTATTATAGTCCAATTGGACCACTTTTGCTTGTAACTTTTCTTCCACCAATGAAATTTTTCTAACATTATTGGAGTGAATTGTCTCTTAGATTTAGGATTAGAATCCCCTTTTAAGGCTTCAAACAATGGGTATAATTCTCCTGTGGTAATTTTCAAGTAGGGTCTAACCCAATTTATGTTTCCTAGTAATTTTTGAAAATCATTTTATGTTTTTAATTTATGTAGCCTAATACTCATTTTTGTGACATGATGTATTATTTTTCCTAAATAGTTTAAAGGTTTATTATGTTGAATTTTATCTGGAAAATAAGCAAACCAAAGTTGGTTAATTGCTCAATGGTTAATTGTTAAAATTTGTTCTGTTAAATGTTTACTTTCAGCAGCTATTAAAATATCATCCATATAATGAATAATATAAGCATTAGAAAACTCTTCCCTAGTTTTTGTGAAGCTTTATCCACATATTTTTGACACAATGTAGGAGAATTTTTCATGCCTCGTGGCAAGACCTTCCACTGATATCTCTGCCAGGGTCTTTTCAAATTACATGAGGGCACATGAAATGCAAATCTTTGAAAATCATTAGGATCCAATTTTATTGTTTAAAAAATCCTGACAATAAATGATTATTATATACTGTCCTTTAGGAACAGCCACAGGAAATGGAAGTCTTGGCTGAAGAGCCCCCATGTCATACATGGTGTTATTAATGGCTCTGAGGTCTTGTAACAACCTCCATTACCCAGATTTCTTTTTGATTACAAAAATTGGAGTATTCCAAGGGCTATTGGATTCCTCTAAATATCCTTTCTGTATTTGCTCATTTACCAATTATCCTACAGCCTGTATCTTCTCTTGAGTTAGGGACCACTGATCAACCCACACAGGCTGATCATTTTTCCATGATATTGCATCAGCAACTTCTCATCAGCGGCCCCTATGAAAAATTTTGTACAGTAAAGGAATCTGCAGTAACGAATTTTAGTTCAATGTTTTGCAAAATGTCTCTGCCCCATTATGTAAGGACAAAGAAGATATAATATAAGGTTGAAAGTTTCCAAATCTATTTTCACAGTCCCACTTTAAAATTTTTGAAGTTTGAGCAACATTGTTAGCCATACCCAATCCCATTAATGTAGATTCAGTCTTCATAATTGGTCAGGATGAGGGCCAGTCTTTTCCTGAAATACATGTTGGGTCTGCCCCTGTGTCAAAGAGATCTTTAATAGGCTTTCTATCCACTTTTTTAGTTTTCATGGGTCAATCCTTAGAAATAGATTGTACCCAGGCCACAGTTTCTGTGCAAATGAAACCTCCTGTACCTCGATCTTGTTTTAGGATTTGATTTGGAAGATGGACATAATTTAAAATTAAGATTAAGATTTGAGCTAATCTTTGATCCATAGGTATTTGCATATTTTTTAAAGACCTTACCGTTACGTTAATTTTCACTTGGTAATCTGCATCAACTACTCCGGGTAATACCTCAAAGTTTTGTTATAATTTGAGCTTCTACCAATTATCAAACCCACAGTTCCTTCAATTACAGAACCATAAACTTGAGTTTCTATTAGCTGAACAGCATGCATGATAGAGATGATGTAATCTCTTTTTGCTGCCAGATCTAACCCTGCACTTCCTGGAGTAGCTCTTGGTAAATCCCATACTGTAAATGGAGGAGACAAGGGATTTAATGGAACTGATCCTTTAGGGGATTTTTGTGTAAAAGTAGTTGTTTCGCCTCTTTCGTTTAAGGGGCAGAGGGAGCACCCCTCTTCTTGTTTTTTTGTCTCCTTTTCTTCTGCTGTTAGGAGAATTCTATCCTTATAATATTTTGATCTACACTCATTTTTCCAATGATTGCCGTTCTTTCATCGTGGACAAAGTCCAGGCGCTTTACCCTTTTTATTGTTACTAGGTTTATTTTGCTTTTGTTGAAAATCTTTACTCATGTGTTCTGACTGGCCACATGAGAAACAGACCCCATTTCTGGCCTGAGGTCGTGTCTTATGTAATTTTTGTTCATAAGCACTGAATGATTCTCCTTTCATTGCTGCAGCATATGCCATTCCTTGAGTGACTGCTGGTGAGGCATCTATGCATGCTTTAACATTATCTTGAAATGATCCCGTCAGTAATTGAAAAGTACTTAATACATAACTTTTCATACTTGTTACCTCCTCCCTCATTTTTCTCAAAGTTTTCGTTCTCCTCAATACCTCTCACAAGTTGATATGTACATTTCCCATATATTGTCTTGTGAGCATTGCTATTCCATTGGTTTGCCCTTTGTCTTTTTTCTCACCATTTTGTTTTTCCTCTTTCATTCCCTAATTAAGGTAAATGTATACACAAAATACAGGGTACCAAAATCAGGGGGATAAACCATAGGGAGAAAACCCAAAACAAAATAGAAATCATATACTACCTTAAAAACAGCAACCGCAAAAAGAAAAAATGCCTCTGTTTTCATATCTTGGAGTTCATTTTGCTCTGCTTCAGCTTATATTGTAATATATATGCATAACAAAGCCACTGGAAAAGAATCGTTGCATGGACACTATATCATGAAAACAACGATAACTGTTTCTGATGGTAAAGGTGGAATTTAGATTGGTGAATTCACAATTCTGATAAAGGAATTTCAAAAGAGTTTTACAATTATGACAGGTAAATTTTAATTCTTCAGGATTTTTAACAACTTAGCCTATTAAGAAAATTTAAAATTGCCTGGGAAAAGAGGCTTTCATGCAAAGAAATCCATGGAGACTTATTGGAGAGAGATCAATGTGGGTGAAGTTGTCTCATTAAACAAACAAACAAACAAACCAATAAACCTCAGAAAACTTGCTGGAAATCCTGTAGGTTCCCTTGAAAATGTCCTTACCCAGGAAATATATTTTCAGTTTGTGAAACAAGGTTGTAGTGGAATTTAAATTCAAAGTTCTTTAAAAAAAAAAGACATCAAAATTTGTGAATTGACCTTTACCAAACTGTAATTCTTTGAAAAATATATTTTGAGTCAAAATATTTAGAGAGAAAGTGTCCTGAACAATGAAAGAATGTATTGGGTTTACATTTTTCTGTTTGTAATTCTTTCCACAATGTCTTTGCACATAAAGCACTGAAACACAGAAAAAATATCTGATAGGATAATTCAAACCAATGATTTCACATTTCTATGTGGCTCACAAAAAATAATATCCTTATTAAGATGAGATAGTGAACACTTCTCTTATTACATAAGCCAAAAAATTTTGGGATCAGAAAAGAATTGAGGAAATGAAAAATGTAAGAAAACTCTTTTTAGAACCCGAGCTAAGCATATTGGCTTCAACAGTGGAGAGAGGCCAAAACTTTTTGATATAGATTCTCTTAATATTTTAGCTACCTAAAGTGATTTTACAGAGCCTATTTGCCTCACTACGATGAAGAACAGATTGAATGAAGACATGAAAATAAATTACACATCCGAATGAGGCAACTTAAAAGAATTTTGAATGAGAAACAATGAAGATGGAGCAATGGGGGAGGCCGTATAGTCCTTCAGATTCACTAAACATGAAGCCAAGAAGCTGTGATTCATTGGAAATCAGGGAAGAGCTAAGAGGAGGACATAGAAGTAGGACATAGAAGCATTGTGCTTTGTAACAGACACTGTCATCCAAGGTATGGATGATTTAACTCTATTCTCCTCGATACATCTTGTTGAACAAATGCAAGACCAAGAGAAAAATAATCAATTGAAACAATTTTGCAAAGAATGACTTCACTTTTCCTGATATTATATCTAAGGAGAGACTTAAGAGAAAGGATAACAAGTGGAGTATACTTTGGTTTCCTCTAAGCATCTTGTTCCCAAAATGTATCTTTGAGGTTAGAAACGATTGAACCCAAAAGTGGTGGAATACTTATTTTTGTTGGCAATTGAGACACAAAAAGACTTTCAAGGTTAAAAAAAAGAAAAAAAGGATAGTCAAATATTTGTGATCACAGCTTCTTGGACTGGTTTTTGGAGACAAAGTTTTACGAGTGTGTCCTCATTAACATAGAAGTTGGGTATTCATGACAACCAAATTCAAGAGGGAAGTTTAATGGACTCGCTAGGAAAGTAAAAAGAAAACCATTAGAAAACCCGAAAGTGGTGCTGTAGCTCAAGAGGTAGAGTGCTTGCCTTGGGCTGAAGAGCACAGGGACAGCACACAGGCCCAGAGTTCCAGCCCCATGACCAACAAAAACAAAAACAAAAAAATAAATCAAATTAGTAACAGAAACTAAGAAAACCTTGATCGTTCATCTTATATAATGGGTGGGAGAAGAAGGGTAACAAGAAATCTAAAGGGTTCTACATCTATGGCCAGGCAAATGTGTTAGTCATGTTCTTGGTGATAAGGCTTACAGGTGAAAATGATCGATTTAGGGGAAAAAACTCTCTGATAGTTCTAACGTTTATATTAAACAGATGCAAAGATTGATCTGTTTAGATATCATCAAAATAACCATGACCATGAATATGAAAAAGAATGATAAAATTGGGGGCATTATTAAAGAGAAGAAGAAAAGAAAAGTTATGACATAAGTGTAGTAATGTGAGCACCAGTGTGGACAAGATTGGAAGAAAGAGATAAGGAAACAAAAAAGTAATCGAAACAGATTTACAGAAGAAAAGAAAAGAAAGAATTTGCAGGAAGAAAAGGTCAAAACTGTTACAGAGACATTGAAGGAAATATGCTATTTGGATTTGAAAACTAAAAGGACATAGACAAGTTCAATAAGAACAGTGTTTGGTGAACTGCTAGAGATGTAATTCATATTGATGAAATTTTGAGATATGAATGTGAAGCCATAAAATTCTAGATCCATTAATTCAACAGATCCTTTTTATTTTAAATGTTGGGAACAAATGCTTTTATTCTGATCTTAGAAGAACTAATTAGCTCTAAGAAAATGTCTCTAAGAAGCCTTTCAATTCAAATATCACTGTTTGTCTCAAAATGCCTTAAATTCTACATCTTATAATGTTGGCATAGAGTTACACTGTGGAACTTTTATCCACAGAGAGTGAGTACTACCCTATTGGTTAACATGGATAAAGTACCTTCATAAATAGACTGGGTGTTTGCAAACAAGAAGTGGTAGCTGAACAATGTTCTTAGCAGTTTGTACAGATGAAATGGAAATAGAGCAATCAAAAGGAACATGCAAATAAACAAAGGCACAAAATAGAATGTGCCAAGGAAATGCTGATGTACAATTTCAAATAATGCTCAGGTGTGAGGGTGTGTTCAAAGTACAGCATCAGACAATATACTTGTATACCCTGAGAAAAAACTGCATTAAACTCTTCTGGGATTATCATACAAGGAGAAACCTGTTACACTGACTCTCTAATCAGTCACAACATCATCAATTTAGGGAGTATTTTCCAAGAGCATACTGAGAAAAAGAGGGCTCATCACAATTAGTATTCAGGTTGAAGTAACGACAATCACATAATGTTTCATATAAGTTTTCAATTATTTTGGAGCATTAAAGTGTGAAAAAGCAAAGTAAATATTTTGCATGTATCTCAATTAAGTGGGATGAATTATATTGGTCTCTCTTTAACTTGGAAGTTATAGGTTTTGTTTTTTTTTATACTCTACGTTGGGACAATGATCTGCTTTCAGTTATTTTCTTCTCTTCCCCTTCTTTTGCCCTTCCACTTAAAGAGACATACTTGAGCTTGCATTTCTAAATCCTTCAAAATTATCCATACTTCTGTCAGCCTCCTATATCTTTCTCAAGGGAATATCTTCTTACTAAGATTTTTTTATCCCATATGATATTGGATATCTTCCTGCCTAATTCAGTGCAATATACACATTAGACTCATCCATATATCTCAACACTTGTACCACCATAAAATCCTATCCTACTTAGAAATCATGATTTTAGTATGTCTGGGGAGGTGACATATGTCATTTTTGAATGACCATAATTGATACTTACATGCAAGCATGTTTTAAACCAATATGCCTCTCAGTAGATGAATGAATTGGCATGTCCATTGTGGTGCTGTGGTCTGTGGCGGGGACGAGGAAGAAAAATGGTTGGCTACCCTCAGTTATTAATCCTGGGTCCCAGGGCTGGCCAGATGGAGAGTTTCCCTGCATAGGCTAAGCATTTTTATAGGAATTCCTTTATTGTCTATTTTTTATCTATACACTCTTGCCCAGTGCTTTCCTTTTTATATTTAGGGCAAATTTCTGATCCTCTCTTGTTAACATCAGTAGCCTTTTTACAGTTCTTCTTTATATGTCCCATTTGACCACATCCAAAACATTTTAGATTAGATGGTTTGTAAAGCATTCCAGGTAGTGGGCATAGTTTCAGCAAACAACTGCAAATGCCGGGATTCGGATGTAATGTCTTTACATGCCCTTAAATATGTATTTACATCCCCAGATTCTTTAATAGGCAATAGGGCTCGTTTACAGTCCTCATTAGCATTCTCATAAGCCAACATGCCTAGTAGTTGTTGCAGTGCAGCCTCTCCCACAACAGTATGTTCCAAGGTCAGTGTCAGTCGTGATAAAAATTCAACATAGGGTTTATTAGGTTTTTGAATTACTTTAGTCCAGGAGCTAAAATGCGCTCCTACCATCCGAACCTCCCCCCATGCCTCAATACCTATGTCTCATAACTGATCATGGATCTCTTCAGGAGAGTTCACTTGCATATGAGCATCTGCATATGTTTCTGTTCCACTCAACATAAGACAGGTTATGATCTGCAGGCGTGGATTATTGCTCTGTGCATTTTGTCTAATCCTTTCTGTATATAAGTCAGTAAACTACATTTGCCATTGTAGGTATTCTGGTTCCTTAAGCAAGGCTCTACAAATCATCTTCCAATCCTCGGGAGCAAAATTATCATGCAAGCCCATTAAGTAACTCCTTAATATAATGAGACTAAGGACCATAAGTCACTGATTGTTAAGTTTACCAATATCATCAACAGCAACACCCTCATATCTGGTTGGTTGAGCTATACAATTCATAGGAGGTGGTCAAATTACAGGATAAGAAAAAAAAGGCATTTCTTCATCAAACTCACTGAGCCTTCTGTTTTGTGAAGGAGTGATGCGGTAAAAATTGCTTCCGCAAGCTGAGGAGAGGAAGGCTGTTTTACTTTCACCTTCTCAGATTATCCTTTCATTCTGCTAATTTCTAACTCCATATGTAGTAATCTTGATAAAATCAATTCCATTTGCTCAGACATTCTATTTACGCTTTCAGTTTGTTCATTTTCAACTTTCTTTACCTCTTGTTTTTTCTCCTAATTGTGATGCAGCCTTATCTATTGCGTCCTTAACCTCCGAGTCCAATAGTAAACATACAATAGAAGGCGCTGCCTCTTTCTTTAAGTCTGCTATTAATCTTTTCTCATTTAAAGCTTTAAAAAGGTTATGTAAAATAGCCCAAATGGACCAAAATCAAACAGGAATCCTTTCCCCTTCTCGAACATCTCTTTCTACAATACTTTCCTCATTTCCAATTATCAACATCTAATGCCCCATCAACGGGGAACCAAGGATTCCATTCCCTAACTACATTAATACACATTTCTATGTCAAAAGAAGAAATAGTTACACCATAAGCAGCAAGTAAATATTTTAGCATATGTAAGTACGGAGTAGACTTAACTTGTTCCATCACCCTGTAATTAAAAGTACTTACCTGAATATCCCTTCCTGTATTCAACACTGCAGGGTCCCTGTTCGTGTGCCAGTTGTCAACGTCTCAGGCATTGGGGTCCCTGGGTAAGTGTTGCAAAATCACCAGGACACAGGGGTTGCAGAGTGCAAACAGCAATTGCCACTGCATGCTGTGCTTTATTGTTAGTGGGTATTTAAAGACAAGCAAGTATTATCTTTGCCAAGATTTATTCAGGAGACATTCACACAAAGAATTTCAACAGATACAATTTTGCTTAAACTATGATATAAATCTTTGTATATTTTTATCTAAACTATTTTAGAGCAAGCTCAAACCATTTCCCCGTACTCTGGAAAATGCTTGACTAGCTGTTCATCTATGCGTAAGTAAGCAGAAGAGCTACTTCCTCAGCTTTGAGACATGATAGCTTTGAGATAGGGAGAGAGAACATGTTCCCTCTCTAGGCTGGTATGCCAAGAGCTTTCCACATACACAAACACAGTCCTCAGATAATCCTGAGGCCGGAGCCAGCATCATTCTGCCCCTCCAACACAGACCCTGAGTCTTCACAGAGATTGTTTACCAAGTCTTCTATTACTTTAAGCAAAAACAAAGCAAAGCAAAGCAAACAAAATAGACATTATTGTTAATTAAGCTGCTATTAAAGATTCTAGGCACAATTATACTGTTAAATGATGTTAGGAAATATGTTTTGTAGATACTGATCTCATATGTGTCACAAAAATATTCATGGATTCATAACTAGAAACTCTGAAGTGTAAGGTATATTAATTAGGTGAGTTTCATTAGGTAGCCAATGAAGAGAACACCACAGGGTTTTCAGTCAGGTAAAGAAGTTTATTTACTGAACTGCTGCCCATCCCATACATGGTCGAAATGCATGTAAAACAAAATGGGGCGATCTAACCTCTGGCAAGGATGAATCTATGTGAAGGACCAGATGAGGTGTGGCTGTTTGGGGGAAACTCTGGCCACACTGGATCTGGATGTGACTTCATGTTCTGGGACTCACCTCTGGCCAGATGGAAAGTGGGACCAGAGGCTGACCAGGTTGTGACTTAACAGGATGGGGAGGTGGCTGCCTCCAGGTGTGCCAGATACTAGGCAACACATAAAGGGTTGAAACTTAGCCAAGAATTGGCTGCATAGGGTCTGCATGACCTGGGGCAGACCTAACAACAAATACAGGTAGTACTTCTGACATATGACTCCTGACTCCAAACAATTCATTCTCAGTCATGTTCTTCCTTCCTTTCTTTCTTTCTTTCTCTTTCTTTCTTTCTTTCTTTCTTTCTTTCTTTCTTTCTTTCTTTCTTTCTTTCTTTCTTTCTTTCTTTCTTTCTTTCTTTCTTTCTCTCTCTCTTTCTCTCTCTCTTTCTTTCTCTCTTTCTTTCTCTCTTTCTTTCTCTCTTTCTTTCTCTCTTTCTTTCTCTCTTTCTTTCTCTCTTTCTTTCTTTCTTTCTTTCTTTCTTTCTTTCTTTCTTTCTTTCTTTCTTTCTTTCTTTCTTTCTTTCTTCCTTCCTTCCTTTCTTCCTTCCTTCCTTCCTGCCTTCCTGCCTTTCTTTTCTCCCTCCCCTCTCTCTTTTTTGTTTTATTGGTTGGTCGTAGGGTTTGATCTCTGGGCTTGGGCAATGTCCCTCAGCTCTTGAGCTCAAGTTGAGTGCTCTACCGCTTGAGCCACAGCGCCACTTCTGGTTTTTGAGTGGTTTTTTGAAGATAAGGGTTTCACGGACTTTCCTGCCCAGGCTGGCTTTGAACTGCAATCTTCAGATCTCAGCGTACTGAGTAGCTAGGATTACAGGTGTGATCCACCAGCGCCCAGCTCTTTCTCTCTCTATCTCTCCTCTCTTTCACTCACCCTCCCTCTCTCCCCTACCTCAACGTTCTCAACTCTCAAATAATGAACACTTGCTGAGTTGAACTCACAGGCTGGGAGAGAAGCTCAATTGGCATATGTGAAATTTATTTAATGTTTCCTTCTACTTCTACCACAGGTCACTGGAATTAAATAATGAACACTCAGCAGCATGGCTTCTCAAGCCGTTTGGAGGAGGAAAGCAAGCATGCTCACTTCATTCTGTGAGGTTCACCCTGGGAAGGTGGGGCAGACTCCTCCCTCCTCTTGCTAAATCTCAGCCCAGATTCTGCATCCATAGAGGTGACTGCCTCCAAGAGTCCCAGTTACTCAAGTGAAACAGTTACAAGGCAGAGACTTAGCTTCTTGTGGTGCTGAGATTAATGGCAGCATGATTCAACATGACCCACTAGTTTATTGAGATTGGGACTCCTTAAATTTTTGATTAGGCTATGTTCAAATTGTGATCTATTTATTTCTGATTGCTAACCATGATTATAGATGTGAACCAGCACATCAGACCATTCAAAGTTCTTTATGCCACATGGAAGACATGAAGTTTATTTTACCAAATGACATACAACTAGACAGACAGCAAAAGTAAGTCCTTAATTCTGGTCAAGATGTGTTGTTAATGTGAAACAAAATTACTTAGCAAAATATCTGACTACTGCGATTATACTTTCAAACTTACCCTACACTTTAATATCAAATCACTTATATTTAGCCAATGATTCCCTCAAATTACCTGTAATCATTTATGTCTGGCCTATCTTCTAGAAGTAGGGAGAACATGAGCTCACACAATTAACTAAAGTGGTAGAATTTGAGAGGATCACAGTTCTGAATAGGTCTAGGAAGGAAAGTATCAGCCATATAAACCTACTAGGTAGGGATATTGGAATGCAATCCTGATCCCTGCTTTTTGGGCTGGGTGCAAAAATTGCTACTCTATGCGTAAAGTAACTTAAACTAGAAAGGAGTGGTGGAGTGACTCCAGTGGTGGAATACTTATCTAGCAAACAACATCAAAACTCAAATCAACTTCCTAAAGATAAAATAAGACAAGGAAAGAAAGAACAACTCATACTGAGCTTGTGTTCATTGTAAAGATTTACACTAAATCATTGTAGTTATAAATGCCATCATTTATTTCTAGGAGCACACACATTTTGTGTGAAGACTAAATGAAAAATTAACACCATATATATAAAGCTTTGGTAGAACACAGGTCTAGCTTACAATGGTGAACACTTAAGTTTGCATGTGCAGTGGTGTTGCAGGGTTGTTAAGGTTTATGGAAGTCCATCTTTTTGATGGACTTGACATGAGGAAATTACCTAAACATACATAACCATACAGTTCACTGGACAGATACAGCTGATATATATATATATATATATATATATATATATATATATATATATATATATTGCACACACATGTATGCATTTATATATTAAGTGACAGGTAAATAAAAATTAAAAAAATATAATGAATAAATTTAGTGAACAGATAACTTTTCCAAAGTATTACTTTACCTGAACCAGTTCATTTCATAAAGTCTACAATGCTATATCACACTTTCATGGCTGCTGATCCCCTTCAGATTTTTTATGAAATTGTTTTTTCTTTGTTTTACAAGTGAAAAGCCTGCCAATAAATATACTTTCATGACATTCCTTTCTTTAGAAAATATAAAGCACCTTGTGTGATCTGGCTCTTTATGTATCATCAATATAACTTTTTTATAATTTCAAGTACATATTGTCTAAGATCTCACTCATTCTCTTCCAATAGTACCTATGGGAAGGAGAAAATGAAGGATTATTCTGTTACTTTGGCAGTTTCTGTTATTAATAACTGCAATAAATATGAAAATGAAACTCTGAAATTACTTAGAGAGGTAACTTGAAAGTTAAATTTCTACACACTTATGTTACTCCCTCAACTAAAACACAGAACTTAAAATAAGTAACATTTTTAGCTGGGTGCCAGTGGCTCATGCCTGGAATCCTAGCTACTCAGCAGGTGAGATCTGAGGATAGTAATTCAAAGCTAGCCCTGGCAGGAAATCCATGACACTCTTACTTCAAATTAACCACCAGAAAACCAGAAGTAGCACTGTAGCTCAAGTGGTAACATGCTAGCCTTGATCTGAAGAGCCAGGGACAGCGCCCAGACCCAGAATTCAAGCCCCTTGACCAAGAAAATTAAAAAGGTAAAAAGGGGGAAAAATAATATTTTAACGCTAATGTGCATATATACACAAAATTTGTCTAGAAATAAAACTATAACAGCCCCTGGACTGGCAAAAAAAGAGATTAAAGTGAAATTGCCTTCAATAATTCATTTAGACAATCTAAACTGAGGGCAGGCTACTGGAACTCACATCACTAATTGAAGAGGTAGAATTTGAGAGGATCACAGATCAGAATCAGTGTGCAAGGAAAGTAATAAGAGTCTCATATCATCCTAAAGGTTCGCATGTTGGAATGCATTTGTGATCTCCGCTACTTGGCAGACAGAGGTGAGGAACTTAGCCTGTGTTCAGCCCTCAGCAAAATGGATAACCTATGAACAAAGTAAATAAATCAAAAAAGGATTATTCTAATGGTAGAATAGTTGTTCAGCAAACAAAATATTTAAATTCATACTCATTTCCTAAAAGAGGAAAGAAAAGGGAAGAAAGAAAGAAAGAAAGAAAGAAAAGAAAGAAAGAAAGAAAGAAAGAAAGAAAGAAAGAAAGAAAGAAAGAAAGAAAGAAAGAAAGAAAGAAAGAAAAGAAAAGAAAAGAAAAGAAAGATAGAGAGGAAGAAAGAAAGGGAGGAAGAAAGAAAGGGAGGAAGAATTAAAGGGAAAAGGAGAGGTATAAAGAAAAACCTCATCATGCGTTAGATGTTAACAATGACCCTAAATCATTTTAGCTATAAATGCCTTCATTTATTTCTGTGCAGAGACATTTTGTATCAAGCCTGAAAAAAACCATAGCATACCGCATACAAAACTTGGGTTAAATACAGGTCTGCCCTACACTGTTGGACCAATAGGAATGTATGTCTAGTGCTGTTGCAGGTATGTTAAGGTGTGTGGGAGTTTATCATCCTGATGATCTTGCAATGATGAAATTGACTAACTACACAATTACCTTGACAGATCCCTGCTGAGACCTATATTATGTCACAGGTTAAAAAGGAATAATATATACAATGAAATATATTGAACAACCAGGCATTGTGTCCAAAATTATTTTTACCTGATTAAGTGTATTTTTATATTCTATATCACATGTACAAGTTTCTCATTCCCTTCTGTCTCATTATGTTGTCTTTCCTTGGTTTTGTTTTGTTTTCAGAACCGTGGTATAGGAGGGCATTTCTTATATTTTTGTCTTCTAGTCTTCATAATGTCTTCAGTTAAATATGCTTAAGTTCCTTTCATTAGAAAATTTAAACCACATTGGGTAGGGTCTTTTTCATGATTTTGTTATGATCTCAAATACGTTTTTATTTCTGGCATTCTACCTGTATAATCTCACTTCAATCTTTTCCAAAGGGCACTTTAGTGGAAGTAGGAAATTCAAAGGGGATTCTGGTAGAGAATTTCTGTTACTAAAAACTCTGGTACATAGTAAAGTAAATAAGTTCAAAATTATTCATTAGAGAGATGATTTGAAAGTCATCTTTTTACATCTTAATACTATTTCCTCAACCAAACCAGAGGATTTAAAATAACTTATATTTATAAGTTAATGGACACAAATGTGGATGAAAATTCTAGAAATAAAATGATCACTCATGAAACCTTACTGATACTACAAGGAATGCTTTCCAGTTAGAGGAATCATCTTCACACATTTTCACACAATGTGAATCTGCCTGTTAACAGAACCCCAAAATAGACTAAGGCATCTAATAGCTATCTAATTTTTGTTGTCTTTTGTCAATACTGCTTTCTTACCATATTGACTAGTATGAATTCTGTGACCATTATAAAATCACATTTGTAATAAAAGTTCCTAAGTGGGAACTTCAAGGATGAGGTGGTGTGGGGTTTCTGGTGGAGCCCTGTCTGGTTCAAGGGAGGAGTTGGTATTGGCACAGCCTCTGTGGTAAAGCAGGGCGGGGCTTTGAGGGTGAAAGCCAGTCTGTGTAAGGCTTTGAGACAGCAGGGAGGGGACAGGAAAGACTAGACTTGTTAGGAGCAGGGTCTCTTGTGGAGTAGGTGGGACTTTAGGATGGGTTTCCAGTGGAAGAAGGCAAGGTCACTGGGGAAGAGGCTGTTTGGGGCAGAGCTTTGAAAAGGAAGAACAAGGCTACAGAGGAGGAGGTTACTTAGAGGAGGGGTTGTGGTGTAGCACTGTGAGCCCTGGTGGGATATGTAGGGTGAGGTTTCCCGTAAGGCAGGGAAGATAATGAAGGCAAGAGGCTGACAAAAGGTGGGGATTCTGTTGCAGGAATGCAGAGCTATGAGGGAGAGGCTTTTCAAGGTCTGTGAGCGGGCAGAGTGGTGTTAGAAAGAAGTGGACTAGTAAGGGGCGGGCCTTTGGGAAGTGTGTTAGGGTGGAGGTGGGGTTTCTGGCAGAGCAGGATGTAGTAACAATGTATGGAGGAATTTTTCAGGACCAGAGCTTTGTGAGAGCAGAGATAAGATCCAGTGGACTAGACTAGTTAGGACAGGGTTTCTGGTGTAGCCAGTTACCACTTCGAAAAGAGCAGTAAGTTTGGGTGGGGATTTCAGTGTTGCAACGCAGGACATTAGACTTGGACAGGGTTTCCAGTGGGGCAAGGCAACCTTCAAAAAGGGATTATGAAGGGACAGGTATTTACAGTTGAACCTGGCAAGGCTTCCAGAGGGAGGCCAACAGATGCAGTAGTTTGCAGTGGAGCAATGTGGGTGTCGAGAGATGGGATAGTGTGGTGGGGGTTTTCTAGAGCAGGTCAGGGCTTGGAGCCATGGGGTTAATTGGAAGAGGGACTTTGAGAAGGAGTGAAAGGTCTACAAAGGTGTAGAGTAATTATGGGCATGGTTGAGTAGGGTGTGGCTCTGTGGGTGGAGCCAATAAGGGGAGGATTCATCACGGGAACAATTAAGCCATTGAGAGAGTAGATATGGGAGGTAGAGAGGCCAATGGTGGAGCAGGGCTGGCTTTCCAAGCAGGAGATGGGCTGTGTGAGAAGCTTCTGGTCAACTAAGGCGGGGCTACAAGGGCAGTTATAGAGAAGTGGAGGGTTTTTGGTGTAGCATGAAGGGAATTGTGGGAAGAGGTAGGTTCATGGCTGGGCTTGAAAAGTTCGGCTACTTAGACTAGTTATGGATCGAGTTTCTGATGAAACCAGGAGGGTTCGAGGGAGAAGTTTGGTTGGGAGTGGGGTATGAAATGGACGGGAGGATCTTGGAAGTAATAGAATATGGGAGCAATGGGACTCTGAGGGAATAGAGTAGTTAGGGACAGGGTATCTGGTGGATGAAGTTATGATTAGAGGGAGGAGCCCAATGTAGGCGGAGTTCTTGTTACAGCAAGGTGGATCTTAGGAGGAGATATGGATGTGGCTTGGTTTCTGGTGGTGCAGAGCACGGATTACAGGAAAGGGTGGAGTGGAAGAAGGATTTCCCTGTAGCAGAGGAGGACTTTCAGGAAGGATTCTGGTTGCAGTCAGGCCTTTGAAAGTTTATAGAAGGACTACCAGGGGGTAGGTTAGTTAAGGTTTGGCTTTTTAAGGACCAGGCTGACTGGAATTAGGTTTCCAGTGGATCCAGTCAAGTTTTATGGGAAGGGGAGATAGGAAAGGGACAAGACTTAGTGAAGAGTGGGGCTACAGAAAAATAAACAATTACTCTAATAGGAACACCATTTTCAGTCAGTGTAGAATTATATTACTTTTATGTATGCGAGAGATATTGGAGAAAGTAAGCAAGTAATAATTCCTTCCTATTGAATTTTTTTTAAATTCCTGTTGAGTGAAAATAAAACCACAGGTCACATCAGGCTCAGAGGCCCACAGTAGACTAAGAATATGAAGCACTGGACTTTATTCCCCAGCACAACCTTTAAGGACTACAAAAAAATTTAAAATATCTCACTTGGTCATAATGGACACTCTATTATCTTAAAATTGTGAATGAATAGAACTTTTACTCTGACCGTTTTAGAAATCCTAAAACTAAGTAAGTGATAATGTTTTAACTTTATATAATATGGGAAGTATATTAAAATAATTAGGAAAATATAAAATTGTACACAGAATATTTGTTGCCCAGCATCAATTTTAATCTAAAAGAATTTAAAACCAGAAAATTGCCATATAGTGAGATTGCAGCATGGTTTCTTTTCATTCATCAAAATGGTGACTTAAGGAATGTGTCTTCATCATTGGATGCATCGATATTAAAACATATTTAAAAATGTGAAGCACTATACAGACCCTGAAGAAACTCAGAGGGATCTGTGCAATGAGGTTGGAATAAAATTAATGAATAGTTACAGTAAGAATTGATCTTCACTAGGCACATAAATATTTTCCAGAAGAAAAGACTACATTGAAAAATAAACAAAACAGTGAAAAGGAAGCAGGCAGGCAGACCTTGAAATACACATTATCCATTGAAGAATATCTATTGAAGCATGATTGCAATAATCTTTTACCTAAGTTACAGTACTGATCTATGTTCTTCCCTAATGCCAAATAACAAAGCCATGAAAATGCAGTAATAATTTTCAAGACATTAGACTTTACAGAAGGAATTCAATGAATGTATTTCTAGAAAGTAAAGATAGATGTCTGAGATAAACAGTAAAGCAAATATCCCCAATTCTTAGCCCTTCGAGGTCAGAGGGGTACAAGCCGAAGCACAAGGAGAATGGACAGAAGTACAGTAATGCATACCAGTAGTTCCCAAGATGCAATGATGAATATAAGAGGGGAGAAAATCAACATGACCATCACAGGACTTAGCACTGGAGAATAGAGAAAAGAACAGTGAAAATCCATGGAGAATCACAAAGAATGACCTTGCATATTTGACAGAAGTGTGCATTGCATGGCATTGAGGTCTAAAATATGTGTAGGTATTATAGGAAACTATTTGTGCTCATATGGTGCCTCAAGTAGTGATAAACTTATGATTTACAGGACACTGAGTAATAATAAAGGTCCTGCTTCAGTAGTGTAGAGTTAAACCTTGATAAATTCTGTTTTTAAATACCTAACACCCTATCAAACCAAGACAAGAAGATTCAAATTATATATAAGTGACTTGACTGCAACAATAGAGTTCAAAAAATCAAATCACATAATATGGATGCAAAAGGATTACATTATTAAGGTAATCTTTAAACAACACACAATTTTATGTGAATAGTCCTGATTATAAATGATTTGTTTTCCATACAGATTTTGGATGCACAAAAACAAAACAAAACAAAACGAAGAAATGACACTTGTCAATAGAGCTAGATGCCAGTATCTCATCTCATGAGGCTGAGATTGTAAGACCATGGTTCACAGATGGATGGGGTAGCAATCCACGAGACATTTATGTTCAATTGTTCAATCAAACACATAGTGAAACCTTGGTTAAAATAGTACAGATTCAGTCAGTCATGAGTGAAAAAAAACAAGCAAGATTTTGAGGCTCTGAGTCAGTTTCATTACTGCACACACGCGTGCACACACACACACACACACACACACACACACACACACAGCGAATATTAAGAGTGTAAAAAATGAACCTATCTGCCAGGACTATCCTAAGCATATATTAATTAATAAAAATGAGAGAAACCATAGAGCCTATGTTTCTTTGAGTCTGGCTTCCTTCACACAATGATTTTTTTTTTCCAAGTCTTTCCATTTTCTTAAGAAAGGGGCTATGTCATTCTTTCTCACAGAAGCATGAAATTCCATTGTGTATATATTCCACATTTTCCTGATCCATTCATCTACTGAGGGGCATTTGGACTGGTTCCATGTCTTAGATATGGTAATAATGGTGCCAAAAACATACTTGTGCTGGTAGTTTTAGTTTTTTATTTTTTGGAGTCCGGTCGTCTGTCTTGAACTATGGACATGGACGCTGTCCTTCAGCTCTTCAGCTCAAGTTTAGCACTCTACCACTTGAGCCACAGCGCCACTTCCAGGTTTTTTTCTTTTTGCTTATGTGGTATTGAAGAATTGAACCCAGGGACTCTTGCATGCAAACACTAACACTGAGCCACCTTCCCAGCCTGAGAGAAGATATTTTAACTTATTTTCTACATGTAAATTAATATTAAGCAAAGCTAATTAAAATAATTACTTATTTACTCTTCAGAGGATGAGTATATTACACTTGGATATCTTTGAGGAAAAGACTTTAGACTCATTACAACTGATGCCTTGCATTGAAATTACAGGCTAAACTTTCTTCTTCATTAAACAAAAGCTTCAGTTCTTTCGTATTAGAATTATAAAATCATAATACCTGAATGTTGATTTGTTTTCCTTTGCTATTTTCAATTCTATTTTTCATCCATTAGCTATCTAGAGATAATTTCGACAAATGCCCATGAATGGGATTGCTGGCTCTAGAGCTATGTACATTTGACCATACAAAATGATGCTAATTGAAATGGACTCCAAGACATGGAAACAACAATTACTTTTTTTTTCAGATATCAACCTTGATGTCGGTAAAGAAGTGTAACTAGATGTTATTTTATTTCATTTGTTTTTGATTTATCTCTGGACATCTCTGTCTTGATTCTGGTACCTTCCATCTTGTATATACATTATCTGATTTGGAGAAGGAAAGGGAAATAACATAATGATGAAAGAAGTGACCCATTGCAACAATGATATTCACAAGATAATATACCGGCAATGAACTTTACAACTTTGGGGTGGGGGGTATGGTTGAGGGTGGGAAAGGATAGGAGAACAACAATGGAGTGGGTAACAATACTCATCAAGGAATGTACCTTACTCATGTAACTGTAACCACTCTGTACAGTACCTTTAAATAAAATAAAATTTAAAAAAGTGACCCTACCCTAGAAAAAAATATCCCTTTCAAAATAACCCATCTGTAATAGTACTTGTGAGGGATTCTAAAGTCAAACTGTTATACCTGGAAAGGGATATATTGGGAAGCCATCTCAAACAGCAATCAAAAGGCTGAGAGCTGTGCTGTGGAAAGGTCAAACAGTTAAGGGAAGACAGGGGTATGGGTTATTACCTCAAAAGTATTTAAGTTAGAGCTGTTGGACACTAAAAGTTTAAGACTTTGGAAACAAGATGGATGTCTGTGCTATGGTTGTAATGATTATTGCTCCATTCTGCTAATTAAAAATAAGGGATTCAATTATCACTATGTATACAAACAATACCTCAGTTAATAGTTGTAACCACAAACTAGATTGATGCCTCAGTTTGTGGACATACCTGTAGCCACTCATTACCCCACCCCTATAGTAGAATGAATATAAAGCATTTTAAACAGGATTTGGGGATCCAGAAGCTGGCAATGAGGCTTTGGGTCCTCTGGTGTCTTCTTTCCTATTACTTCCTGTGATTTCTCAGTTCTTTGGCCAGGTATCCCATCATCTTTGCTGTTTCATGGTTGTGGTGAATGACAGTACTGATATTCGGAACACCTCAAAACAAACTATGGAGAACACTTCCTCAGAGAAGATTCACAAATGTATAGGAGCACCTGGAAAGAAACCAAACATCAGCAGTCATTCTGTGATCCTCTAACAAGAAAGTGTAATTCAGGTGTATCTTTGCTTCGGATATATATAAGAGATGGACAATTGTCCCTTTTGTACATTTGGTATTTGGTATTGCATAAATTTTCAGAAACACATATACATTGTGAAATAATGTTATTTATTTCATAGGTCACAAACCTTGTCACTGGAGTGATGACCCAAATGTCTTATCTCAGTTGCCTGATTCAGACTTAGATGAGTTTGAATTGCATAATTGTGAACATTTTTCCATGAAACTTTACAACACAGAATGAAGTTTGAAGGTCAGGTCACTCCATACCTCTAAAGATTTTACATATATTACAGTAATACACACCTAAACTGCTCAGCACTCACAGCACATTGGTGTGTTATAATTGTCTTCAGATCAGAAATATTCTAGAGTTTAAAGTAGAATGACGGGCTGTACATTTTCAACGGAAGAGTGATGATCACCCCCTGCAATTATTCTTAGTGGAAAATCCTTCCTATACATTTTACTGACTTATCTTCTACTCTGTGCTTTACCATTATCAGGGAGGGTCACACTGTATAGAGCTACAATACTGCAGCAACCTTAGCTGTCTTTGAATTTTACCTCTAATCTTAATACCAAGGTCAACTTCGCAACTCTAATCACATCATTAGTGGACACCTGAACTTTCCAAGCTTGGTTAAAAATTCAGCTATCATTGCTCATTGCCAGTGTTAAAGATCTCACTCTATTAGATTTATTGTGTTTCTTCTTGTATTTCCAACACTGCCTTAGATGTTGGTTTTTGATATAGAGCTTTTAGTTTGCATTTGATTTATGGAAGTGTTAGTAATGTCAGTTGAACTGCATATATTATAATGTAAGAAATTTGATGTTTTGACATATGAATTTAATTTTCGCAATTGAGGAAGTCAATGCACATCACTAACAAAAGTTTCTTTATATGTACTGGTATTGCTTTATTGTGAACTTCCTAAAAGCCAGTCATAGGAGCACATATCCTAATCCCATCACTTCTGTCACTGAGACAAGGCTTGAAATGTCCAGACGACTTGGCACTTCATAGTGAGAAAGTTTCTACAATGAAGGGTGAGAGAATAGAAAAAAGAGCAAATGAATCTTCCAACTGTTTTGTTACATGTTCTTTACACTTAGCCATTAAGACACCATAATAGTATTTTTATAACTTCTTACCTACTTTTTTCCTGTTCTGAGATGTTTTATTTATGGATCTCTAAGAAATCATATAAGAATCATAAAATAAATCTATAAATCATATAAGAAATCTTAAAAAAATAGTTTGTTATGGATTTATAACCTAAAAGGAATAATTGCAGGAAAGTATTAAGCACATAAAATGTAATGCACACCTAAAATTGTCTCTTTATTTAAAACTTCAGCAGTTGTAGTTTATTTATTCTAATAACAAAGATTATAATCTAAGTTACAATAGTATTCCAAATGGAACACAGAATTAGAAAAATGAAGGGGAGCACTAAAGAATGCTACTGCTACTACTAATAGTGTAAGAATATAATTTAGACAAAACTCCTTCAGACTAAAAGCCACAGGACAGCCCCAACATTACTTTGTTTCATATGAAGACAAGACCTTTTTTTGTAAAGATAAGTTTTCACAGATATTAACATCAGTTGGGTATATATTTCTTAAGGCTTTCAGGAAGGATGCTCTGACAATGCTGATGGAAGCTGACTTCTTTTGGACCTACTACACAATGTGCAGACCCCATTCCAAGCACTGCACCTGCATTAGGGTCATTTTCATGCTCAAGATAGTTCTTCCAGTTAGGAAATGAATTAAGTATTTTATTAAAAAAAGAAGTAGACAACAAGGCCAAACAAATTTCCCAAGTACCCAATACGGATAAGCTGTAGAACCATAATTCAAATCCAGGTTTCCACCAGGCATATCTGAGGATATTCTGTAAGTTTCACATTCATTACCTTTCAAGATGTATGGAGCAGATGAACCCACATTATCTTCCTAATTATGGTTAAAATGGCAATAACATTGCTACAGAATGTACATAGTTTTAAATTAAAAGGGTGTGGGTAATGACATTGTAGGTGATCTTTATACCAAATAAAGACTGAACCAAAAAGAAAAGTAAGGGGCTGGGAAGGTGGCTCAGTGATAGAGCGCTTGCCTTGAATGCATGAGGTCCTGGGATCAATTCCTCGGTACCACATAAGCAAAAAGAAAAAAGTTGAAAGTTGTACTGTGGCTCAAGTGGTAGAGCACTATCCTGGAGCTGAAGAGCTGAGGGACAGCACCCATGCCCAGAGTTCAGGCCCCACGACCGGACCCCCCCCCCGAAAAAAAATTAAAGAACCTAGGCCGCAAATTTTAGTCATAGTACTAGCACTCATATACCATATATACATATATATACATATATATATATATATATATATATATATATATACATATATATGCTTCCTAAAATATACAGTGAGTTAATTTTTTGAAACCTGGTCATAGATTAAATATGAGGTGTGAAAAAGTATGTAAGTCTGAAATGACTCCAAGGTATTTTGAGAAGACAGCTGGAAGAGTTATCACTTAATCAAATAGTAATTGGGGATTGGTTTGTAGATAGAGATCAAAGCTCACTTTGGGATATTTTGAGTTTGTTAAAATCAGTAGTTAGGAGTTGTCAGTAGACAGGATGCTATTAAGGACTTGAATTAAAGTAAACAGAGATGGAGAAAAAATGCAGAAATAATACTGTACTCAGTGGTAAAAAATATGAGAAGGAATATTACAGAGCTAAGCCCCGGGATACACAAATATGTAAAACATGACAAATGAAGAAAAACAGTAATAAGTATGTAATGCAGACTTATATTGGTAGGTATTTTTAATGTTTAAGGGCTATGAAGTGATTGTGTGATGACCTAAAATTTAAGAAATTCGTAAGTTCAACTATCCTTTGGGCCAACCATAGCTAATAGGTTAAGTAAAACGGGGCCACAATAGTGTGTCTTCATTTACCAAAGTGAAAGTAGGCCAATATTTGGAAAGCCACTTTTTGGACATGTGGTTGGAGTGGCAATTACTGCAGTTTGTTCAACTGTCAGTAGAAAGCAACAGGTTTAGCACAATGATAGAAATCTTTCAGGGATCTGGTAGATTTTCCCTCTGTCTTCAATTTCCCTTTTATTCTGAGAGCTAAAATATCACTATTGGAAGCCTGTCCAAATTGTGCCTTTGGCAAGTTAACAGATAGTCAGTCTATCACATGCCCAAATAAAAGAGAATTGGAACAGGTTTACATTGAGCACTCACAGTAGACAGGTCTCTGGACTTTCTCAGGAAAAGCCTTCTGCCATTGTGGGATGGATAGGGCTGGATAATATGCAAAATAGACACCATAGATTGAAAGTATTCTGCTAAGTTAACACTTGAGTTATCGGAAGTTTTAACTGCATTGTATTGACTTTAATGAATCAGTTAATCAGATTCTTCATGCCATATGATTTTACTAGACTGTAAAATTCATGCTTATCGCATTTCCTTTGTATAACGTATAGTATGTTTTGAAATTTAGTATAAAACATTTGTCTTTTCATTTATTTATTTTTAATATGTATTACTCTAGTTTTCATGAGTAGGGAAATGCCCTGGAACTTTGTAATTTGATGTCATATGTAATTTATTTTTTTTAATTCTTATTTATTGTCTATTGCAGCCCCCGGCTATATGTAATTTAAACTGTAGTTTTTTTCAAGTGTATCATCCTACGCTGAAGTATTTTTCTTACAAGCTTTCTAATAAATATGTAGTCTATTCAATTTTGAAAAGTACTGCTGTACCTTCCACTTATTTGTGGCATTTCTGAAATCCAAGTTCCTCTGTGTGTCAGGGTTGATACTTTTGCTTGTAACAGTTTTGTTATTGAATACATAGCATCTGACTACTTAGGGAACAAAGGATGTGAAGTTACAGTATCCCAATAAAGAACTTCCAGGACAATTCAAGGGCAAATCATGTACTCTCTATGTAGGTGAATAGGAGCATAGAAAAGAAAGTCTTATACATAAAAGTGACTGGGAGTGTGTGCACATAGGTATTCACTTATTTATCTGTTGTTATAGTTTTACATATTCAATATTATTCATTATATATATATACATATATGATCACAATTTCCAAAATCCAGAGAACCACATCCATGGTCATTGCTTTCCTATGTTGCTCTTTGGGTAATAAGAATGAAACCTGGTATTGTCCTGTGGTAGAGAAATAACTCAGATTCAAACATTTCTCTTTCAATAGGTTGCCTGTTCCTACATCTAAAATGAGGAAGTCTGTTAATACATAATACATGTTATAATCTATTTAATATATTTATACAATGTATAATATATTCTATATTATAATATATATTATATATAATAACTGAGTTCATAAGGAAAAATACAACAAACATACCTAGGTCCATACTTTCCCAGCCATGATTAGGTTCAGTAGAGTTAGGTGCATTACATCTCAACAGGAAAAGTCTACTAAAGTTTTGATGACCTTGAGTTAGATAAGGAGAATTTCTGTAAAAAGAGCCTCTCTTCAATTATGAGAAAAGATAAGTTTGGAAGGATTTTTGTTTTATTTTTTTTTGTTTTTATTTAGGCCGGACAAGAAGCCTGAACTCTGGGCCTGAGCACTGTCCATCACCTCTTCAATTCAAGGCTAGTTCCCTACCACTCAAGCCATAACAGCACTTCTGGATTTTTTTTGCTTATGTGGCACTGAAGAATCGAACCCTAGGCATTGTCCCTGAGCTCAAGGCTCGTGCTCTACCACTTGAACCACAGCACCACTTCTGGCTTTTTCTGCCTGGGATTGCTTTGAATCATAATACTCAGATCTCAGCCTCCCGGGTAGCTAGGATTACAGGTGTGAGCCACCAGTGTCCAGCACTTTCCTCTCTTTTAGATGTTATTCTAAAAGCCTCCTATCCAAGGTCACTCCTAAGATAATAAATGGACCTTTGTCAATAGTTCCTTCATACTCTTATCTCCTGTTATGGCTATGGTGTGTCTTTTCCATTGTATCCTGAACATCCTTCACAGTTCTCTTCCTAATCCATGATTCTAGATATATTACTAATAATTACCTAAATTTTGTGGCTATAAACCCTAAATCACTCAACTATTAATTTAATTTAATTTTTTTTCAATATGATCGAGGTTCTGTACAAATCTGAGCTTATATTCACCTCTTGCATCTACCTCTAGGCATGAGCAGAGCCTGGGCCTAATTTGCTTTAAATGCAAGAGGTTAGCCAAAGAACAGCCTACAGTATTCCTGCCTAGGAGTCAGTACAGGTAGTTGAGTGCCTGAAAGAAGCAATGCATTCCTAACATGAGAAGGGGTGAGAGAGACAACAGCCTACAGAGCAAACTGGCAGTCACAGCATTTAAAAACTTCTCCTTTGGGGAAACTGACTTCCTGCAAAGTGGCAGTGAGATAACTTTAATTTTCTTATATGAAGGAAGTTGTCATGTCTCACTACATAACTCCCTTGTAATCAAAGAGAGGGTCATTCTTTTGTTTCCACCTTAGGCCAAGTCTCAGTTTATGTCAGACTTTGCTCAGACTCTATTCCTACCAGAAGGTTCCTGATGAGGAGGAAAGTGTGATCTCTTGGCTTCTGACTGGCCCTTTGGGACCTGAGGCCAGTTTTAGTTTTCAACCTGTTCTTTCTGACAATGGGAAAGCTCATTCTCTTCATTGTGCCCTAGTATCGAATCTCTTCAGAGTAAGTCAAGGAATGACAGATTCTTTCTGAGTGAGTGAGTTTCTCCATTTCCAAAGAGGTCAATTAATATCTGATTCTGAGACCCAGGTGAAAGTCCTTTACCAGATCCTCCTAGCTGGAGTGGATGTTAGCTCAGACTCCAAGCCATCCTCATATTTCTCTAGCTCTTTCTCATGAACCAAAAAGTTACAGGAGTTTAGTTCAGAAACAAGGAGAAATGAGAGAAGTAGAAGAACCATTGGCAGGGTGAGGAATTTTGAGATTTTGGGTGAAAAAAAAGGGCTCAGAAAATCTAGGATCAGGGGGCTGGGAAGGTTGCTCAGTGGTAGAGCGCTTGCCTTGCATGCCTGAGGCCCTGGGTTCGATTCCTCAGCACCACATAAGCAAAAAGAAAAAAGCTGAAAGTGGCACTGTGGCTCAAGTGGTAGAGCGCTAGCTTTGAGCTGAAGAGCTGAGGGACAGTGCCCAGGCCAGAGTTCAGGCCCCAGGACCGCACACCACCCCCCCCCAAAAAAAGAAAATCTAGGATCACTCACATCATTAGGGAATCACATCATAAAATTAGGGAATAAATGTAATAAATTACTACCTAAATTATTAACTCCACTACTCTACATTACAAGTGTTCTGTCAAAAGTTAGCTGTCCTAGCTCTATTTTGATCAGGAAAACAAAGTTCTACTGAGTATCTTTATCCATACCCCAGGTTGTTCTTACTCTCTACTTCTCTGTTACTTTCCTTTGCTGCATTCAATCAATGACACTTGAATGTGTTATCATCTTCTAATCTATTTGTTATAAAGTAAAACAAATTATGGGGAAATGTATATCTATGGTACACTTTCTTCTATGGCATATTTATTTGATGTTTTTAAGTATTATTTTAATAGTTTCATTGTTAATACTTGAGAAAAATATTTTACTATTAGCAGTAATTAGTTGCACATTTTTTTGATATTTTTCCACATCTGTGTATTTTTTAAGCTTCTAACATCGTCTTTTCCCCCAACTGTTGCCTTCTTAAAATTGCTTCAAATTATAAACTATATATGATGGTCCTCTATGTGTTCATTGATATATTTAAATTTTGATCTAATATGTACATATTATAGGAAATCTTCAACCTATTGTAATTGTTCTGAAAATCAATATGGATGTTCCTCATTAAAGCAAAAACACAATGCCCACAAAACTTAGTGAAAGTAGGATTAGGTATATATTCAAAATATTTAGCAATGATACAGTAGAAACATTCACTTCTCATATACCAGAACATGTTTATAGCTATGAACAGCACATTTTCTTCATTCTCTCTTTCTGGTGCATCTAGGTTTATTACACAGGTTGGTTGCTATAGAATATTGCTGCCATGAACATGTATGTTCATGTTGATTTATATTCTTTCAATATGTATCCAATTGCAGTAAAGGTCATCAACATATCTGTCTTTTTGGTATTGTGTAAACTTCCATTAAGATATCCCTATGGTTTGCACTAGTTTACAATGCCACAAAACCAAATATAGTTCCTTATTTATTTACCTCTCCAGCAGTTTATTTATTTGAGTGGTGGTAGCTATTCTGGTGTGTAAGATAGGATCTCAGTGACTTTCCTCTTTATTTTCCTTCGTATTTGCTATGTGGATATGAATCTCAAAAATTTCATTTATTTATTAAACACTTACATTTGTACTTCATTCCTGATTAGTGTCTTTCTTTTTCTTTGGTATTTGATCAATTTTTAAGATTTATAAC
This sequence comes from Dipodomys merriami, assembly GCF_024711535.1. Taxonomy (NCBI): domain Eukaryota; kingdom Metazoa; phylum Chordata; class Mammalia; order Rodentia; family Heteromyidae; genus Dipodomys; species Dipodomys merriami. The sequence continues at coordinate 1,347,905 of NW_027202283.1, read as the reverse complement.
TTTTGATTTTTTCCCATTACAAATACTCATTTCAGTTAGTAAAAAGATTTTTTTTTTCATTATAGTGGTGCACAATTAACTAAAAACAACAGATTGTACATTTATATCACTGGATGTTTTGTTTGTATTTACAGCCAGGAAATTGTTTCAATAAAGATGCTGAACTTCTTTCATTGATATACTGAAACTATAGTATCTCATATTGGCCTAAATTAATCTCAGAATTAACAGGGAGAGCCTGGGCCACCACAGTCTGGGCTAAGTAAAACCACTAACACAGTATAAACTGCATTTAAAGAGAGCAAAGGGCTTCATAAAAGATCGAAGAAAGGCATCACCTTCATGAAGCAAATGTTGAAGTTCACAAGCAGACCTTAGGAATCTGAATATCAAGAAGATCAAAGGATAAAAGTATTTAGAAGGACAACTTTAGAACTCAAAATTGGGGAGGTGGGACAAACGATAGATACCAAAACTCAGTGCTGAAGGGAAGGAGAATTTTACCTCAAACCTCAGCTGTGTCTGACTCTCTCACACAACACACACAGACACACACACACACACACAGACACACACACACACACAGACACACACACACACACACACACACACACACACACACACACACACACACACACACACACACACACACACACACACACACCCCTAGTGAGAGATCTTTGCCAAAGCACAGGCATTCTGGACTTAGACACCGAATACTCTGAAACTATCCATTGTGAAGGCCTTTACTGAAAGTACCCATTGTAAGTAGACATTTACTGAAAGTTAGAACTCAGGTTCCTGGAAAAACCGTGAAATGTCACAATAAATTTCTGCCCATAACTCCCCTAGCAATAGCCATCAGCGGATGACAGGAAGTACCTAAAGCTACAGATTATTTTTAATTTTTAATGTTTTTTTTACTTTTTTATTGTGAAAATACTGTACAGAGGAGCTACAGTTACATGGGCAAGATAATGTGTACATTTCTTATCAAGCATTGTAGCCTCCTCCTTTGTTTCCCCCTCCCATCCCTTCCCATTGTCCCCCCGCCCCCCATCGAATCCTCCTCCCCCCTTCCCCTCACCAAAGTTGTAAAGTTCATTTTTCTCCATAAGAACTTGTACATCTCATTGTTGCAATGGGTCCAACTGTATCCTTATTTAAATGATTTGTTTTTTTCCCCTTCTCCTCCACAAATTATTGCTTATTGCTTAGCCTGCACTCGATAGCCAATAAGATTGTTATAAAATTACCCAGTTAACAGAAGGGTCGGGGATCTCAACTCTGATCCACTGCAATGGTGACAGTTGTGAGTCCAGGCTCGACCTTGCAATAAATGACTCTAATTTGGTCACATGAGAACTGGCTCCATAGTGGTCTTTGGGGATCCTTATCTAAGCACAAGGCTAGTGTACACAGAGAACCCCAGGGGCAGCTGTATCTGGAACAATGAAGCTTTTTTCCTCTTCTTTTCAGATAATCAATCATGATGTTGCAGTTGGCTCCACAGTTGCTCCACACCTGAGCAGGAGGAAGGAAAGGATGCCTTAGACTGCAGGACGGCCTTGTGTACCCCTGGATTTGTAAGAATGCAGTTTGTGGTCCTCTAGGCAGGGGTGGCCAAGCTGAAATGGTGGTAAACTTTGCCTGGAGGGTGGCACCCTGTGAGCCCTGCATGCATGGTGAAGCAGCCTGGAAAGCCCTGTGAACATCTCCGGTATGGCTTCTCAGTGGATTGGAGAAATTGACTCCTGTAGTTGCACATGGCATGAGACAGGAGGAGAGCAGGAATCCAGAAGATGGGAGAGGCACAGAAGCAAATGCACCTCTCCATTGAGACTCCTCGGTCATTCTAAAGAGGTTCACAACCCACACGTGGCGGCCACTGCACAGGTCCCCAGAGGCCCTACTTGTCTGGGGAGCAGTTCCTGGTCCTGATCCAGAGCTGGAACTTCCCAAGTCGCCCTGAGCTTGGCTGGGCTGGAGCGGAGTCTACCAGCCATGCTTCCTCTGCCCTGCTGAGTATAGCCTCCTAGCAGCTGCCCAGGCTACAGCACCCACAACAGACCACCTACTTGGGGCAGGCTGAAGCTGTGCTGACAATTCCTGCCTGGTGCCTGCTTCAAGGCAAGAGCCAGGCCTAGCCCACAGCAGAGCTGGCCCTCACTTCCAAGGGCATCGAGAGAGGCATGACAACCACAGGCCCAGCCTTGCTGCCCTCACTGCCCCTAGAGGTTACCTATAAGTCCCTGCCTTTGTTCTTGAAATTCTTCAGCCATTGGTTGTCTGATTTTTCATTATCTGTTTGGGTGGGACTCGAGACTTCTTCTTCTCCTCACCAAGATAACATGCCCTAGCAAAGCCACCCCAACTACCAATCTACCATATATTATGTGATTTTTTTGTTTCTCTTCTATTTTCTTCCTCCATGGTATAACCTGTTTCCACTGTATTTGAGGTCTGTGAGCTCCAACTTGTATATACAAATTTCTAATGTGGGGAGGGGAAGGGAAATTAAATGCTGAAAGAAGTACACAGTATGACCCGTTGTTACAATGAGATGAACAAGACACTATGTTGAAAATGAACTTTACTAGTTGGGAATGAAAGGTGAGAGTTGGGGCGGTGGGGAGAAAAGGGATGGCAGGGAAAAACAAAAGAGGAGGTAACAATGTTCGTTAGATAATGTACTCACTAACTTACTTATGTAACTCTAATCCCTCTGTCTACCATTTTCACAATTAAAAAAACATGAAAAAAATATCCTGGAGTACATTAAGTTCAAATATCCTAAATGCTCTGTAAACTAAGACCAATTTTAAATGGGAAGTAGGTTCTCAGAAACATTTTTTTGTCAGTGTTGGTGTTGTGCATTATTACCCAAGTGTACATAAATTAACAGAAGGAGAAACAATAGGAATAGGAGAAAGAGAAGTTCTGTGTTTAAGTATAATGGTTCAATAAACTATAGAAGACTCTGCAAATAAGACAACTTTGGAACAATAAAGCCAAGGCCAGTATTTAGACCTATGGGAGTGACATAGAGAAAGCATTACTCCTAAATGGAACATGAAGGATGAGGCCACTCTCTTTCTTCTACTAGCTATAAATCATGGTAGCTAATCATGCAAATTTGTAATAACTAGAATGCAAGAATAATTCTGGTTCCAAGCAAGTCATATATAAGACCATGGACTTAACTGGGGGAAAAATGCCATGTTGAGAGAGCAGAAATTATTCTAGCAATGAACTGGTGGCTAAGATCATATTTCTTTTTATTTCTTTTTATTTTTCTTTTCTTTTTCTTTTGATGGTAGTGGGGCTTGAACTCCATGCCTGGGCACTGTCCCTCTACTCTTCAGCTCAAAGCTTGTGCTCTACCTCTTGAGCCACAGCACTACTTACAGTTTTGTGGTGGTTAATTAAAGATAAGTGCCTAAGAAACTTTCCTACTCATGCTGGATTTGAACTGCAATCCTCAGATCTCAGCCTCCTGATTAGCTAGGATTACAGGTGTGAGCCACTGGCACCCTGCTTAGGATCACATGTAATTCACTTGCAATATATTATCTCCTTTTATTGAATACATTTTAGTGCTGTGGAAGTGAATTGTACCTTCATAGGTTTTCAAAGCCTAATTTTCACAAACTTGCATTTCTTCAAATAGAAATGCTATAAATTTTAGAACAGACATTAAAATAGATATAAAATTCACTTACAGGAATTTTTCCAGCATACATCCTCTATAGTGTGTCTTTTCAAAATTTGATTTTTGGGGATTTTTTCCAGGGTCTCACACATATTTTCAAGTGCACTGTCAATGAACTACAATTCTCTTTCGAAACACGGTTTTTACTTCTCTTTAATGCATTCATAGAAGTGTAATGAATATACAATTCTTTTTTACCTTTACGACTTGAAATCTTGCTTGCTAAAATGATTGCAGTACTATAAAAATCGATCATTATGAGGAGTTTATCAATTTCTCCACAAATGCATTACTTTATTTTGTGTCATCTTTTTATGTTAGGGTCATACTAGTGAGTTTTCTTTGTCTTTTTTCTTAGATACTAAAGAGTAACTTATTTCATATGCTCCTCCTATTGACTTTTAATTTACACATGTTCTTTAAAGAAATATCCTATTCAGGAAAAATTATATGGAATTGGAAGATATAAAAATACTTAAGATTCAGATTGTAGCATTAACAAATATGTTCCCTCTATCTGTTGGATATGTTTCACTTCGGTTATAGTGTCCTTTGAATTATGAGTATAGTTTCCTTTGAATTATGAAATGCTATCACTTGATATAATCCAGTATATTCTTGCCTTTCTTTAGCCACTAATGATTTCCATTAGAAAACTTTACTGATAAAATGTCCTGAATTTTTACGTTTATCTCTTATAGGTTTTTACATCTCACATTTAGTTTGATAATCTTTTTTTATTATAAATTTTTGTATAAGGATTGAGGTAGGCCAGGCGCCTGTAGGTCACTCCTGTAATCCTAGCTAGGCAGGAGTCTGAGATCTAAGGACCACGGTTTAAAGCCAGCCTGGGCAGGAAAGTCCATGAGACTCTTACCTCTAATAAACCAATAGAAATCCAGAAGTGGTGCAGTGGCTCAAGTGGTAGGGTGCTCACATTGAGCTGAAGAGCACACGGACAGTGCCTGAGCCCAGAGTTCCAGCCCCATGAGTGACAAAAAAACAAAACAAAAGAAACAAAAAAAAGGATTGAGGTAGTAGTCTAAGATCATTCTGTAAATCCCGAAAGACAATAGTGCCAATACACCCATTTAAGATTCTATTTTTATTTCATAAAGTCATAGGATAGTTTTCAAAATCTATTGACCATACAACTGAGAAATTATTTTTAACAAATCTGTTACATTCTTCTATGTGTCTGCTCTTGTAGTAGAACTATGTTGTCTTCACTACTAAACATGATAAAAAGATTCAAAGCTAGTATGAAGGGTGAAGCTACACCATTTTACAAGATTGTTCTGACTGACCTGTATTCCTTGAATTTACATAGGAGTTTATTGAGCAGGTGGACCAATATTCTACAGAGATATCTAGATGTTTGATAGTCACTCATATTTTGTACCTTCAAAAAACACAAGACCCCAGATATTATATATAGAAAAATGTCTTCAGAGAATACTTGAAACAACTAAAATTAACTGAGGAATTAGTTAAGATTTAGATAACACTGTAGCATAACAAAGCTGAATGATAACAACTTGAGTTGTACAACAGAGGAAAGTGAGAGGAGAAAGAATGATGGACCACATAGGAGCTATATGTGATTGCTATTGTGTTTCAAAAACCAGGAAGACTTCAGAGAAGAAAAGGAGAAAAATAAAGTGTCCTGAGAGAAGTTTCTTTTTAATCCATCTAATAGCTTGTACTAAAATCAGTGGAAATGGGAAAAATTAAAATAGAAATTAAAGCGTTGTATATACATGTTGTAATAGGAATATGATAATTTTCAAAGAAATAAGAGAGAGAATAGTTAAACTCTAAAGGGAAAAGGAATGAAGAGAGAAAAGAAGCAAAGTAAAACCTTTATCAATAACAAACACAAGAGTTTGGAAGTGGAAATATTCTAAATTACAATAAAAATTGCTAGCATGGATAGAATATGGATGACATGTTATCATATATAATTTTGAAAAAGCATACTAGGAATGAAAGTCATGGTTTAAAACACTATTTGGCTTATAACTAGACAGTATAGCTCAGTGGTAAACCATTGGCTTTGCATATGTGAAGCAATTGTGTGAACTCCCAAGCATTACAAAGTACACACAAAGCACACACACACAAAAACCACATAAACACACACACACACACACCACATACACACATTTGCAATATTGATATTTGTGGAGAGCTGTGGGAGCCGCGACCAAAGACGGCTGCAAAAGCAACATTGTAGCTAAAATGGCGGGGCCCGCGTGGCGCAGCTCCGACCTAAGATGGCACGGGCTCCCGCCTTCCGTCTTCCCGGTGACGAGTGCTCTCTATAAAAAACAACTCCTTATATGGCTATGACTTGGCTCCTAGTTTGCTTCTGTGTTTGCAGCCCTATCAGTATATGCCACGTGGTGCTTCAGGATTGGCCATCCAGGATGCTTATAACCGGAGCACGGGGGCAGATGGGAAGAAGAAGCAGGAAGAAGCAGGAAGAAGCGGGCAGGAGAGAAGCAGGAGAGAAGAAGCTGTAAACAAGGTCCTGAATAAACCGCCTGAAAGAAGAACCTGTTGTCGCGTCATCCTTGCGGGTCGAGGCGGTCGGGACAAGTGGCGCCCAAGGTAGGGCTCGACAGGATTCAGAACTTTCAGTGGTCAGGGTGGTGCACCGGTAAATTCCCAGGAAAAGGGGGAATCCGCGACAAGAGCAGGGGTAAGTTCCCAGGTAAGAGGGGATCTGCGATAAAAGCGGGAGGGATTTTTTTCTCGTCTCTGTAGATAAAAGAGAGAGCAGAAACCCGGGAAGAAATAAAATACAGGCCTAAAGTGAAAGTAACAAAAAAAACAACTAAGATGGGCACCGCCACGTCACATCAAATTTTTCTGGCCCTGGAAGAGCTGCTATGCTCAAAAGGACTAAAGTTAAAAAAGGATACTTTACGGAGGTTCCTTGAGGAATGCAACATTGTAGCTCCTTAGTTCCTAGTCTCCGGGAGCCTCACAGTAGCCTCATGGGAGAAGTTGGGAGAGGAGTTAGATTTTGCTTATGAACAAGGAGCACTTAAGGGTGGGGAAAGACCAATTTGGAGGTTAGTGAGAAGTTGCCTGGAGGATCAGCACTGCAGCAAGGTAGTGGAGATTGGGCAAGCAGCTTTAGAGAGACTGCAGGAAAAAAGATCAGAGAGAGGCAGTGTTGCTAGCGGCACTGCAAAAAGGCCAAGGTCAAAATTATACCCCGATTTCACAGAGCTCGATTCCCTTGAGGAATCTGACTTCGAGGAGATTCAAGCAATCACAGAACAAATTGAAAGGACAAAGATATCAGATAAAGGAAAAGAAGAGGAAAAGGAGTTAAGGAAAGATAGAGGGTGCTGCTGTGGGAGTTCCAGATGCCCCAGAACACCGACAGTTTCTCCCCCTTATAGTGAAGGTTTCAAGGTCTCGGGCTGGTCCTTCAACCCAGGGGCATGGAGAGAGGCACGAAGTGAGTTACCCCTGACTTTTCCAGTATTTGTGGATGCTAATCAGCAGAGATACCATGAGCCTTTAGATTTCAAGGTGATTAAGTCTCTAGCTGAGTCAGTACATATGTATAGAGTAACTGCATCCTTTACTATTGGACAAGTCGAGGCATTAGAAAGGCATTGTATGACACCCGGACACTGGGCTAGTCTCGTGAAATCCTGCTTGAGCCCTGGACAATACTTGGATTGGAAAGCTTATTTAGTTGAATTTGCAAATGAAGAAGCCGCAGCAAACCAAGCTGCTGGCAATCCTGCTTGGGATAGAGACATGCTTCTAGGTATAGGAAGGTTTGCCAACCAACAGATAGGATATCCAGTAGAAGTATATCAACAGATTAACAAGATAGGGATTAAAGTATGGAAAGCCTTGCCTAATAAAGGAGAAGTAAGTGGGAACTTAACAAAAATCATACAGGGGTCTACTGAACCCTTCTCGGACTATGTAGCAAGGATGGTTGAGGCAGCAGGAAGAATCTTTGGGGACCCTGATGCGGCCATGCCCCTAATTAAACAACTAGTATTTGAGCATGCACTAAAGAGTGCAGGTCTGCCATTACCCCTTACAAAAATCAGGGATTGGAGGCTTGGATGAAAATTTGCAGTGAATTTGGAGGGCCTTTAACCAATGCCGGATTAGCCGCTGCAGTCTTGCAGTTAACACACAAAAAGGGAGGAAGGACAGGGGTGTGCTATCACTGTGGGAAAGATGGACATATGAAGCATAATTGTCCCCATAGAGGAGAGGGAGGTAGCAAGCTCCCAGGACCACAAAAGCAGCCTGGCCTCTGTCCGCGCTGCAAAAAGGGGAAGCATTGGGCAAATGAATGCAGATCCGTTAAGGATATCAATGGCCAACCCCTAGAGCAGACAAAAAACGAGAAGCGGGGCCCTCATCCCCAGGGCCCACAAATATATGGGGCAGTGGAGCAGGAACAATCAAAACTGGAACAGTGGCCGACATTACAGCACCCACAGAACCGCGGAGAGCCACTGCAGGCTCCGCAGGACTGGACCTCTGCGCTACCACCAGACTCGTACTAACCCCCCAAATGGGAGTTCAGTTAGTGGATACAGATTTCAAAGGACCCTTGGAACCAGGAACAGTAGGGTTGCTTTTGGGCAGGTCGTCTGTCACTCTACGGGGTCTTAAAATACACCCTGGAGTAATAGACCCTGATTATACTGGAACTATTAAAATCATGGTTGAGTCACCAAAAGAAATTTTTGCCATATCTCCTGGTGACCGCATTGAACAGCTGCTTATTTTACCTAGCCTCCATGAGCATTTTGAAGCGCAGCAACAGACTAGGGCAGAAAAGGGTTTCGGATCCACAGGAGTAGATCTGACATTTATATCACTTGATTTAGACCAAAGACCAGTGCTAGAACTAAAAATAGACAATAAAAAGATATTAGGTCTTCTAGATACTGGGGCAGATAAAAGTATAATTGCAAAAGAGGATTGGCCGTTTTGATGGCCTATACAGACCTCTCCTCAAGTATTACAAGGCCTAGGATATGCAAAAACTCCTCAAATGAGTGCAAGACAACTCTCCTGGAAGGACGATGAAGGCCACTCAGGCACTATTCAGCCTTACGTGCTAGAGCTGCCAGTATCACTGTGAGGAAGAGATCTGTTAAAAGAGATGGGGTTTACTCTGAGCAATGAATATTCAGCTGTTTCCCAAGAGATGATGACTCGCATGGGGTATCATCCTGGCTTTGGCCTAGGGAAATTTCTACAAGGCAATAAAGAGCCCATCCAAGTAAAACAAAAGTTAGACAAACAGGGACTGGATTTTTCATAGCGGCCACTGGGGCGGGCATTCCCATAGTTTGGAAGACGGGGTATCTGGTATGGGTGCCTCAGTGGCCACTGCCCTCGGAAAAGCTTGCTGCTGCTCAAACTCTAGTACAAGAACAGATAGAACTGGGGCACCTTAAGCCTTCTGTTTCTCCTTGGAATACTCCTATTTTTGTAATAAAAAGGAAATCCGGAAAGTGGAGATTGCTACATGACTTGCGTGCAATCAATGGACAAGTGCAAATTATGGGTCCAGTTCAGAGGGGCTTACTGCTTCTTTCTTCCCTACCTGAAAATTGGCCTGTTATAGTCATTGACATAAAGGATTGTTTCTTTTCTATTCCATTATTTGCTAGGGACACTGAAAGTTTTGCTTTTACCCTCCCTTCCTGTAATCATGAGGAACCGGACAAAAGGTACGAATGGGTAGTATTTCCCCAGGGCATGGCAAACAGTCCAACCATGTGTCAGTTATTTGTGACCGAGGCTCTTAAGCCACTTAGACAAAAATATCCCAAGGTGCGCTGCATTCATTATATGGATGATATTTTGTTGGCCTCTAAATCAGAGCAATTACTACATAAAGCTTATGAGGAACTTACCAAGCTGTTAAATGCTAAAAGCTTGTTTATTGCCCCTGAGAAAGTACAACAACACTCTGTTGTTGAATATTTAGGGGCTACCATACATAAATCTCATATTGTACCCCAAAAGGTAGAATTGAGGAAGGAGACATTAATTGGATCTGATGTTATTTAAAGCTGCCAAATTATGAACTTAAGCCCTTATATAACATGCTACAAGGAGACTCTGCATTAGATTCTCCAAGACAGCTTACGGATGAGGCACGTGATTCACTACGAAAGGTAGAGCATGAGTTACAAAAGGCATGTTTAAAAAGAGTTAAGGAAGGTGAGCCAATTACTTTGTGTATTCTCCCTACATGTGTTCAACCTTCAGGGCTTTTATGGCAAGATGGCCCAGTGCTTTGGATTTACCCAAAAGTTTCTCCAGCAAAATCCATTGAGTATTACCCTGCCGCGGTAGCCACTCTGGCGTTATCGGGGGTTCAGCAGTGAATCCAACATTTTGGCAATGCTCCATGCTTCATTATTGTTCCATATACTAATCATCAAGTACAAACATTATGTGCTACTGTAGATGATTGGGCAGTCTTACAATGTAGTTTTAAAGGACAGATAGATAACCATTTTCCAAAACATCCCCTGTTAAATTTTCTAAAAGAACATCCCGTAGTTTTTCCTAAAGTTACCTCCTTAAATCCCCTTGCTAGAGCTTGCAATATTTTTACCGATGGCTCTAAAATGGGATGCGGCGTGTACATGGTGGAAGGCCATGACCCAGTCCGCCACCAGTTTCAAGCCGGTGCTCCACAATTAGTGGAACTACAAATTGTTGTAAAAGTGTTTCAAACCTGTCCTTTTCCTTTTAATTTAATTTCAGACTCTGCTTATGTTATAAATGCTTTAAGAGTCTTGGAGGCTGCAGGGCCAATAAAACAGGCCTCTTCTGTTGGATATTTGTTTTGTCGCTTACAACGATTGCTTTGGCAACGACAACACCATTTCTATCCCTTACATATTCGCGCCCATACTGGTCTGCCTGGCCCTTTAAATGAAGGCAATGATATTGTTGATTGTTATACCCGTCAAGATTGGATTTTTTTTAGTTCAAATTTGGATAGAGCAAAAACTTTTCATAATAACTTTCATGTTAACTCAAAAGCTTTACAAAAACAATTTCGACTTTCCTGTGCGGATGCCCGACAAATAGATTTAGATTTCCCTCATTGTGTAATTTATCACCACTTACCTAGTGTTGGTGTTAATCCTCGAGGCCTTTTGCCTCTTAAAATATGGCAAATGGATGTTACCCATGTACCTGAATTTGGACGCCAGAAATTCGTGCACGTTTCTGTAGACACATGCCCTGGCATTATATATGCCTCCCATATGACTGGATAAAAGGCACATCAGGTTATTACCCACTGCCTAGAGGCATGGGCGGCTTGGGGCAAAACAAAACAGCTCAAAACTCATAATGGTCCTGCATATGCAGGAAATCAATTTTTCTCCTTTTGCAAAGCAATGGATGTTCAACTTCTTCATGGGTTGCTCTATAACCCTCAAGGCCAAGGCATCGTAGAACGTGCACATCGCACGCTAAAGGAGACTTTACAAAAATAAATGGGGGAATTGGCCATGGCCGTAACCCTAAGGAAAGGCTTTCTCTTGCTTTATTCACTATTAATTTTTTAAATTTGGATGCTCAAGGCCTGTCTGTGGCGGACAGGCATAACAAGTCTCAAGGTCTAACAAAAGGAATGGTAAAATGGGAAGATATTTTGACAGGGCTCTGGCGTGGGCCTGATCCGTGCTAACATGGGCACGAGGTTCTGTTTGTGTTTTTCCACAGGACCAACAGGATCCTGAACGACTTGTTAGGAGGGTCCAACAGGGTACTTGAATGACTTGTTAGGAGGGTCCAAGGAGAAGAAGCACAAGATGCAAGGGGTGGTGATGATTCTTCTGATCGCCCTCAAAAGGACAGCCTGTAAGACAAGTGCCGAGATGGAGTATCCTGTCTGTGTTCCCAAGACCGATGCCCTTATCTTTTAGATAATTGGACTGGAGAGTTTGACAGCTGTGGATCATTTGAAGGAGTGGGCGGGAATGGGCTCCCGTATTGGTATCCTGGCATTGGTGATCTTGTTGTGCCTGTGGTGCATATACCGGATTAGGAGCTCGCAGTGCAGAAATATGGCTACGGTGGTCCAGGCCTTCACTGCCATTAAGGCCGGACAGTCCCCCTATGCGTGGCTTGCCACATTAAAGGAATAGCACAGGGTGCGAGGCAAACGCACTGCACTTGGGAATCACTCCCTGGTGTGAGCCCAAGAAGAGCATGTTGGGTTGCAAGTGGGTTGATGCCCAAGATCCCACCTCTGCAAAAAAGGCATCGGACAGGCCTGGTCATCACTGGGGAAGGCGCGCACCTCAGGCGAAGAACAGTGCAAGGTCCTCTCATTAATGTTTTAGACAGAGGCCCAACCTCTACTCTCACATGTTGCTTAATAAAACAAAAAAGGGGGAGCTTTGGAGAGCTGCGGGAGCCACGACCAAAGACGGCTGCAAAAGCAACATTGTAGCTAAAATGGTGGGGCCGCGTGGCGCGGCTCAGACCTAAGATGGCGCAGGCTCCCGCCTTCCGTCTTCCCGGTGACGAGTGCTCTCTGTTAAAAACAACTCCTTATATGGCTATGACTTGGCTCCTAGTTTGCTTCTGTGTTTGCAGCCCTATCAGTATATGCCACGTGGCGTTTCAGGATTGGCCATCCAGGAGGCTTATAACCGGAGCGCGGGGGCAGATGGGAAGAAGAAGCAGGAAGAAGCAGGAAGAAGCGGGCAGGAGAGAAGCAGGAGAGAAGAAGCTGTAAACAAGGTCCTGAATAAACCGCCTGAAAGAAGAACCTGTTGTCACGTCATCCTTGCGGGTCCTTTTAAACGGAAGAAATTATCACAAACAGTAAAAGTATGTTAATATGTGAAATAATAATATTGCTCGTAGTATTTAAAAGTTTAGTAGAAAGAAAATAGTCACAATATACTTGGATTTTAATAGATTAAGTAAATTGAAAATTAATAGAAGACATGAGAACTTTTGCAAATAAGTTTTAAATAATAAACATTTTGAAACATGTGTTCTTTTATTTTAACAAATGATTGATATTACTGGTGTTTTAACTCAAGATTTAGAATATGATAGCGAGGTGCTGTATATAACGCTAAGGATGGCTATATCCATAATCATTTCACTCTGAATAGTTTTATACTAAGGTCTCATAGTTTCCCAGTCTCTCCCGAATTACAAACTCTATTTACACTTCCCACCATAGCTAGAAAATGGATGTCACAAATCACCATGCCGAGCTGAAAGTTTTTTTTTTTTTAATTCAAGTAAAAGTACTTCCAAAAAGTGACCAAGTAATGAAGCCTTTCTTAGTAAAGTATGTGCTTCATGAAAATACTGTAAGTATTTGTTACCTGGACAAATATTTTTATACTAAAAGAAAATAAATGTATTTAGATTCACAAACCATATAAAATTAAGAAATTAATTTTTAAATAGCCACATATTAAATATTATAAAAGCAAAATATATGTGTCTGAATAATTTACATGTGTAAAAATCATGCAAAATTAAATTTACTGATCCTAAACTTTGAAAAAAGAATTACTCTAAAGAAACAAAAAGAAACATTTAACCTCAAAATTTGAAATTTAGAAAATAAAATGAGGTAGGGGCTGGGAAGGTAGCTCAGTTGTAGAGCACTTGCCTTGCAAGCATGAGGCCCTGGGTTCGATTCCTCAGCACCACAAAAGCAAAAAGAAAAAAGCCGGAAGTGGTGCTGTGGCTCAAGTGGCTCAAGCACTAGCCTTGAGCTGAAGAGCTGAGGGACAGGGCTCAGGCCCAGACTTCAGGCCCCACAACCGGACCACCCCCCCCCCCAAAAAAAAAGAAAAGAAAATGAAGTATACTCTTTAGTTGACTTAATTAAGTGTAAACGCTCTGTATATCAATTTTATAATAAAAAATGCTTGAACGAAAAAAGCAAAAGTACCCATTGAACAATGGCAACAGCAAAAGCATCAATAGTTCTTATTTTGAGTGTACAAAAATATCGTTGGAATATATAACAATGTTCCTTCCCGAAGAAATGTACTCATTACCTCATTTATGTAACTGTAACCCCTGTGTACATTATCATTACAATAAAATTAATTTGAAATTAAAAATAAACCAAATAATATACCAATTAAAAATTCTTAGAAGCCATTGGTTAAAAACATTGTAAAAAACTCCCCTAAATATCCAAGGAATATACTTTGATGATACTATTTAAATGCTTCAAATTCAGCAGAAAAGCAAAAAGTTTAAAAACTGTTACAAAGTAAAGTAATAAATCAGAATATATTACTATTAATAATAATCATATGACAAATTTATAGTGGTAGTAAAATATGTAAGAAATGAGGCAATTTGCCATTCATTTGCACTTAATAAGTGAGAAAGAATTTTCTAGGTCTTTTTAAATTATCATAAGTTTAATGAAGAAATTATTCTGTCACCTCATATGATAATCAGACAAAGCTGATATTAGAACAAAGAACAGATTTATTAAGGTTTTGGATGTTAATGTATATACTTATTTTGGTTGTGGAAAATGTGGCGATTTCAACTTGGGGTATATTTTTCTTGCAGGCCGGCATCATATCTGTGGTTAATTTTAGGATAGTGGTTCTCTTTCCACAAGAACTTGCACCTGATCTGTCCTTTTAGCCTTCCCATCATCAATGGCATCAGAGTTGCACATCAAATTTTCTAGCTTGCTACCTTGCCTGGCCTGGATCCTCAGTCCTTCCAATCTTAGTTTCGAGATAGTGCAGGATGGTGGAAATGATCCAATTCACCCAGCTATAGATTGAGAAATAAGTCCACTAAATTTTGGCCTGGGTTCTGTCCTCAAGCCTCCTAAGTAGTTAAGAGTAAACATGCGATACCCTGGTGCCAAGCAGTAAGAATATTTTTAAAACAAGTAGACATATATATATATATATATATATATATATATATATATATATATATATATATATATACACATATATGACTTAGGCTTGTGAATACCTCAGGAAAAGAATAAAAGAGCAGTGAAGCGCAGAGGATAGGTAAAATTTTAACTAGCTACTCAGAGGCTGAATAAGCTTAGCTAGCTACTCGGGAGTCTGAGATCTGAAGACCACTATTCAATCATGAAAATGAAGCGATTATCTAAAAAAAAAAAAACACAACAGGATTGTAGCAGTGGCTGAAGTATTAGACCAATATCCTTGGGCACAGAAGGTGAGGAATAGTTCCCAGGGACTATCAAGCCTCAAGAATGATGAATGCATGCATGAGCATATGCACATGTTCGTGTGCGTACTCGTACATGCATGCACACATATACAAACACAAATTAATATTTCAATGTGAAGTTATTTATTTTATTATACCTTGCTGTACTTTATTTCCCTGTATGAGTTCACAAATTAACAAAATCAGCTAAGGACCTATTTACATAAAATTCCTCATATTTCTCTAAAATCTACTCTCTTTTTGGAAGCCTGCTTTTATTTGTCCCAAAAGTAAATTATTCAGGAAGTCAACTCATCACTCTCAAGTCTATAGTATTAGATGATTGTTTAGGTTCCTCCTAGCAATATGATTTTTTTGAAATCCTGCTTCAAGCAATATATTTCTTTCACTAGAAGAGAAACCTCTGTCAAACAATTAATAATAGCTTATTCTCCTCCTGGCATTCATCTGTAGTTTTATTTTCTTCATATATTTCATGATCTCTCTGTGTATGCCAAAGTCTGCGCTTAGCATGTGTATACCATTCATAGATACTGAAATTGCTTTGGAATAAATAATGTTCACCCTGACTATCTTGAAAAAGAAGAATTGGTTTCTTAGCACTTTAAGTAAGAACTTGAGGGAAAGAAACAAAAGGAAAAGTGAGGAACAACTCAACACATAGATTCAAATGAAACAAAACAACCCAAGACAACAAAAATTAATTCAGTACTCAAGAACCTGTAGGAAATGAAAGATTTTAAAAAAATCAGCTATGACAAGCTTATGAAATTCGTGACTACATGGAAGTGCACTGTTGGGAGGATAGTGGCTAAAGCCCAGACTGAACAGAAAGTTCTGTACACAATGCCATGCACCTGTTATTCTAAATTCCAGGAAGAATAACATCAAGTGCACTGAGACCAAGTTCATACACAAGTAGGAAGCTAGTTTCTAGCTGAAAAATAATCAGGATAACTTAGGGCTGGGGGCATGACAAAGTGGTAAGAACATCCATTTAAGGGGCACAAAACACTCAATCAAACTCTAGTATTAGGGGTAAAAAAAGCTATGATTTAAATAATTAGAACAATTGTAATACTTGAGTATTTGAGTGGAGAAAAATCCATTAGAGAGATAGAATGAACCCACGTTCCAATGCTACTTTAGTGATAATATTTAGTGGTACTTGAGACAAAACCGAGTTATCTTGCAAATGAGCATGGATGTACACTTGGGTGATGGAAATACTCTACTTACAGAGGTGTAAATTAGATTTTTTTGGGTAGATTGTAGTTCTTGAACTAAGAGCCTGGGTGATGCTCTTGAGCTTTTTCTCTCAAGGTTACTACTCTAATACTTTGAGCCACAGTTCCAATTCTGATTTTCTGTTGGTTGTTTGGAGATAAGAGGCTCATGGACTTTCCTGCCCAGGAAGGCTTCAAACCATGATCGTCAGATCTTATCCTCCTGAGTAACCAGGATTCCAGGCATGAGCTGTGGACGTTTTTAATAATTCAGTAAATTGTATAGTTACAGAAGTTATAAATTATCACTGTAACCTGTGTAATATATGTGTATGTATAGATCAATGCATACAGTTACAAATATATTGACATATATTTGAATCTACAGTAGATTTATGAAATCATCCTTCATTATAAAATAAAATGGAAGCTTTAGTGTGGTCTTGTTTGTAAACATTTGGGTAAATGCCCAAAAGTGGGATTGCTGGGTCATAGGGGAGTTCTATGTGAAGTCTTTTGAGGAATCTCCATACTGCTTTCCAAAGTGGTTGAACAAGTTTACATTCCCACCAATAATGAAGTAAAGTAACTTTCTGTCCACATTTCCTCCAGCATCTGGTGTTGTTAGAGTTCTTGATTTTTGCCGTTTTAACTGGAGTGAGGTGATATCTCAATGTTGTTTTGATTTGCATTTCTTTTATGGCTAGGGATGTTGACCATTTCTTCATGTGTCTATTGGCCATCCTTCTTTCTTCTTCAGAGAAGTTTCTCTTTAAGTCTTTCGCCAACTTATTTATTGGGCAGTTGTTTCTTTGAGGATTTGTTGTTGGGGGTTTAATTTTTTGAGTTCCAAGTATATTTTAGATATGAGACCCTTGTCCATTGTATGGCTAGTAAAGAACTTCTCCCAATCCGTGGGCTTTCTATTGATCTTGCTAGCTATGTCATTTGCCCTGCAGAAGCTCTGCAACTTCATGCAATTACATTTGTCCAACCTTTCTTTGATTTGTTGTGTTTCCGGGTCTCTATTCAGAAAATTTCGGCCTGAGCCAAGGAGACCTAGGGTTTCTCCTATTCCATCCTGTAATGTTTTCAGAGTGTCTGCTTTGACTTCAAGGTCTTTGATCCATTTTGAGTTGATTCTGGTGCAGGGTGATATATAAGGATCTAGCTTTAGTTTTCTACATGTAGTTAACCAATTTTGCCAGCACCATTTACTGAAGAGGTTGTCTTTCTTCCATTCTATTGTTTTAGCTCCCTTATCGAAGATTAGATGGCTATAGGTCTTTAGGTTCATTTCTGGGTTTTCAATTCTATTCCATTGGTCCTGAGGTAACACTAAAGCTACCAGCACAACAATGTTTATTGCAGCATTATTTACCATAGCTAAGATATTGAACCAACCCAGATGCCCCTCAATAGATGAATGGATCAAGAAAATGTGGTATATATACACAATGGAATTCTATGCCTCCATCAGAAAGAATGACATTGCCCCATTTGTTAGGAAATGGAAAAACTTGGAAAAATTATATTAAGTGAAGTAATCCAGGCCCAAAGAAACATAGGTCCCATGGTTTCCCTTATTTGTAATATCTAGTATATGTATGAGTCAAGCGGAAAAGGTCAGATAATGTGATGTCAGGAAAACGAACCCTTAGATGTGTATTTTAATGTTTTTTTCTTTCATGCATGTGTTTCTAACGCATTTATAAGATTATCTCTTTGTTGCTTTGTATGACCCTCCCCCCAATATAACCCCTGCTTTCACTATTTTTGATGTCAGTATAACTGGTGGAGGAGATGGGGAAAAACCAGTAGTTTAAGGATACAGGTGGACCTCTTGCAACAATGAGAAGTACAAGTTGTCATGTCCAAAACGAGCTTTCCAACGTCGGTGGGGGGGAGGGGGGGAAGGAGAAGTATTGGGATGGAGGGAGGAGGGAGGCTGGGAAGGGATGTGAAGGGTAAACAAAGGAGGAGTCTGCAATGCTTGGTAAGAAATGTACGCATTATCCTGCCCATGTAATTGTAACTCCTCTGTACAGTATGTTCACAAATAAAATTAAATTAAAAAATTAGAATAAAAAAATAAAATGGAAACAATTTTAATAAGGAGCAAAACAAAGGGAATTGTTACACGTTACTACTTGTTGAATGGAAGATGAATTGTGAGAATCAGTTTGGGAAAACCATCTCTACTTTAACAAAATGGATAATTGCTATTAATTTCAATCAACTTTGGTCGGGGGGAGTATTGGATGAGGGGGCGGGGGGAGGCTGGGAACGGATGTGAAGGGTAAACAAAGGAGGAGGCTGCAATGCTTGATAAAAATGTACTCATTATCTTGCCCATGTAATTGTAACTCCTCTGTACAGTATGTTCACAAAAAAATATAATAAAAAAGAAAAAAAAGTGTAGGGAAAAGTTATATAAAGATCCATTACACTTAAATCATGATTTATTGAATGGAAATTCCCCTGTACAACTAGTTAAGATAATAAAAATATAATTAAAAACAATGGAGACATCTAATCTTAAACTGTGTTCTCTTAAACCATGAGTCAATAAAATAGTTTCCTCCTCAGAAATTTTCTTTGCAGGTATTTTCCTCATAGTGACAGAAAAATGATCAATGCAATGAATATCAATACATGACATTGCACATCAGAAAGAGACATAATAAAAATCACAGTAAAAATGTTAGAATTCACCACATGATAAAATACCAGGTAGAATGTGCTAAATGCTAATTGATTATTTTTCCAAGTACTTTACCTATTGTATCTAATTTAATTCTCAAAATAATTTCATAAAGTGGACCTACTTACATTTTTAATTCTCAGATGATGATATTGAAGTCTTCAGATTTGTAATTACTAGTACAAGATTGCACACATGGTAAGTGTTAGCCTGAGGTCCATCCCCGACTGTATCAATTAACCTCATTCTATTTTATGACTAAAATTCTAGGAAAAATTCCCAGAATTATTGTGTACACTCATAATATTTCAGTTTATCGTTGTTAGAAAATAGGGAACTGTAATATGAAAACTCGAAGTTCAGAATCAATGCATACCTCCCTGGTGAAAGGAACTACTAAAGTATAACATTCTTGATTTCTAGGTCAAAATAGCAGAAATCATATTCTATCCCTTCACTCAACACTGCACTGCCTGGGGAGCCTAACTCTGTTTAACACTGTCTTACTGAAAGAATGACCTCCCCAATTCCTGATGGAAACAGACTGCAGATCTTATGGACCAATCATTTCCAAATTGTAGCTCAACTAAATTGTTTACCATTAGAAGTATTTTGATTGCTTTTTATACCCAACATTTTGAGACAAAGGTACTACTTTAAAATGCTATTAAAGCAACACTGATATAAAAATCACCTTTGACCCCATATAAATAATTTACCTTTAATGTACCCAAAAATGCAGTCTGACCTATTATTAATGTTAGGAATGAGAGGATAAAAAATCATAGACAAGAAGGCCTAAGCATGAATTAAAGCCTCTCCAACTTGTGAATACAATTGGTTTAAAAAAAGCATGAATTAAAGCCTCTCCAACTTGTGAATACAATTGGTTTAAAAAGACATTAAGTGCTGGGAAGGTGGCTCATTGGTAGAGAGCTTGCCTTGCATGCATGAAGACCTGGGTTCGATTCCTCAGCACCACATAAGCAAAAAGAAAAAACCCACAAGTGGTGCTGTGGCTCAAGTGGAAGACCACTAGCCTTAAACTGAAGAGCTGAGGGACAGCGCCCAGGCCCAGAGTTCAGGCCCCACTACCAGACTCCCCCACCCCCGAAAAAAAGAAAACAATACTACTATATTTGTTCAAAATTTCTTATGATACTGAAGATTCAATTGTAAACTGTTAACACTTGAAAATAATTCATTTTCTTGGGAGTAGGAAACAAAACACAAGATTAATCCTAATCATTTTCAAAGACATTTATTTATACTACAAATTCACTCTTATAACTACAAAGATTCTAAAAATAACTGAAGCATAGTGTCACGAAGGACATAATTTAACTTCATCATATACATTCAAAGGACTTTGCTAATAGAAAATAAAGTTATACTAATAATTAGCTCACCCAATTCACTTCCATTCTTTTATTCTATATCTTTTATTTTCGTAAAAAACTGGCTTTTCATAAAATGATGCATAAAAAGCCTATATACCCACTTACATTTTCAGATTTTAACAACGTTTATTTTGAAATGTCTTTAGCTGTATAGTCAATGAACCGAAATAACAGTAAAATATTCAAAGGGTTTTCAGAAATTGCAAGACTCGCTCTGGGATGTTATTTATATTGGAAAGGATATTCAAAAAGCCTTATGTGTTAAAGTTGTGATAGTTACTCCCACAAAAGTACTATTAATAAAGAAACCTTTGTATGTATAATACAACTTCAAATGCATCCACAATCTGGAGGTGACACAAGCTTTTTTTTTGTTTTTGCAATGTATATCTAACAAACATATCCACAATACTGATTTTCAGTAAATATGATGGGATATTCAAACCTAAAAAATACGGGGTTTATTATCTTAGTGTGAATAGATTCAATCTTACAAAGAAAGTTATTTTCAACAGAAATCCGGAAAGAGTTTATCCACCTTGAGTTTCACAGGAATAACTGGAGAATAATACCTGTTTGGTCAAGTTGGTCAAAATTACTCTATGAGTATATCTTAAAAGTATATCCAATTTAAGAGGTCAAATACATATTTTGTACTGACAGTCATCTTACAGCAATAACTTACTACCTAATTATATGTGTATCTTCTTTCCTAGCATATACTAAGAGCTGAAAGTGATCTCTTTTATCTAAATTAATGTGTAAATGCTTTGATTATGATGATGTTATTATTTTACAAATAAAATGTACAGAAGGGTGGTTCCACTGAAATGACAGGACGGAACACTGATAAATAACAATATTGCAACATAGCTCTTTTCAGCCTCACTGTCCACATTGGCAAGCAACATTGCAACTGCACACACACACATACACACACACACACATGTGCGCACATGTACACACACATATACATGAATGCCAAATTCAGGCTTTATTGTACATAAAAGTTCAATTAAAATATTAGTGATTAGGAAAAATGATAATTTGACTTATTACAAAATAATACATAATCCAATCACCACGGTTGTTACATTTTACCTGTCCACATGTGACCACTTAATTTCTTTTTAGTTCATTCATTCATTCATCATTCATTAGTTTGGTGTCAATACTGGAGCTTGAACTCAAGGCCTGGCTCTGTCCCAGAATTTGTTATGTTTTTGTTTTTGTTTTCTCAATGCTAGCATTTTACTGCTTATACTACAGCTCCATTTCTAGCTTTTGCTGGTTACTTTCAAACCAGAATCTAATGGACTTTTTTGTCTGGTTTCAAAGCACAGTCATCAGATTTCGTCTTTCTGATTAGGTAGGATTAAAGACCTGAGACACCCGTGTGGCTCTTAATTTTTCCTGTACATATGTAATGCACATACTTAGATAGTAATTTAAAACTGAGAGCATAGAAGCAAGATGTACAGTGATGATATTGTCCTGTCAGAAATTCAAGTTAGTAATGTAAATTTCTTCTTTAGACCATATACAAAAAATACTTAAGAAGAAATCTGATGTTGTGTGTGTATATGCGTGTGTGTGTGTGTGTGTGTGTGTGTGTGTGTGTGTGTGTGTGTGTGTGTGCTGTTGCAATATGTTCCACATATAAGCACTGTGCAGCGGTGTCCAGCCATTCACAGTTATTGCATGAATATCTGCCTTGAGATACCAACTCATGGGCAATGTCTAGGTGTCCACTCTAGGCTTCGCGATGAAGAGGGGTATACTCATCCTCATCCCTAGTATTCATGTAAGTGGCCCTTTTGGAAAGTACTCTCCACACTGTAGTAAGCTGCAAGACAAGCACTCTACCACTGAGCCAACTTCCCAGCCCAAGGATTAAGATTCTTGTCTGTAATTTGGTCAAAGCTATGTCTCTTTACGTAGGTGACTAAAAATATATTTACTAATTTCAAGTAAGTACATAAATTCTATTTCCATCTCTTTTAAAAAATAAAAAAATTGTTTGCTC
This sequence comes from Dipodomys merriami, assembly GCF_024711535.1. Lineage (NCBI taxonomy): Eukaryota > Metazoa > Chordata > Mammalia > Rodentia > Heteromyidae > Dipodomys > Dipodomys merriami. The sequence goes on along the minus strand of NW_027202283.1, from coordinate 1,325,581 downwards.
TGTAAATTGATTAGAAGCATGGATTTTGTGGCTAGCTAAGTCATTTCACATCTGTATCTGTTTTCCTCTTTCTCTTTCATGGTTCTCATAGACAATATGCTTGCTCCATAATTATCCTAATTTATTTTGCTTTTATATTTTTAGTTGCATCATTTCACTTTCTGCTCTGCCATTTCCCAGAACAGCACCACATAAACAGAAAAATCCAGAAGTGGTTCTGTGGCTCAAGTTGTAGAGCGCTTGCCTTGATTTGAAGAGCTAAAGGACAGTACCCAGGCCCAGAGTTCAGGCCCACAACTAATTTTAAAAAAGAATCTAAATACTTGATAATTCTACTAACAGATCTGACTGAAATCAGTTGAATCACACTTTTCCTGTACGATGAAGGAATAGGTCTCGGCTAGGAAAGCAGCTACAGAAGGCAGGCAGATTGTATCTGTGACAAAACTTTGTGGAAAATGGAATCAAGGATTAATTACTGGTGATTCACTTGCACTTGAAGCATGATTCTGAACTATTGCTTGCTGATTCTGAACTATTGCTTTGATCATTATATTTTCCAAGAAGAAAAAGTGAAATTTAATTGATAGTAAAGGACTACTAATGCATTTTGACTTCTCATTAAGCATCTTCAATCATCAAAATCACTTGAAGGCAATAGGACTATTTTTAGATGAAAACAAGTGTCTTTAAAAAAACAAGAATTTAGGTAGTCATACAAAGGACTTCTATTTTACTATTGCATTATACATTTTTTCTAATGTTGGATACCAACATTAGAAAGCTACTAGAGAGCTCTTAAAGCCCATATCTTGAATAGTGAGTTCTCTTACACTATAACATGATACTTCCCAAATCATTTACAAAGAAGGCATTGTTTCCTATTTTCTCATTCCTAGAATAAGCTGCACATGAAGACACCAAAGGTCCTCATGTTCAGACAAGGAACAAGATGAAAAAGTGAGGAATGGTATCAATTTCAAGAAAAAAAATGTAGTAGGATCCAAGCAAATTTCTTCTTTGGGATGCCGAAATTAATCTGCTTACTGTGGTGTGAAGACTACTTTCCAAAAAGGCCACCCAGATGAATACTAGGGATGAGGATGAGTATACCCCTCTTCATATGGAAGCCTACGGTGGACATTTAGACATTGTCCATGAGTTGGTAGCTCAAGGCAGATATTCATGCAATAATTCTGAATGGCTGACACCACTGCACAGTGCTTATATGTGGAATAATACCAGAGTGGCAGATACCAATCCCCAAACTAAAGGCCTCTTGTTCACCTTGCATGTTGCTGCTGGGAATAGAAATCGAAAAGATACTCTGTTGAACCATTATATCAAACAAGGTTTGAAGAACAGGTTGGAAGAAACTGCATTCAATATTGCCAAAAGGATAAGTATGTATCACTACCTCTTTGAAGTTGTGGAAGGCTGTACAAATGGTTCTCATAAGTCGTAATGGTTTGGTTAAGTTTCTTAAATTTCAAAAATGCCAGTCCATCCTCTGTGGCCCTACAATTTTTTTCACAATACAAAGCAACAGCAATATCTTACTTTAGAAATTCATGGATTCCATGGTATTCTTCCAAGTGCATTGCCTGACTCTGATGTCAAAATGTATTCAAGAGATTTTTGTATACATCTATAATGATTTCTGCAGAGTTTGTGATTTTTTTAATCAGAAATAATTTTAACTTATCTGTTGAAATGAATAGTATAGAAACTAAAGATGTTCCTGGTGCTTTTGGGAAAAAAGTATATCTATGTTTGTACAATATCCATAATCTATTTCATTCGCTCCTAGATATAATACTTTGAATTCTACATTTTTATATAATGTATAGTTTCATTAATAAATATGTCCTTTCAGATTGCATTACATATAGAAGAAGTTTAAGATTCCTTTTTTCCTAGGTCCTTATATTATTTTATTTCTTTGGGATAACATGACAATGTTATCTAATTTCAAGTTTTGTAAAGGTTATGCTATGTAAAGGCCTTTCTAAGGTGAAGACTTAATACACTGATGTCAAACTAACATTTAATTCTATGAATTACATATATTGTTACACTTGTATTTTTGTAATCAACTTTTTAATAACTGTTTTTATATTTCTTGCATCAGAAGAATGAAAAATATGGAATACTTCACAAATTTTCATATCATCCTTGTGCAAGTGCCATGTTAATCTCTGTATTATTGTAATTTGGGTAGACCTGCTGCTGAAGCATGTAGTACCCTCTAAATTTAAGTACTTAATGATGCAATCTTTATACAGGCATATATCCACAGTTGCCTATTTGTAACAAGGAGCTGTTATTGTTCCTTAAAATGAGAATGATCTTATGTCTCTAAAATTCTGTGTACAGTGGAAATGCTTATATCATTTGGTCGATTGCTCATATTTACAATTTTTTTGTCAATGACTATTTTGTCGTTTTCATTTTAAATTTGATCATACTTTGAAGCCTTTAAAGCTAAGTCGAAAGGTGATGGCTTTTCAAGTACTTATTTATCAACTGAGTTAGCTTTGAAGAGCTAATGGATTCAAAGTAAGACTTGCTTGAGAGCTACTTCTAAACTTCTGCAGCTTAAAATTTCCCAAATAAGGTCTTGCTGGCACAAATGTCTACCTGAACCTTTACCCTTCTTCCTTGTAGGAACAGACCAACTAGAATATCTTACCCTGACAGCATAGATTGTCTTACTGGAAAAAAACTAATCTTAGTTACAAGGGATCATAGAGAGATGAACAGTTCAGAAAGAATTGTTCAGAATGGAAGGTATTTTATCAAAATATATTTGTTTATTATACTTATCATTTCAAAAGTAGCTAAAGCCAAGAAGGTAAAAAAAATTTCATATGCATGATTACCTACTGTCCTGGCCTGTCTATCATCCAACCAGGCAGGAACTTACACTACTGACGCTCTATCACCAAATATTTCCATAGCTCCTGGAAAAGTCCATATGTTTCTCCTCGATATTAGGCCTTAAATTGGTAATGTTTTAATCACAGTGTTTCCTCTTGCCTCTAGGCTGTAAATCTACAAATAGTAAAGATTTAAGTCTAACTCTACCAAACACTGAGGTAGAGATAATGGAATAATACTTTAAAACAGAGTTGCCTTTGATTCCCTAACCACAACACAACAATGCAAAACAATTTTTATATTATATATACTTATATATTTTATATTTATAAATATAAAATATGTGCTGATTTTAAATTTCACACAGTGAATCTTACTAGAATTGATAATTTGACAAATATATTGACATTTATTCTGATAAATAGAATGGAATATAAATAATTAGATTTAGGATATATATTAGAATATAAAAAGTATCAATGCAATATCTTCGGTATAAACTTGTGATACGTTCTAAGTGTTCGTGATCTTCTGAATTCACATGGTAAAATAACAGTATTGTTTTCTGCTAATCTATAACGGATTTTACTCTGATGCTCTGGTTTATTGTTTTAAATCGCTGGTCCCAAAGTGTTTTTCTCCATATTTCTGAAGCATTCTTACTGATTATACCCAAATTTTGCTGATATGATGTCTAAAAGCTATTATTCTTCTGAAGGACCAACGGATCCGAAGATACCAGTTCCCAGTTATCTGTATCATCAGATAACAAGTGCAAGACTTTTCACATAGGCCCATGCAATATGCCAACAGAAAATAATTGAAGTTCAATTTCTCATTTCCTATAATATTTCAGGACCCCAATTCCTTACAAGAATTAGCAGAATTCAATTGTGACATGCAAGGCAAATTAAAATGAAAGATGAGATCACAAAATCTGAGAGAAAGTACTGTAATTCAAACTTTCAATTTACAGATGACCAGGCCATATGAGTGAACAAAATTACAAATGAACAAGATTATTTTTAATACCCCTCTCCTAATGATTAATGAAAGATTTCAGTGCAGCCAAAAAATAGTTTCTGTAATGATAGATCCATAAGTGGCCTAGCAAGGCTAGGAATACTTGATTTAGAGGTGAAATATAATTTAGAAAAACATTAATTGAGAAGATACTTAGTGCTTCAAAACACTGGTACTTCAGTAAAACTAGGTTCTGTAGTATAAAAAAATGTTGTCATTCTCAAACCAAAGATAACATATATTTAATCTCCTGAAAGTATATTCATTTTCAAATAAACTATTTAAAATCACATTTGCCAAAATAACACTTGACAAGTAGATGATAGTGACATTACAAGGTTTTCAAGTGTAAGGAGCTAGTTACAATAGAGTTGATTTACGTACCCAGCACCAATAGCAAACAAGTTCAACCATTCATCCAAGTGTAGAAATAGTACTCCCCACCATTTGTGTTGTTCAGTAGGTGCCTTCCAGAAATGTGTTAAATAGATCAGCCTCCCATATTTCAAACCCAAATATTAGCTAATAAAGTAAATTTTAAAATTTTATCACATAAGAAGGTACATTTTAAAAAGTCACTAATAGTTGCCTTATCATGTGTTGTTTTATATTTTCCCTATCTGTCTAACATAGTAAGAAATATGACTTTAAGTTTTGAATATGGGTACTGATGAGAGATGTGACGAAAATAAAATCTGTCTTTTATTTCTGTCATATTCCTCTAAGTAGTAAATTTTAGTTTTCTTCTTTTTCCAAAACTTATAGGTAGTAAAAAAAATTATCCTATGTAAAATAAAATAATCATACACCATTGTACAAAGCCATTTATGAAAACTGGTAGTTAGAAATAAATTCTAAGCCATTTTTAAATTTTCTTGTTGACTAAAGATTAATCTTCAAATGAACGAGAATAAAATCATGTCTAAGTGCTTCACATCTCCAGTCTTGCAAATTGTTATTGCAGATGAATGAATTATGGAAATATAAGCTGACATCAGTTCAAGTATATGTGGGAGTAAAACTCCATGGAATGTATATAAACGTTTCAAAGTATTAACAGGCAGTTTAACAGAATGACTATCATGAAATTGAAACCAGAGAGGAACAATAGTAAAGAAATCGAATGAATGAAAAATGGAACAAGGGGCAAGTACAGCTAGAATACTCAATGTTCATATGTAATGAAGGAAGTGCTAAATCTGAACTCAATCTTGGAGAAAGAGTTGGTTGACACTGATAGAAGGAGTGACTCTGATCCAGGAGCATTAGACAATTAGATGGACATATTTAAATGTAAAACACTTGCAAAACCTTTTGAAATTCAGTTAAAAAAAACAACAAACAAAAACACACAAAAATGACAACCAAACAGCAATCTCTAGAGTATGAATATGACCTCTCAAAATTTTAAGCAGTTAATGAAGGGCAGTCTTTGGAAAAGCAAACAAACTGTTCACAGAAGGCAGTTTAGGGTAGGGGAGAATTTTGACCAGATTTAAAAACATTGTCTAAGGTTAAAAATCACCTATATCTTCGGCAAATATTTTCTTCTGCGAGTGCTCTTTGTCTGAAATGGATACTCCAGTCCTGAGTCACACTTAATAGCTTGTGAAGACAGAATGGAAGAAACAAGATCAAGTACGTATTACTCCACTGGAGAGAAAACAGTCCTCTCTGTTTTCTCTCAATCTCCTCACTACTCCATTTTCATACTTTTAATAACGTCAAGTGATTTTGAATTATATCTTTCCTTCTTTGTTCTCACAAAGTAATTGTTCAAAATAATTCATTAAATATTATTTGCCATTATTTTCTATCATGCTGTTTACTTGTTCAAGCGAGTCCATTAAACTTCCCCTTTTCATTTGGTTGCCACGAAAAACCAACAACTATGTTAATGAGGACCAACGCTAATGCAAAACTTTGTCTCCAAAAATCCATTCCAAGAACCTATAATCACAAATATTTAGCTATAATTTTTTCTTTTTTCTTTTACCTTGTAATCTTCTTGTGTCTAAAGTGCCCACAAAAATAAGTATTCCACCACTATTTGGTTCAATCACTTCTAACCTCAAAGATATTTTGCTAACAAGATGCTTAGAGGAAACCTAAGAATACTCCACTTTTATCTTCTCTCTTAAAACTTTTATCTTCTCTCTTAAGAATCTCCTTAGATACCATATCAGGAACAGTGAAGTTATTCTTTGCAAAATTATTCCAATAGGTTATTTTCCTCTTGGTATTGTATTTGCTCAACAAGATGTATGGAGAAGAATAGAGTTAAATCACCAATTCCTTGGATGATATTGTCTTTTACAAAGGACAGTACTTCTATGTCCTCCTTCTATGTCCTCTTCTTAGCTCTTGCCTGATTTCCAATTAATCACAGGTTCTTGGCTTCAATTCTAGTGAAGCTGAAGGACTATAAGGCGTCCCCAATGCTACATCTTCATGGTTTCTCTTTGAAAACTCTTTTATTTGGAGGTGGAATTTATTTTCATGTCTTCATTCAATTTGTTCTGCATTATACTGAGCCAAATAAGCTCTGTAAAATCACTTTAGGTAGCAAAAACATTAATACAATCTATATCACTATATAAAAAGTTTTGGCCCCCTCCACTGCTGAAACCAAAACGCTTAGCTAGGGCTTCTAATAACGTGTTTTCTTAACTTTTCTATTTGCTCAATTCTTTTCTGATCCCCAAACTTTTTGGCTTATGTAATAAAAGGAGTTTTCACTATCTCATGTTAATAAAGATATTATATTTTTGAGCTACTTAGAAATGTGAAATCATTGAAGTATCCAATCAGATATTTTTCTGTGTTTCAGTGCTTCACGTGCAAAGACATTGTGGAAAGTATTAAAACAGAGAAGTGTAAACTCAATACGTTCTTTCATTGTGGAGGACATTTTCTCCCTAAATATTTTGACCCAAGTAATCTTTTCAAGAGAATTACTGTGTAGTAATTAAAGGTCAATTCACAAATTTTGATGTCTTATTAAAAAAAAAAACTTTGAATTTAAATTCCACTACAATCTTGTTTCACACAGTAAGAGTATATTTCTTGGGTAAGGACAATTCTCATGGGAACCTACTGGATTTACAGCAAGGTTTGTGAGGTTTGTTTGTTTACTGTGAAAATGAGCCACCTTACCCACATTGCTCCCTCTCAGTTAAGTCTCCATGGATTTCTTTGCATGAAAGCCTATTTTCCCAGGCAATTTTAAATTTTCTTAATAGGCCAAATTAAAAGTTAGAACAATTAAAATTTACCTGTCATAATTTTAAAACACTTTTGAAACTCCTTTATTAGAATCGCAAATTTACCAATCCTAATTCCACGTTTACCATCAAAAACAGTCAAAAACAGTTAACATGTTGTTTTCATGATATAGTATCCATGAAACTATTATTTTCCAGTGGCTTTGTTATGCATATATATGAACATATAAGCTGATGCTGAGCAAAATGAACTCCAAGATATGGAAAGAGATATTTATTTGCAGTTGTTGTTTTTAATGTACTATGTGATTTCTATTTTCCTTGGGTTTTTCCCCTATGGTATAACTCCTACTGTGTTTGATTTTGGTACCCTGTGTATTGTGTATACATTTACCTTAATTAGGGAAGGGAAGAGAAACAACAAAATGGCGAGATAAAGGACAAAATGCAAACCAATGCAATAGTAATACTCCGAAGACAATATGTTGGAAATGTACATTACAACGTGTGAGGGGTTTGGGTGTGAAGGAAAAATGTGAGAAAAAATGAGAGAGGGCATAACAAGTTTGAAAAGTTATGTATTCACTGCCTTACAATTGCTAACTCACTGTATATCACTTTCACATTAAAATTAAATTTAAAAAATAAGCTGTATGAAATTAAATTTCACTGTATTGGTATAGTAAATATTATTCTTTATGTAGTAACTTTTTAAAAATTCAGTACTATTTGGCATATAATTTGAATTAATTACCCCTTCTTTATCAGAGGGCCATCAACTTGAATGTTATCAAACTAGATAATTTTTTCACAATATACTTGCCAATATTTTCAAAAAGAATAAATTAGTACTTTCTCATACTAAAACCGAAAACCATTTAATTCTATGGAAACCCATAACTTTTAAAAGTAAATAAGTTGTTAAGAGCACAGAATATGTGTGTTCTTCAAAATTCCTATGACTAATAACTACTCACTTTCAAATTCTCAACATTCCATACCTGGGAGATTCAAAATAGTACCTGTTTGCATGTTATGTAATTCTGCAATAGATGCATTTTGCAGTGGGTGTTACAGATTGAGAAGTGAAGAGAAAAATAGCCACATTCTGGTATAGGATAAAACTAGAAAGCATCGGTTATAATTAATTCTTCAAGAGTAAGCAATTGTTTATCAGATTAAGCTATTATTTCTATGATCATCAATCCCAAAATTCATGCCATAAAGTCATCCTAGACCAACAGTTTCCAACTTGTAGGGTGCGCCTCAAAATTCCCTTAATTCACATCACAAATAGCTTATTTCTATTGGGAAAAATATTACACCTTGCTAATGTGATGCCCTCCATGTTCTGGAAAGAACACCACAATATACTGGGTTGCATCATTTTTCCTCCACTGGTATTCTTGAAAATATTATTTATATTTATACTTTTTTACTATCATAGATATTCAGGATGCTAAGATTGGAAGATTACAGTTCAAAGCCCACCCAGGCAGGAAGGTTCCCTAGATTGTTATCTCCAATAAACTTCTCAGCAAAAGCCAGACACAAGTGGTACTGAGGTTGAAGTGGTACGGCACAAGCCTTGAGCTTAACAGGCTCAGGGACAGTGTCCAGGTCCAGAGTTCAAGCCCTATGACAAAGCAATAAAACAAAAACAAAAATAAAAACAAACCCAAATCCTAGCATTTTTCTCACTGTATACAGAAGCATATAATTAAGGAAATTGCTTCCTGTGTTACATACAGGTAGAAGAAAGAAGATGTCACACAATTATTCTCTTCATACCATGTTATATTAAAGCCTCAAAAATTGCTTTTTCTAAATTTATAAATTAATATCATCAATTTCTTGGCAACTCAGTCTAAATTATTCACATTATCATTTTCTACATGAACAGTTAGAATTATCTATTAACTGAGTTCTAATTATAACTCGCTTGAAACAATATGCTAGGTAAATAGAATGCAAGAAACATCTGTAAATTTGTCAATTAAACCCTCTACCTAAAAAGAATTTTGTAGTATCCTATAGAATATGAAATTACAAATGAAACCAAAATATTTTTTGAAGTCTAAACTCCTATTTAGCAAGATCTATAAAGACCTACATTAGGTGATCTTTGCTATTCCTACAGGCTTAAGCTTTTGTAATCCTTAAGCCTTTCCTTGTAATCTAACAGAATGATGATTACTTACTTTTTCAAATTTTGGATGGGAATCATGAACCACTTTGCATCTCTGAATGTTCTGTAATGAAGAGCGCATTTAAAACACAACTGAGGAGGGGATGGGAAGGTGGCTTAGTGGTAGAGCACTTGCCTCGAATGCATGAGGCCCTGGGTTCAATTCCTCAGCACAACATAAGCAAAAAGGAAAAAAAGCTGGAAGTGGTGCTGTGGCTCAAGTGGTAGAGGGCTAGCCTTGAGCTGAAGAGATAAGGGACAGTGCCCAGGCCCAGAGTTCAGGCCCCACAACCGGAACCAAAAAAAAATTTAAAAAAAGAGTTAAAAAAAGAATAAAATAAAATAAAACACAAGAGGATTATATACCAGTTGTATTTCAATAGAAAACTTGGTTTCTCAAAGCATAATGAAAAAATTAGCCCAAATTTCCAATTGTGTATTCATTTCTTGTTTGGTTTGTTTTATTAAGACAAAATTATACTACCTGGTCCAGGGAAGGTACCAGTAGTAATTCCAGTCTCTAATCTCCTGTCAGTTTGAGTGCTAGAATTCAAGGCTTGTATCACATTGCCCCACCATAGTTTCTTGGTTTATTTATTTATTTATCTGTTTGTTTGTTTGTTTATTTATTTTTGGGTCCGGTAATGGGGCCTGAACTTTGGGCCTGGATGCTGTCCCTCAGCTCTTCAGCTCAAGGCTAGTGCTCTACCACTTGAGCCACAGAGCCACTTCCGGCTTTTTTTTTTGCTTATGTGGTGCTGAGGAATCAAACCCAGGGCTTCATGCATGCAAGGCAAGCACTCTACCACGGAGCCACCTTCCCAGTCCCTTCTTGGTTTATTTAATCTAGATACAGACTATCAATTCTGAACTTCTCCAGTGATATTATTCACTAGACTTCTCAGACTGTTCATGCACTATTTTCAAAGATGTTCTAACATTTGACATAGGGTATGAACATTTTCAAATGCACCTGCCGGGTCTCTGATTCATTCCTCCATGGAACCTATCCCTTTAATATGGATTACTTGACTCTCTTACTATCTCTGGTCCCTACTTACGTAATATTCTCAAACTTTTTTGAAGAAAGTTCACTTTAGGATTTTCTAATTTTAAAAATTATCACTTGATTCTAGTCTCACTCAGGACATACTTTCTATTGTTTTCTAACTTTTCTACATATTCTGATAGTTGATTCATTTGTGTATATGTGTGTGTACATACAAGTGCCTCTGTGTGTATGTGTATGTTTATATGTACGTATGCAAAAGCCTCAAGCTCTTATTCATCATTCTTGCTCATGACTGTTATTCCATCACCTGAGCCAATCTTCCAATCTAGCTTTTGGCTGGTTAATTATAGATAGTGTCTCAAACACTGTTCTGCCCAGGCTGGATGCAATCTGAACTTCCCAGACTCCTTTACATACTTAGGTTTCATTTATCCAGTAGAAACAACTTTTAAACTACAAACATTTTTTTGAGTGTAAAGTCTAAATTGTAGCCCAGATTTTTTAACTCAAGAATTCATATAAAGATAGATTAACATACACATTACATATGTTGAATGTACACTGTTAGAAATGTGATCCTAAGCTGGATGATGGTGAGATCTGAGGATTTGGGGTTCAAAGCCAGCCCAGGTAGAAAAGACCAGGAGACTCTTTTCTCCAATTTACTGCAAGAAAACTGGAAGCCGCACTGTGGCTAAAGTGGTAGAGCATTAGCCTTGAGCGGAATAGGAGAGGGACAGTGCCCAGGCCCACAATTCAAGTGCCAAGACCACCACCAACAAAAAATATATAAGTAAAGGAAAGAAAAAAATGTGATCTTATCCACCAGTTGATGGCTAGTATAATCCCTGCTCTCTCAAGATGGAATTTTTTTCCTTATTAAATCCATGCTCTTATATCTGACTTGCATTGGAAACAGAATTATTCTTCCATTTTAATTTCTACAAAGTTGTGTCATTAGCAATCGTGATTAAGAAGGGAGTGGCCTCATACTTCGTGTTCCACGTAGGAGTAATGCTTTCTCTATATAAGTCTCATAAATCTACATACTGAACTTGGCTTTATTGTTTCAATGTGGTCTTATTTGTAGAGTCTTCTATAGTGTATTGAACCCTTATACTTAAACACAGAATTTCCCTTTCTCTTATTATTGCTATAGTTAACGCGAGTTAACAAATTCATGTACACTTGGGAAATAATGTGCAGCACATATACTCACAAAAAAATGATCTGGGAACCTTCTTCCTCTTTAAAATTTGCCTCAATTTACAGAGAATTTACAAATTTTGAATTCAATATACTCATGAATAATGTATTTATAAGTAATATAAATTTCATGTTTTCTCTTTACTAAATTGTCTCTGAAACACGTGTTACATCAGGTCCAAATGTGTTCTTGTGTTATTTAGGTGAAGCCAGAAATCATTCATTATACCTCAAGCAGCACCATAGATTGTTTCTGGAAGTAACTGTTACTGGATATGGAAAATGATCCCAGTAGAGGAATGGAACATAGAGGATTGACAAAGTTCAAGTTAACTTGTGCTTTCCTTTTTACTGTAAAAGAAGAGAATCCGAAGGCTTGAAGGAAACTCTGTCCCTAACTTTTTCTAGTGTGTTTTTACTTATATATAATTTTTCTGTAAACTTCTAGTTGAGAGTATTACAAAAAGATATAAGGTGCCATTTGATGGCCAGCATAGAACAAAAAGAAATAACGTTGTTTTAAATATGTTCTTCTGCAGGGGCTGGGAAGTTGGCTCTGTGGTAGAGCATTTGCCTTGCATGCCTGAGGCCCTGGGTTAGGTTCCTAAGCACCACATAAGCAAAAATAAGCCAGAAGTGGTGCTGTGGCTCAAGTGCTAGAGCGCTAGCCTTGAGTTGAAGAGCTGAGGTAAAGTGTCCAGGCCCAGAGTTCAGGCCCAAGACTGGACCCAAAAAAATTCTACTGCAAAGAAACAAAGACATGGATGTTTTATAGTGTTTTGTGGATGGATATTTCACCCCTGAGATGATTCTTTTGTTGCAGAAGTCAGTTATCAATTACTTTAGTTTGGTCCTGAGTTCTCCAGAGCAATAAGGATTCCAAAAAAGCATCCAGTGCGTATGATCAGCAAAAGGAGCCACTTCTCAGACCAATACTCCTTTAAGGAGGGTCCCAATGAAATATCTGTTTTTTTGTTTGCTTTTGTGTTTAGCTTTTGTTGGTTCTGGGGCTTGAACCCAGAGGCTGAACCCTGTCCCTGAACAGTTTTCTTTCCTGCTCACCTACCCCCAAAGCTAGTACTCTATTGCTTGAACCAAAACTCCACTTCTGGCTTTTTTGCTGTGTAATTACAAATAAGAGTTTGACAGACTCTCCTGCCTGGTTTGGCTTTAAACTAAGATAGTAATTAAGCAAAGTGACATCAACTGTATAGACTTCTCTTTTCAAACGAGAAATATTAGATGAAGTTTATTGTAAAGCTAATATTTTACAAATTTTCTCTTTCTTTATTATTGTGAGCATACCGTACAGAGGAGTTACAATTACATGGGCAAGATAATGAGTACATTTCTTATCAATCGTTGTTGCCTCCTCTTTGTTTCCCCTTCCCATCCCTTCCCATATTCCCCCCTCCCCATACCCGATCCTCCCCCCCACCAACTTTGTAAAGTTCGGTTTTCGACATAACGACTTGTACATCTCATTGTTGAAATGGGTCCACCTGTATCCCTAGTTAAATGATTTGTTTTTAGAGCATATGTCCAGAAAAGAATCCATAACATAACTCAGCAAAAGTGCACTGAATCATTTTGGAATTTTTTTGTTTGGGAAGATTATTGAACTTGTCATTCCTTTTGGGGAAACTTAAAGTCATATTTCACCTTTTTTGTTGGTTGTGGGGCTTGAACTCTGATCCTGGGTGCTAAGCTAGAGCACCACCTCCGGGTTTCTGGTGGTTAATTGAAGGTTAGGGTCTCGTGGACTTTCCTGACCAGGCTGGCTTTGAACCACAATCATTTGGTCTCAACCTCCTGAGTAGCTAGGATTACAGGAGTAAACCACCAACACCTGGCTCATATTTGCATTTATGTGCACTGAATGACACTGTGTAGACAAAGAATGGAAATTTTAACCAAATGATATTGCAGCATTTCAGAAAAATTGAAGTAGCAATAAATATGTCCTCCTTTCCATTTTGTTACATTAATGACTGATGAGCTATGGGACCCTTACATTAGCATCCTCTGCCATCTGTATAGGTGTATTTAGTATCAGAAAATGTTCATAGAGAAATATAGAAAGAATAAGATTTTTAGAAAGCAAAGGAGATAAGGTGTGAAAGAATAGCATAGAAGGAGATACATTTATCACACAGAGATTAAGAGCTAGCCTAAGAGATTTAGAATGCTAAAGGCAATGAGGAACAGCCTAGCTGACAACTAGTTCTACAATAACCAAAAATGGTTCTCAAGAACAGTTTCTGGTATACCTTAATTACTATCATTTATTCCTTCTATCTGGAGTTATTCCTTATTTTCTTTCACAACTATTAATTAGCCTCTGCATTTTTGGTGCCATAACTGACCAAAAAGATTTCAAAGTCACACATAGCCTACCATCCTCTTTGTGATTAGCAGTGATGACACAAATCCAGGAATGGTTGAATTTCCAGAATTAAACGTTACCTGACATCTAAGCACATCCTTGGCATTAATTGCTGTGACTTTTTTCAACACTGTATCCTCATATAAGTAAAGTACATGAATTAGGAACTTTTGTCAGGTGTCAGTATGGAAGGAGCAATTATATATTCCAAGTTTGGGTTATTTATTTTGCATTTACTAACTGAATGTTTTTGTTTTGTTTTGATTTGATTTGTTTTTGTTCTTTTTGCCAGTCGAGGGGCATAAACTCAGGGGTAGGGAATTTTCCTGAGCTTTTTTTTTCTTGCTCAATGCTAGCTCTCTATCATTTTTACAGCACCACTTCCAGTGGTTTTGTGTGTGTGTGTGTATGTGTGTGTGTGTGTGTGTGTGTGTGTGTGTGTGTGTGTGTTACTAAGGAATTGAACCCAGGGTTTCATGGATGCTAGGCAATCACCGTACTAGGAAGCCACATTACCAGAGCCCTAAATAACTTTCTTAAGATGGCATTACTTTCATTCTGTAACTACGTATCATAATTTTGGCCAACTGCTAGAAAATGATGTAGAAAGCAATACAATACAATAAGTCTAGTAAGGCTGGATGGACAATGAATAACTGTTATGGTCTAGCCAGGTAACAGAAGGGCTTATCTCATGGAGCTGTTTCAACAAGCTGAGGAGACAGCTCCTGACCCACAGCCAACCTCCAGAATGAGAGGGCCAACCTTGGGTTCCAGCCACATGGGGATGCTGGGCCCCCTCCTCCAGCACCCATTTGACCAGTTCTTGTGAAAGAGAGAGAGAGAAAAAAGTCAGAATTACAATTAAGTCTGGTGCCAGTGGCTCAGAATTCTAATCCTAACTACACAGGAAGCTGAGATATGAGGATCATGGTTCATAACCAGCCCAGGCAGGAACATCTGTGAGACTCTTATCTCCAAAGAACCACCAGAAAATCAGAAGTAGTGTTGTGGGTTCAAGTGGTAGAACACTAGCCTTTTGCTGAGGCTTTTGGGAACATCGCCCATGCCTAGAATTCTAGCCCCACGACTGACAAGAAGTGGACTTCCTACCACAAGAAGCGGAGTGAATAGCACCCATTGTCCTAGGGAGCATGGTAGCAAAGTCAGGCAGAGCTTCCTCTGAAGTTGAAGTCATAAGTAGGTCACCTGGCTTCTCTCTGCCTTGGTATCTCCAGCTGCAAAACTCAACACAGTGAAGGATCATCTTCCTCATGGGGATAGGGTAATGATGAGAGAGAGCCATGTTTTGTTTCATAATCCCACATCTGTTGCACAATTAATAACAGGCCTTGCCTGAGCCCTTTCTGGCTATCTTCCTGTCATTTCTTCAAAGAATTGCCGAGAACCTTATCTGAAGACTACTTCCTCTGTTCCTAGCCATGCTCCAGAGATCCCTCTGTATAAATCCCTTGTTTCCTCACAACTGTCCTGTGAGGAGAATGAGGTCTGATTGTTACGAACCTACCCAGAGCTTCACCTGTGGTCAAGAATCGTCTGCTGTGATTTTTCTGCCTGCTCAAACTGACTTAAGAAACCATTCAAGCCAGGGAAAATCAAACACAAGTAGACCAGTCTCTCCAAAAAGAGACAGGTTAAGAACACAAGGGACATACAGGACCTTCTCATACCCCACAAAAAAATCAAAGAACTCTTTTTTTGAACCTTTTATAATTTTTTTCTAAAAGTTTTTTTAATTTTTAATTTTTTACTTTAACTTTTTTCTATTAATTTTTTTCTTCCTCTCATAATTTTTATTTTAGGGGTATATGTGTGTGTACTTTTTTATCTCTTTTCAGAAACATTGAAGTAATACCTTGCATTCTCTCAGGCCACAAGGGTAAAAAATTAAAACTCAATAGGAAAAGCCAACAGAGAAAATCCTGTAACACACTGGGACAACACACTGCTGAATCACGAGTGGGTCATGGAAGAGATTAGAAAAGAAATTCAAATGTTGATGAACACATAAATTACCAGCTCCTTTGGGACACAGCAAAGGCAGTACTCACAGGCAAGTTTATAGCTCTGAGTTCATACATCAACAAATTGGAGAGATCTGAAACCAACCATTTAATGAAACATCTGAGTCTCCTTGAAAAAGAGCAGCAAGATGATCCCCAATCCAGTAGATGGTAAGAAATAATTAAAATTAAATCATAATTAAATGAATTAGAATCCAAAAAAATCATAGAAAGAATCAACAAAACAAAGATTTGTTACTTCCAAAATATTAACAAAATTGACAGACTCTTAGCAAATCTTATAAGAAAAAGAAGAGAACACACCCAAATAAATAAACTCAGAGATGAGAATGGAAACATCACCACAGAAACAACCAAGATTCAGAACATTATAAGGGAATACTTCTCAAAACTTTATGCTAATAAGTTTGAGAACTTGGCAGAAATGGACCTTTTCCTAGCAAATATTGACATGCCAAAACTAAACCAAGATGAGTTATACCATCTTAACAGGCTCATATCAAGCATTGAGATAGAAACATCAATAACACACCTCCCATCTAAGAAAAGCCCAGGACCAGATGGCTTTACAGGATAATTCTATAAGCCCTTGAAAACACAGCTCACACCAACACTCCTCCAAATCATCAATGAAATTGAAAGAGAAATTTCACTACCGAACTCATTCTATGAAGCCATAATAACCCTCATGCCCAAACCAGGCAGGGACACATCACAGAAAGATGACTATAGACCCATTTATTTGATGAACATTGATGCAAAACATCTCAACAAAATGTTGGCCAATCAAATTCAACAATTCATTGAAAAAATTCTACACCATGATCAAACAGAATTCATTTCAGGGATGCAAAGCTGGGTCAATATACGCAAATCAATTAATATAATTCATCACATCAAGAGGAGCAAAGATAAGAACCACCTGGTTATCTCAATAGATGCAGAAAAAGCATTTGACAAGATCCAACACCCCTTTATGATGATGGTTCTGGAAAAATTAGGAATCAATGGAACTTTCCTCAATACAATAAAGACTATATATGACAAACCTACAGTCAGCATTATACTTAATGGTGAAAAACTAAAGCCATTTCCTCTTAACTCAGGAACGAGACAAGAAGGTCCACTTTCTCCACTTCTCTTCAATCTAGTATTAGAATGCCTAGCTACAGGAATACGACAAGATGCAAACGTAAAGGGGATCCAAATAGGGAAAGAAGAAGTAAAACTCTCCGTGTTTGCAGATGTCATGATCTTGTATTTAAAGAATCCAATAGACTCCACTCCCAAATTACTCAAGCTGATTCAAAACTTTGGCAAAGAAGCAGGGTATAAATTTAACCCCTCAAAATCAATGGCTTTTACAGAAAAGCCAACAATGAGAAAAGTGTGGCTGAAATTAGGAAAGCATCTCCATTCATAATAGCCCCACAAAAAATAAAATACCTAGGAATTAACTTAACGAAAGAAGTGAAGGATCTCTATGATGAAAATTTTAAAAACCTGAAAAAGGAAATCAAAAGAGATCTTAGAAAGTGGCAAAAACTCCCATGCTCATGGATTGGAAAGATCAACATCGTGAAAACTGCAATCCTTCCCAAGGCTCTCTACAAATTCAGTGCGATACCTATCAATATTCCAACCTCATTCTTCAAGGAAATAGAAGAGGCAATCAAATAATTCATAGAGGACAATAAAAGACCCCGAATAGCTAACGACCCTCAACAGAAAAAACTGTGCTGGAGGAATATCATACCAAATTTCAAACTCTACTACAAAGCAATTGTAATCAAAACAGCTTGGTACTGGCATAAGAACAGACCTCAGGACCAATGGAATAAAATTGAAAACGCAGAAATGAACCTACAGACATAAGGGAGCTAAAATAATAGAATGGAAGAAGACAGCCTCTTCAGTAAAGGGTGCTGGCAAATTTGGTTAACTACTTGTAGAAAACTAAAGCTAGATCCTTATATATCACCCTGCACCAGAATCAACTCCAAATGGATCAAAGACCTCGGAGTCAAAGCAGACACTCTGAAAACATTGCAGGATGGGATAGGAGAAATCCTAGGTCTCCTTGGCACAGATTGAATTTTTTTTAATAGAGACACAGAAACATAAGAAATCAAAGAAAGGTTGGACAAATGGGATTGCACGAAGTTGCAGAGCTTATGCATGGCAAAGGACATAGCTAGAAAGATCAATAGAAAGCCCACGGATTGGGAGAAAATCTTCACTAGCCATACTAGAGACAAGGGTCTCATATCTAAAATATACTTGGAATTCAAAAAATTAAATCCCCCAACAACAAATCCTCAAAGAAACAACTACCCAATAAATAAGGCTAAAGCCTTAAAGAGAAACTTCTCTGAAGAGGAAAGAAGGATGGCCAATAGACTAATGAAGAAATGCTCAACCTCTCTAGCCATAAAAGAAATGCAAATCAAAACAACATCGAGATACCACCTCACCCCAGTTAGAATGGCTATAATGAAGAACTCTGATAACAGATTCTGGAGGGGATGGGGACAGAAGGGAACCTTACTTCATTGTTGGTGGGAGTGTAAATTTGTTCAACCACTCTTGAAAGCTGTATGGGGGTTCCTCAAAGCACTCAACATAGAGCTCCCCTATGATCCAGCAATCCCACTTTTGGGCACTTACCCAAATGTTTACAAAGAAGACCACACTAAAGCTACCAGCACAACTATGTTTATTGCAGCCTTTTTTTACCATAGCTAAGATATGGAAGCAACCCAGATGCCCTTCGGTAGATGAATGGATCAAAAAAATGGGTTATATATACACAATGGAATTCTATGTCTCCATCAGAATGAATGATATTGCTCTATTTGTTAGGAAATGGAAAGACTTGGAAAAGATTATATTAAGTGAAGTAAGCCAGAACCAAAGAAACATAGGTCCCATGTTTTCCCTTATTTGCAATAACTAGTATATATCTGAGTCAAGCATAAAAGTTCAGATAAATTCATGTTAGTGAAAAGAACCCTAAGATATCTATTCATTTTTTTTCTTTCATACGATTGTTTCTAGTACATTCATAAGATTATTTATTTGTTGCTTTTTATATCCCTCCCCCACGGTATAATCCCTGCTTTCACTGTATTTGATGTTGTTATAATTTATAGAGGGGAAGGGAAAAAACAAATCATTGAAATAGGGACTAAAGTTGGACCCATTGCAACAATGAGATGTAGAAGTGGTATGTCGAAACTGAACTTGACAACTCTGGTTGGGGGAGGGGGATGGTCCGGTGGGGGGGGGGAAGGATGGGATGGGAAGGGAAAACAAAGGAGGCTACAATGCTTGATAAGATATGTACTCATATCTTGCCCATGTAATTTTAACCCCTCTGGACAGTATCTTCACAATTAAAAAAAAAAAAAAAGAATCGGCTGCTGTGGACTAAATGTTTGAGATAATCCATCTAAATCGATGACTGTGCATGTTGCTACATGTCTACCAATGCAACTACAGATGACCAGGCCCCGTGGAACATACCTGTCACAGATAGGAGGACATCAATCCAGCCCAGCCAGAGCATATAGAGGCTCTGTTTCAGAAGTGCCCAAAACAGAAAGGTGGCTCCTCAGAGCCAGGGAAAGGAAACATGTAGCGGGTCTTGGTGCCCTCAGTGGGGTGTCTGACCCAGGGTAGGGGTGGTTTTGGGCAGCCACTCACATGTGCTCCTGGGAGAAGTTGCTTGAGGCTGCTCCAGGTGGGGCGAGCAGGAATGGCAGTGGCATTGCAGACACATGGCCTCAAAGAACCAAGGCCATTGACCAAGGTGGGGCTTTACACAGCCTGGCAGGGTGCCATTGCCTGGTCTGAAATTCTGAACGTTGGGAAGGCGGTGAGGGGACTGGGGACTAAGGAGGCATCTCAATTGCCTTCTATATTCCAGTCGCCTTGAGTCTCTTCTCACCACTCAGCCATCTATACCTTCCTCAACTGCTGGTAGTGGTGTAAACTAACAGAGGGAATCCTGGTGCTACCAGGCAGCATGGAATGTGGGCGTGGCCACCATTCTTCTATCTCATTGGTCAGAAAGAACAATGAAAGAATAGGGGTTTGGCCAGAATCCTGTGATGCAAACAGCATGGGCGGAGTCAAGAAGATAGCAGCTCCCCCAGCCCTTTTCCCAGGGAACAATGTCCAATTCAGTTGGAGACAAGAGGGTGACCTGCTTTAGCTGCATGGCTGCACAGATCATTGTGTATGGCTGTTTGTTCCCAGTCCCAGACCATGAACTGAGGATATGGGCACAGTCTGTGAGCTGCTTTTGCTCAAGGCTGGCCTTCCACACTGGAGCCACAGGGATTCTAGCTTTGTTGGCACTGAAGCTGGACTTTTCAGCCTAGGGTGACTTCGACCATGATCCTCCCATCACAGCCTTGTAAGTATTAAGGAAGACTGTTGAGGGCCACTGGTGCCTGCCTAATCATTGGTCTTACTGGTGTTCTTGGACAGACTGATGAGTTCCCTATCCTCGGGTTTAAGTGGTGGGAGCTATAGCCCACAGTTGGAATCCTGGTCCAGCCACCTCAAAATGGAAGGAGATCCTAAGAAACTTATTCCTGTCCATATGATTACCAATGGAATATGATGTATGTCATGATTGAAAGAGCAGTTCTTGAATGATTCTAGGATAAAATTATATAGCATTATTTTATAGGACACTGATCGATCTTAGTTAATGCTTTATGAAGCATTTAAACAATCACATTCATAAAATGGAGGCATAATGAAATACCTGAGAATTACTATACTATTACGTATTATAAAGGTGCCATATTTCTGCCAGGACAGGGATTGGAACCTATGGTCTTGGTAACTCTGTTGCACTGTGTGGGAAGGGGAAGCTGGCCTCCTTGAAGTCAAGAAATTCAAGTCGGTTCTTTAGGCCTGAAATAGATCCCCACCACTAGAAAACATCCTATTCATATACAATTTACATATATGATTCATATTTACATACATATGTTGACTCCATATTGCATTCAGTGCAGTTATTTTATTTGTTTGTTTTATTCATGTATTGACCATTTATTTTGCCTATTATGGCACATAAAACATTGATTACATAAGATAGAGGTCTGCAAATGTATTCCACTTCATACCTGACACTCAGGACTTTCACAGAAAAGGAAAACATGTGTCGCCATCAACTTCTTACGCCACAATTCATTTTTGGGGAGTGCTGGCAACTGAACTCATAGCCTACAAGCTTACAAGGCCCAATTCATGAATGGGTGAGTGTCAGCACGCCATCTTCGGGCAAATTGAGCTGAAAGGCTATTCCCAGGACCTGAGATCAAGCCCCAGGTGTTAGCAAAATAAGAACAGATTGACGTGCAGATGGAAGTACGCTAATAAATATGTATTTATATAGAGTGTTAAAGATGTCTATATATTATTCAGTTATATAGACTACATTAATACCAATTCCTGGGCATTAATCATGCGTTCGTGTAATTAATGTTATTGTTTTCATCCTTATACTATTAATGAAATCAATCAGTGTCCTGAAATTATTGCATTCCTGTAAGTAATAATATTCTTTTTATGCTTCTTAAATATTAAATGAAAATCAATTAGCCTCCTGAAATGATGCTTGCTAAATTTATAGTAGCATCATTCATGATCAAGTCATTGAACATTGACATTGATAACATTCTATTGTTCTTCCTATGGTTGGGAACAATTTTCTTAGTATCTCCTGCCATTGGTTTGTGTTAGGAGGGGGATTCGAAATCAGGGCGTACGTTGCCACGTGGGCAGCCTTTAGCAATGCAAGGTGAAGTACCCTTTGCAACAGTGTCATTCAGACCCATGAGGGTCACCATGTAAAGGAAGTAAACATAAAAAGGCCACATTTTTTCTGTGTATTGCTTTCCCTACAAGACCTGAGGGTCTAGGATCCCAGAAGCATCTGTAGGTCTAGTGGCTGCACCCCAGCCTAGGGTGATCCAAGTTGAGGCAGAGTTGCCACAATCTGACTTCAAGCCCATACTGAGAAAAGTAAAATAAAAAAATTTAGCTCCCTGGCTTGCAATTCGTGATGTTTAATCTTCCAGGCTTTAAATTTGAACTTAGGATCTGGGTAAATCTGCAGCAATGTGGATGAAGGAGAAGATCACTGTACTTGAAGATAAGAAAGTCAGACCTGGGAAGATGGCGGAGAAGCTGGAGTCTAAACAAGCTCTCACATAGAAAGCAGTTTTAGAGTTCCAGTGAACAGTCCTAAGCCAGAGAATCACACCAAGTGTGCCATCACAAGCCAGAGAGTCAGGCCAGAGAGGGAAAATCCAAGCAAGGAGACAGATCTGAGCTCTTGCCAGCAGCCGCCGCAGTGGTGGCAGTGGTGGCAGCTGTGACCGCAGACGCCATACCTGAGGCACAGAGAGTCTGGGACAAAGGAGCTAGATGCAACAGGTGAGCAGATTCTACTCAAAACCAGCAAGAACCGACTAGGAGCAGACATCTTCACAGACCAGAGACGAACCAGGAACCAAGACTTGGCGGGAGTAGAAGCCTGAGGTCCTCACTCCTTCTCAGGGAGCAGAGGAGGGAATGCCACCCCTCCCCTCCCGTACTGGAGATCTCCATCTTGGATACTGACAAAGAGCTCCAACTCAAACATTGGAATAAAATGAATCATTTAGCAGGTCACAAGAACTTAACGGCGGCGTGACCTGCCAGACTCAGCTCCACCCAGGGAAAAGTCACGCAGCTTGGGCACCAGCCCTAGTAATGGCATTCTTCACTGGGTAATCAGAGCCAGAGGCTGCTCCTCCCTTTAGCAGCATCGACAATCAATTGAAATTCAGTAAACAGAAACCCTGAGAATGGCTCCAGGCTGGGCTCTGTGAGTCTTTCACAAACTAGCCACCAGGAAAAGCTACTGTTTGTTGAAAGGCCTCAACTCTACCCAGAACCTAGCCTCATCACTGCATCTCCCTCTTTTGTGATACTCAAAGCAAATCTGACTCCCATTGAACTAGCCTAGGAGGAGGATCACAAAATCCTGGGTAAAGCAGAGCATTTTGCTGCCTGTTTGAATAAACTGACTTAAGAAACCAACCAAGCCAAAGGACCAAAAGCAGACAAGAGACTCCAACAAGAGGCTGGTTACGGACACAAGGGAGATACAGGATTTTTCCCACCCCTCCCCAAAAAATCAAAGCACTTTTTTTTTTCTTCTTCTTCTTCTTTTTTTTTTTTTTTGGTACGTTATATAAAAACATTTTCATTTCTAAAACTTTTTTAATCATTAATTTTTGCCTTGATTGAAAAAAAAATGTTTTCCAGTAACGTTTCTTTCCCTCTTACAATTTTTATTTTAGGGATACGTGTGTGCATTTTTCGTTCTTTTTTGATTTCTTTCTCTTTTTTTTCTTTTTTAATTATCTTTTTGTTTTTTGTTTAGCTCTACTGAATTTCTGATCTTTTTTTCTTCCTTTCTTATCCTTTCACCTTTTCCTCTCTTTCGTTCTTCTTTATGTGACTTAATTCTTGTCCTGCACATCCTCAGATAAACCTGTAGTTGACTATTAGACCCTATCCTCCATTGGGTACACACTTAATCAACAAATTTATTACTCAATTCAATACCTCTGAGACGTAAATTCCTTAATAGCAGTAATACTTCTTTATACCTATATAATATTTTAAGCATTTTATTTTTAAGTTTTCACATCTCCTTTATATCCCTCCCCTTCTCTCATTATATTCACATTCTCTAAATAGATTCTTGTCGAATTCCTGCATAATATTATTAATTTTTATTTTTCTATTTTTTCTGGTCTCTTTTCTTTTCCATTTCCCTTTCTTCATTTTTTCTCTCTCTTTCTAATTTCATCCTACCCAACCTATTTCCTGCTTTGAGATTAGTACTTAGTTAACACTCCCTGTGACTTCCCACATCAATCTATTCCTATTTTTTACCCACATCGCTCCCTAACCCTAATAATTTCTGGTTTTCCAAATTCTTCTTTGCGGTTCGTAGCCCATTAACATATAGTTGTTTGATATTGAATAGATGTATCTGTTAAACTAGATTGTATCTGTAGACTATTGACTGTGCAAATTCAGACTTTGGTTGATGCTTGCCTTAAGACAGTGTTCTAGCACAAAACTGTTGCTATTTTCATCTCAAATGGTCAGATAAAGCCGGAAAAACACAAGAAAAATGGCAAGTCCGGGTATCTCAATTGCCAATCTTGATAATCAGGGGACAGAACAGATAATGAATAATCGAGAGGAGAGTTCCCAAATAGCTCTACAAACACTGTTGGCAAACATGATAAATGAAAAGATTGAAAACTTACAAAGGACTCTGTATGAGCATGATAAGGAAAGAGAGGAGGCAATCCAAAAGTTTATACAGGAATATCATAAGTATGAGGAAGCTACTCAAAAACTGATACAGGATTTGCGTGAGCAGCTTGAGAATACTCAAAGAGAAAGGGAGGAATGGTGTGAGCAGGCTGAGAACACTCAAAGAGAACTACAGGAATCCCATGAACGGGAGGAAGCTAATCAAAGAGACATACAGGAATTGAGAGAGCAGGAAAAGAATACAAAAAGATCACTAAAGGCATTCATGGAATCCATTAACAAAGAGCTGAAGGAAGACAGGGAGACCACAAAGGGAATGCTGAATGGAAACCAACAGCAGGAATAGGAGTCCAAGGAAACCATAACCAATCAACTAAGTGATTTGAGAATAAACACTGAACACCAAATTAAGGAAGTAAAGAAGTTCATACGAGATCTAAAA
This sequence comes from Dipodomys merriami, assembly GCF_024711535.1. Classification (NCBI taxonomy): domain Eukaryota; kingdom Metazoa; phylum Chordata; class Mammalia; order Rodentia; family Heteromyidae; genus Dipodomys; species Dipodomys merriami. Next base: position 1,300,811 of record NW_027202283.1, on the reverse strand, counting down.
CAAAGCTATAACAAAGAATTTGAAGCCATCAAAACTGACCAATTAGAAGGAAAAGAGATAAAAAACAAAGTAGAAAGACTTGATAGCAGGTTACACCATGCAGAAGACCGAATCTCAGGGATTGAAGACAGCCTAGATATTATAGAGAAAGAACATACAACCATCCAAGACAAGTGCAAGAAATATGATAAATCTATCCAACACTTGGAAGACAGCATCAGAAGACCTAATCTAAGGATAATGGGTGTAGAAGAGCACCTAGAAACAGAAGTTAATGGTCTAGGAAATTTGTTTAACAGGATCCTAGCAGAAAATTTCCCAACCATGCAAAAAGATAGGCCTATTCATATACAAGAAGCTTTTAGAACCCCAAATAGACCAGACCAGTATAGGACAACCCATGGTCACATTATAATCTTCACAGAATCAACTCAGACCAAGGCAAGGATCCTTAAAGCTGTCAAGGAGAAAAGATTAATCACCAATAAAGGGAAATCAATTAGAATCACCTCAGATTTCTCAGCAGAGACAATCAAAGGAAGAAGAGCCTGGAATGATGTATGCCATGCCCTAAAAACAAACAACTATCAACCAAGAATACTGTACCCAGGTAAACTCTCCTTCATAACTGAAGGTCAAATAAAAACCTTCCATAGCAAAGAAAAATTGAAACAATACATCTCCAGCAAACCAGCCCTACGAAAGATTCTTAATGATGTCCTACACATAGAAAACCAACAACACCACAATAAAGGCCAAGAAACTGCACCCAAACTGAGAATCCAAGAACCATAGGAAGAACCTAGTTTTCGCAACCCCCAAGAAGGTGGATACCAGGGAAATAACTCCCACATACCTCTCAGTCTTATCTATTAATGTTAACAGACTGAATTCTCCAATTAAGCGACATAGACTGTCTAGTTGGTTTAAAAAACAAGATCCTTCAATCTGCTGCTATCAGGAGTCACATCTTGCCCATAAAAACAAACACATTTTCAATGTTAAAGGCTGGAGCAAAATCTACCAAGCAAACGGCCCCCATGAACAGGTGGGAGTTGCAATCCTAATATCAGATAAAATAGACTTCAAATTAAAATTCGTGAGAAGAGATAAAGAAGGTCGCTACATACTAATTAACGATCTCTCCTTCAGGACGATATTACAATTCTAAATATCTATTCGCCAAAAAATGGAGAACCCAAATTTATCCAAGAAACACAACTTTCTCTCAAATACCACATAGATCCAAAGACATTAATTGTTGGGGATTTTGACACACCACTCTCCCCACTAGATACATGAACTCGGAAAAACTCAACAGAGAAACCGCAGATCTTAACAGCTGCATAGATCAACTAGATTTAACAGACATCTACATAACATTTCACCCAGCAGCATCAGAATACACGTTTTTCTCAGCAGCACATGGAACATTTTCTAAAAATAGACCACATTTTAGGCCACAAAGCAAACTTGTCTAAACTCAGAAACATTGAAGTTATACCTTGCATTCTCCCAATCCAATAGACGGAAAGAAATAATTAAAATTAAATCAGAATTAAATGAATTAGAATCCAAAAAATTATACAAAGAATCAACAAAACAAAGAGTTGGTTCATCGAGAAAATTAACAAAATTGACAGACCCCTAGCAAATCTTATCAGAAAAAGAAGAAAACACATCCAAATAAATAAACTCAGAGATGAGAATGGAAACATCACCATGGAAACAACCAGGATTCAGAACACTATAAGGGAATACTTCTCAAAACTTTATGCTCATAAGTTTGAGAACTTGAGAAAAATGGACCTTTTCCTAGAAAATATTGACATGCCAAAACTAAACCAAGATGAGTTAAACCAGCTTAACAGGCCCATATCAAGCATTGAAATAGAAAAGTCCAGGACCAGATGGTTTTACAGCGGAATTTTACAAGGCCTTCAAATCAGAGCTCACACAAATACTCCTCAAACTCTTCAATGAAATTGAAAGAGAAAGTTCACTGCCGAACACATTCTATGAAGCCATCATAACCCTCATCCCAAAACCAGGCAGGGACTCATCAAAGAAAGAGAACTATAGACCCATTTCATTGATGAACACTGATGCAAATCTTCTTAACAAAATTTTGGCCAATCGACTTCAACAATTTATCCAAAAACTCATACACCATGATCAAACAGGATTCGTTTCTGTGATGCAAAGCTGGTCCAATATATGCGAATCAATTAATATGATTCATCACATCAAGGCGAGCAAGAATAAGAACCACATGGTTATCTCAATAGATGCAGAAAAAGCATTCGACAAGATCCAACACCCCTTTATGATGAAGGTTTTGGAAAAATTAGGAATCCATGGAATATTTCTCAATACAATAAAGGCTGTATATGACAAACATACAGCCAGTATTATGGTAATGGTGAAAAACTAAAGCCATTTCCTCTTAACTCAGGAACAAGACAAGGATGTCCACTCTCTCCACTTCTCTTGAATCTAGTATTAGAATGCCTTGCTACAGCAATAAGACAAGCTGAAAACATAAACTGGATCCAAATAAAGAAAGAAGAAATAAAACTCTCCCTCTTTGCAGATGACATGATCTTGTATTTAAAGAATCCCATGGACTCCATTCCCAAATTACTCAAGCTGATTGAAAACTTTTTCAAAGTAGTAGGGTACAAAATTAACCCTCAAAAATCAATGGCATTTCTGTATGCCAACAATGAGGAAAGTGTGGTTGAAATTAGGAAAGTAACTCCATTTGTAATAGTCCCTCAAAAAATAAAATACCTAGGAATTAACTTAACCAAAAAGTGAAGGACCTCTGTGATGAAAACTTTAAAATCTTGAAAAAGGAAATCAAAACAGAACTTAGAAAATGGCAAAACCTCCCATGCTCCTGGATTGGAAAGATTAACATCGTGAAAATGGCAAAACTTCCCAAAGCTATCTACAAATTCAACGTGAAACCTATCAAAATTCCACCCTCATTATTCAAGGAAATAGAAGAGGCAATCCACAAATTCATATGGAACAATAAAAGACCCCGAATATCAAAAAGGCTACTCAACGGAAAGAACACCGCTGGAGGAATATCAATACCAAATTTCAAACTCTACTATAAAGCCATAATAATCAAAACAGCTTTGTACTTTCATAAGAACAGACCGCAGGACCAATGGAATAGATTGAAAACCCAGAAATGAACCTACAGACCTATAGCCAACTAATCTTAGATAAGGGAGCTAAAACAATAGAATGGAAGAAAGACAGCCTCTTCAGTAAATGGTGTTGGCAAAATTGCTTAACTACTTGTAGAATACTAAAACTAGATCCTTATATATCACCCTGCACCAGAATTAACTCCAAAAGGATCAAAGACCTCGGAGTCAAAGCAGACACTCTGAAAACTTTACAGGATGGAATAGCAGAAACCCTAAGCCTCGTTGGCTGAAGACGAAATTTTCTAAATAGAGACCTAGAAACACAACAAATCAAAGAAAGGTTGCACAAATGGGATTGCATGAAGATGCAGAGCTTCTGCATGGCAAAGGACATAGCTAGCAATATCAATAAAAAGCCCACGGATTGGGAGAAGATCTTCACTAGTCATACAACAGACAAGGGTCTCATATTTAAAATATACTTGGAGCTCAAAAAATTAAATTCACCAACAACAAATCCTCAAAGAAACAAGTGCCCAATAAATAAGTGGGCTAAAGACTTGAAGAGAAACTTCTGTGAAGAAGAAAGAAGGATATCCAACAGACGCATGAAGAATTGCTCAACATCGCTAGCCATAAAAGAAATGCAAATCCAAACAACATTGAGGTACCACCTCACCCTAGCTAGAATGTCTATAATCAAGAACTCTAACAACAACAGATGCTGGAGGTGATGTGGACAGAAGGGAACCTTCCTTCATTGTTGGTGGGAGTGTAAACTTGTTCAACCACTTTGGAAAGCAGTATGGAGTTTCCTCAAAAGATTTCACATAGAGCTCCCATATGACCCAGCAATCCCACTTTTGGGCACTTACCCAAATGTTTTCAAACAAGACCACATTAAGCTACCAGCACAACTATATTTATTGCAGCATTATTTACCATAGCTAAGATCTGGAACCAACCCTGATGCCCCTCAGCATATAAATGGATCAAGAAAATGTGGTATATATACACAATGGAATTCTATGCCTCCATCAGAAAAAATGACATTTCACCATTTGTTAGGAAATGGAAAGGCTTGGAAAAAATTATATTAAATGAAGTAAGCCAAGCCTAAATAAACAAGGGTCCATGGTTTCCCTTATTGGCAATATCTAGTATATGTATGAGTCAAGAAGAAAGGTCAGATAATGTGATGTTAGGAAAATGAACCCTTAGATAAGTATTTCAATGTTTTTTTTTCTTTCATGCATTTGTTTCTAACTCATTTATAAGAATATTTCCTGGTAGCTTTGTATGTCCCTCCCCCACAGTACAACCCCTGCTTTCATTATTTTTGATGTCGGTATAATTTGTGGAGGAGATGGGGAAAAACACGTCGGTTAAGGATACAGGTGGACCCGATGCAACTATGAGAAGTACAAGTTGTCATGTCAAAAACGAACTTTACAACTTTTGTGCGGGGGAGGGGGGGCGGATTGGGTGGGGTGTGGGGAGAGGCTGGGAAGGGATGTGAGGGTAAACTAAGGAGGAGGCTGCAATGCTTGATACGAAATGTACTCAATATCTTGCCCATGTATTTGTAACCCCTCTGTACAATATGTTCACAAAAAATAAAAATTAAAATTAATTTTTAAAAATGTCATATGTGAAATTTAATGAGGTCAACAAGAGATTATGTGGACAAAAAGGCCTGAGAATTATAATTGCAGCATATCACAAAAGTTATGACAGGATATGTTTGTGATGTCACGGGGTGTTATGTGATATTGTGATATGTGGTTATTATGATATTACAGTGGCAATGTGATGTAAAAAGGGATTGTAATGTCACAATGGTTATGAGTTCATAATTTCTTTATGATATCAACCTACAGGCCGCATTTTAAATAGGATGAAATCACAGAAAAGGCATTCATAATGTGTCTATGGTGTCACAAGGACAATGTGAAGATCTAAATCTATCATATCATTTTAGTTTTGTGATTTCTCAATAAGCAGATGTTGTCAAAATGACAAAGTGATGTCACAATTGTGATGAACTCACAAACTGTTTTTGATGTTAAAGTGTCTTGTCTGATTCTCAATTGTCAATATTTCACAGTGGGGATTTGAGTACACAAAGGGAATGTGATGTCACAAAGCTATGTACTTTATCAAAGGATATAAGAGGTCATAATAGATTTGAGATGACACAATGTGATCCTGGTGTCAAACCAGGAATGTGATGTCACAATGGGTTTGTGATGTCAATCTGGTGATGAGATCATAATGGATTATTTATGCCACGACTTTTAATATTACAATTATTTGTCCAATTTCAATTGCTACTAGACCACCATGAGGACACGGTAAAAACCAGCAGTGCCCTTATAATCCACGGGAACAGACAGTCATCATGGCCTCTTGGTCTCGACCACTGGAGAGGGTGGCTGCATGCCACTGGAGGGGGCAGGACATGCTGCTAAAGGAGATAGGATGTCAAGCCCCACATGGTGAGCTACCAAGAAGTCATGGGCATGAACATTTGGGAAGTGATGATTGAAAACTGTTATGCAGAAAACATCGCAGTGGGGGAAGGGCCCAGCCTATATATAGGCTGCAGGTTCAGAGCAAAAGAAGGGGAGAGAAAAAGGGGAAAGGCATGGAAGGAAAGAAGTGATGAGCCTGTAGGAAGGTAAAGACCTGGGAGGAGAGGAAATTGAGGGAGAGCAGGAGGTGAAGGATGGCAGCTGGCCACATGGATATGGCAGGGCAGGACTGTCAAGAGTAGAGCAGCCTGAAGAGAAGAAGGGCATGGTGGATGGAAAAAATTTAAAGACCTGAAATGTAGGACAAGTCTGGAGAGAAGGAGGATGAAAAGCACGGAAAAAGCCTTGTCCTTTGAAGTGTGGAGTTTTGGAGATCATTATTTTGGGGGATGGTTGTTTGCAGACCAGTTAACAAATAGCTGGGCTTCTGTTTGGAGTTCTGAGGGTTCATGGTTGAGGCTGAATTTAGCTCTGGGCATCCAGCCCAGGTCAAGGTAGTCGCTTGTTACAAAATTTATGAGGACAAGGCAGGTTTGTGATATTACATTGCATTAATGATATCACAATGTCAATATGAGGTCACAAAGGGATTGTATTGTCACAATGGTGATGTGGTCGCAATGGGTTTCTGAAATCAAACTATATGCCACATTTGAGATGAAATGAAATCACAGAATAGGCAAGCACATTGTCTCTATGACCTCACAATGAAAATGTGATGTCATAAGGCTATGATGTCATTGTCATTTTGGCATGTCACAATGGGCTGATGTTATCCTAACAACATTGTGATCTCACTCTGGAGATGATGTCACAAAGCATTTGTAATGGTAAAACGGCCTGTCTGATATCAGTTGTCCTTTGCTCACAATGAGGATATAATTACCCAAGGGATTGTGATGTCACAAACCCTATGTGCTTTTTCATAGGTGCTAAGAGGTCACAACAGGTTTGGTATATCACAAGGTGATTGTGATATCACTGTGGAAATATGATGTCACAATGGGTTTGTGATGTCACAGTGGAGATAAGGTCACACTTTGATAGTGACGTCACTATGAATTTGTAATATCACCATTACATGGTGATATAACTAGATCACAGCGAAGATAGTTGTTCACATAAGGAGCTAGAAGTCAGAAAGGCCATGAATTTTGTAAAATATTATGAGTACATAATAGATTGGTGGAAATGTGATGGGACAGAGATATCCCATTGGCAATATAAAGTTACAATTACATGAGATAGTATTGTTTTGAAGTCACAAATAGTTGGTAATGCCATATAGGTGATGAGGTCATATAGATTTGTGATTTCACAATGGGATGGTGATGTCACAATCTCATGCTAGGTCTCTAATTGACAATGAATATATAAGTTCACAAGGGATAATGATGTATCTGAAGGCATATGTTGGCACAAGTGTAATGAGTCTTGACAGGTTTGTGATGTCACAATGTGACTCAATGTTCATGACATCTGGCAATGTGTTGTTGCAGTAGTTGTGATGTCACACTGGATTTCTAATATCACATGTCATACCTGATGTATTATGAATTAAACAATTATTAGCTCAGGGAGGCCAGAGATCACACTGGCAGCATGTCAAAACATTTATGAGGATAGGACAGTTTTGTGGTGTCACAGTGGGTTAGTGATATCATAATGGCAATGTAGTGTCATCAAGGTATTGTGATGTCATAATGGTTAGGTTGTCACAATCTATTTCTGATATCAACCCACCTGCCACATTTGAAATAGAATGAAATCACAGAATAGGCATTCCAATGTATCTGTGACATCACAATGAGTATGTGATGTCATAATGATATGAAGTCATTGTTGTTTTATGATGTCACAATGGTCTGATGGTGTCATAATGACAATGTAATGTTACACTGGTGATGATGTCACAAAAGTTTTGCGATGTTAAAATGGCATGTCTGATCTCAGCTCAAAATGAGGATATGGGTACACAAAGGGCCTGTGATGGCACAAAGGCCATGCTTTCAAAGCTTCTGAGGTCATAATAGGTTTGGAATGTCACAATATGATCATGGTGGCACAATGGCAATGTGATATCACAATGAGTTTGTGATGTCTCCGTTGTGATGAGGTCACAATGCATTAGTGATATCTCATCAGGTTTTAATATAATAATGACATATACAACTTCAATTTCTTCTAATTCATTATTAGGATACTGTAATAACCAGTGTTGCCAGAATTATCTGTGGGAGCCTATAATCATTGTAAATTCTTGGCCTGGCCCACAGGAGAATGTGGGGAATGCCGCCAAAGGTGGAGTTGTTAGACCTCACATGCTGAGCTGTCAAGAAGTGATTGAGCATTGGGAAGATTGGGAAGAAACGATTAAAAATTGTTAAGCAGGAGACCCGTTAGAGTGAGGAGGGGTACAACCTATATATAGTTTGCATTTTCAGAGCATTGGAAGTAGGGATAAAAATGGGAGCTACCTGTATGTAAGAAAGTGATGAGACAACAGGAAGGAAAAACCTGAGAAGAGAGGAAGATGAAGGAGAGCAGAAGTTTGGCAAGTGGTCACTGGGTCAGAGTAGAGCAGGCCTGTGGAGATTGGAGAGACCTGAAGAGAATAAGGAAATGGTGGAAGGGAAAAAGGGAACGACCAGGAAGGAAGGACAGGTCTGTAGTGAAGGAGGGAGGAATGAAAAAGTAAAAAGCCTTGCCCATTGAGGTTTGGAGATTCGGAGATCATAATTTTTTGGCCAGTGGTTTGCAGACCAATTAAGAAAGGGTGGGGCTGCCCATTGGAGGTCTCAGGTTTGGTGGTCAAGGCTGCTTTTGGACCTAGCTGTCCAGGCCAGCATAAGGTAATCTCAGTCCTCTTGCTATTGTAAATTGTTTTATTATATTAAATGTGACTACATTGTTTGTCTCCTTGTCTTAGAGGTCATAAGTACATGAGTTCACAGAAAGAGCTTGAAGTCTCAAAGGCCACGAATTTTCTAAGATGTGATGTGGCCATATAGGTTTGTAAAAACACAATGGGACAGTGATATCACAACGGCAATACCACAATATCATGTCAAAATAATGCTTTGATACTAGAATTATTTCTTGATGCCATTCTTGTGATGAGGTCACAATAAGTTTGTGATGTCACAATGGGTTCATGATGTCAGATGGCATATAATGGTCCTTAATTGGAAATGAATATATGAGTTCAAAAAGGGACTGTAATGTCTCCAAAGGCATGTGTTGTCACAAATGTGATGCCATTCTCACAGGTTTGTAATGTCACAATGTGACACAATGGTCATGATGTCTGGCAGTATGATGTCATAGGGGATTTCTGATATCACATGTCATATCAGATATATGATATTGAAAACAGATTATGAGCTCACAAAGGTTCTAACATATGACAATGTCACAAAACTTATAAGGACAGGACTGGTTTGTGATGGCACAGCAGGTTAATGATGTCACAATGGCAATGTGATGTCACAAAGGATTGTGATATCACAATGGTTATATGGTCAAATGGGTTTCTGAAATAGAATGAATCCACAGAGTAAGCCTTCATACTGTTATGTCTATGACATAACGATGTCACTGTGATTTATCATGCTATGATGCCATTGTCATTTGGTGATGTCACAATGAGCTGATGGTGTCATAATGACAATTTGATGTCACTGCTGATTTATGATGTTACAATGGTTATGAGGTCACATTATGTTTCTGATATCAACACACATGTAAAATTTTAAATAGAATGACAAAGCCTGGCACGGGTGGCTCATGCCTGTAATCCCAGCTACTCAGGAGGCTGAGATCTGAGGATTGCAGTTCAAAGTCACCTCAGGCTGGAAAGTCCATGAGCCTCTTATCTCCAATAAAAACCACTAGAAAACCAGAAGTGGTGCTGTGGCTCTAGTGATAGTGTGCTCTCCTAGAGCTGTAGAGTAGGGACAGCACCCAAGCCCAGAGTTCAAGTCCCATGAACAACTACAACAAAAAGAATAAAAACAGGCATTCACAATCTGTTTATAACATCACAATGACAATGTGATCTGATAATACTATCTTGTCATTGTTTTCTGATGTCAAAAGTAGTTGATGCTATTATAATGAGAATGTTATGTCACACTGGTGCTGTCACAAAGTGTTCATGATGTTAAAATGGCATGTCTGATATCAATTGTCAGTTCATAATGAGGGTATAGTTACACAAAGGGACTGTGATGTCACAAAGGCCATGTGTTTTTCAAAGGTGCTAAGAGGACCTAATATGTTTGGGATTTTACAATGTGATAGTGATGTCAAATATCTATGAAAGCTAACAATGGGTTTGTGATGTCACACTGGTGATGAAATCAAAGTTTTGTGAAGTCACATCTCAAAATCACATGCCCAATTTGAGTTACTACTATTTCACAATGAGGATAAGAGTTCACAGAAGAAGACAAATATAAAAGGCCCTGAATTTTCTAAAATGCTATGAAGACATACTAGGTTATTGAAAACACAATGGAACAGTGATATCACTATGGCAAGCTGATGTTGCAATATGATGACTTAAAAATGTTTTGATACCACAATTGGTGATGCCACACTAGTAATGAGTTCATAAGAGGTGATGTCACAATGGGTTGGCGACATCAAAATGACACATGTGATCTCAATTGTCAACTCACAATGAGTATATGTGCTCCCAAAGGGACTGTGATGTCTCCAAAGGCATGTGTTTTCTCAAAAGTGATGAAGTCCTAATGTGCGTGTTATCAGAATGTGACATATGCTCATATTATCTATCAGTGTGAGGTCACCATGATCTAAATGTCACACTGGATTCGGGTATCACATTTCATACCTGGATTGGGTATGAGAGGATTGGAATTTCACAGTGGATTAGTGATATTACTATGGAAATGTAGGGTCACAAAGGGATTGTGCTACCACAATGGCTAATAGATCTCAATGTGTTTCTACTCTAATAGGTTTGTGCTGTCACAATTGGTTGGAAATGTCACAATGGCATGTCGATTCTCAAATATCATTAATTCACAATGAGGATATGAGTTCACAAAGGGACTGTGTAGTCACCAAAGTCATGTGTTGGCACAAATGTGATGAAATCCTAACAGATTTGTGAGTTCACAATGTGACACCATTGTCTGGATGTCTATTAATGGGATGTCACAATATTCATAATATCAGAGTCAATTTCTGATATCATATGTCATGCCTGAATTATTATGAGTTTGAAAACAGAATATAAGCTTACTAAAGGCCTAAATATCCTAAGGGCAGCATATCACACAAGTTATGACTAAAAGCTCATGGTCTTTGGATCTTAAGATTCTTTCTTTGAAATTGTATCCTCATTGTGAACTAGTAGAAATTGAAATTGGACATGTCTTTGTAATAATACAAACTCATAGTGACATGACAAACTCATTGTGATCTCATCACCACTGTGACATCACAAACTCATTGTGACATCACATTATTGTTGTGCCTTCACAATCACTTTGTGACATCACAAAGCAGTTGTGAAGTCTTAGCACATTTAAAAAAACACATGACTTCTGTGGCCTCACAGATCCTTTGTGTACACATATTATTCTCATAGTGAAAATTTTGATCACACATAGCATTGTATCATCACAAATACTTTGTGCAATAATTACAGCTGTGAAATCACATTGTCATCATGACACCATCATCTCATTGTGATAACACCAAACCCCAATGACACTATACCATTTTTTTTCTTTTTTTTTCTTCTGTACATTTTTATTGTAAATATATTGTACAGAGGGATTAGAGTTACATGAGTAAGGTAATGAGTACATATCTTATCAAACATTGCTGCCTTGTCATCACATTGTCACTTTGATATCATAGACCCATTGTGAATGCCATTCTTTGATTTCAATCTATTTCAAATGTGCCATGTGGGTTGATATCAGGAAACCATTGTGAACTCATTACCTTTGTGACATCAAAATCTCTTTGTCATACCACATTACCTTTGTTATATCACTAACCCACTGTGACATCAAATACTTGTCCTGTCCTCACAACATTTGTGACATGTCATTGTGATATTTTAGGCCCTTTGTGAGTTGAAAATCTGTGTTTGACTTCATATTTCAGATATGATATTAGATATCTAAAATCCAGTGTAACATCATGATATTACACCACTGGACATCATAACAATTGTGTCACTTTGTGACATCTCAGAACTGTTAGTTCTTTACCTTTTTGACTAAATGTACTTTGGGGACATCAGAATTCCTTCGCAAACCCATATACTCATGGTGTATGACAACTGAGGTCCCACATGCCATTTTGACATCACCAACTCCTTGGGACATCTCAAATCTATTGCGACCTCCTCATCAGTATGGTGTCACCAATTGTGACATCAAAACATTATTATAACATGATGTTGAGATATCACATTGTCATTGTGAAATCAGTGTCCCATTGGGTTTTCACATAGTATGACCTCATACTATGAAGCTTCTTCTATCACCTGGTATCCTCATATTGAATTAAGAGTAATTGAAATTGGATATATTATTCTGATATTATAAACTGTGACATCACAAAACCATTGTGACCTCATCAAAAACCCAATGGGAAATCTCATTTCCATTGTGATATTATGAATCACAGTGTGCCTTCCAAAGCTATTATGACCTCTTCCCACCTTTGAAAACACACATGGCCTCTATGATATCACAGAACATTTTTTGTATCCATATCCTCATGAGGAACTAAGGACAACTGACATCAGACATACCATTAAAATACAAAAAAATTCTCTCTGACATCATCATAATTGTGACATCATGTTGCCATTATGACAACATCAGCTCGTTTTGACATGTAAAACTACAATGACGTCATAGCACTGTAACATTATATTGTCATTCTGATATCATAGACACGTTGTGTTTGTCCTTTATATTATTTGATTCTATATCTAATGTGGCATGTTGGTTGATATCAGAAACCCATTTTGAGTTCATCACCATTGTGATATCATGGTGCCTTAGTAGCATCACATTGTCATTGTGATGTCACATTGCCAAATTGATGTCACAAAGGGATATTAATGTCACAAAGGTTATGACATCACAATGAGTTTCTGATATCCACCCACATGCCACATTTCAAATACAATGAAATCACAGATTAGGCATTCATAATGTGACTATGATGTCACAATGACATAATGGCAAATGCTGTAATGTCATTGTCATTTTGTGATGTTACCATAAGCTAAAGATATCATAACAACAATGTGATATCATACTGGTTATGACGCCACACAGGGTTTATAATGTTACAATGGTTATGAGGTCACAATATGTTTCTGATATCAACTGATATGCCACATTTAAAATAGAATGAAATCATAGGATATACATTTACAATGTGTCTATGACAGCAAAATGGCAATGCAATGTCATAATGCCATGATGTCAGTGTAGATCGGTGATATCACCATGAACTGAAGGTGTCATAACGACAGTCAGATGTCACATTGGTGATGATGTCACAAAGGGTTTGTGATGTCACAGTGGCAAGTCAGATCTTAATTGCCATGAGTTTATAGTGTGGATATGAGAATGAAATCACAATGACATACGCAAATGAACTGTGATGACACAAAGGCCATTTTTTTTTCAAAAGTGCTAAAGTTCCTAACAGGTTTCAGTTGTCAAAATGTTGATAGAAAAATGCTCTCAGCAGTCCTCCTTGATACTTACAAGGCTGTGATAGGAGGATGATGGTCAAAGTCACCCTAGGCAGGAAAGTCCTTGAGACTCCTGTCCAAATTGTGCCAATAAAACCAGAAGTAAAGCCATGTAGCTCCATTGGTAGAGGGCTAGCCTTGATCAAAAGCAGCTCACAGACTGTGCCCAGATCCTGAGTTCAAGGTCTAGGACTCAGAACAAACAGACATACACAACAATCTTTGCAGCCATCCGGCTAAAGCAGGTAACCTTCTTGTCCCTAAGTGGATTGAACTGAGTTCCCTGGGAAAGGGGCTGTCATCATCTTGACTCCACCCATTCTGATTGCATCACAGGATTCCAGCCACACCCCCATTCTTTCATGGATCTTTCTGACCAATGGGATAAAAGAATGGTGGCCATGCCCACATTCCATACTACCCATTAGCATTGGGATTCTGTTTGTTGGTTGACACCACTACCAGCAGTTGAGGTAGAGGTAGCTGAGTGATGAGCAGGAGACTCGAGGACTAAGAGGAGAGGCCTTGCTCAGGCCCACCATGTGCCCGCCTGCGCTTGGGCCCCCTCCTCCCCTTCCCCATGGCACAGCATTTAGGATGACTTCATGGCATAAATCTTGGGATTGATTATCATAGAAATAACAGCTTACTCTGATCATAAAAAATGCATACTCTTGACAAATTATTACAGATGCTTCATAGTTTTATCCTCTACCAGAATGTGGCTATTTTTCTATTGACTTCTCAATCTGTACACTCCATTGGAAACTGCATCTATTGAAGAATTTTATAGCATGCAAAAAAGTACTGTTTTGAATCTCTAATGGATGGAATGTTGAGAATTTAAAAATGAGTAATTATGAGTAGTTATTTGTAGATGAATTTTGAAGAAAATATACACTCTGTCCTCTTAACAAATTATTTAATTTTTAAAGTTATGGGTTTCCATAGCATTAAAGTGTTTTTCTGTTTTAGAATGAGAAAGTAATAAATTTATTCTTTTTCAAAAAATTCGGCCAGTATATTATGAAAATATTTTCTAGTTGGATAACAATCACGTTGATGACCCTCTGATAAAAAAGAGGTAATCAATTTGAACTAGATGTCAAATAGAACTGATTTTTAAAATATTGCTACATAAAGAATAATATTTACTGTGCCAATACAGTTAAATTACATTTTACGCAGCTTATTTTTTCAATATTATTATCAAACTGATGTATAGTGAGGTTACAGTAATTGTAAGGTAGTGAATAAAAAACATTTCAAACTTGTTACCCCTCCTTCATTTTTCTCACAGTTTTCCTTCACCCCTTCACCCCTCACAAGTTATAAGGTACATTTCCAACATATTGTCTTGTGAGTGTTGCTATTGCATTGGTTTTCCCTTTGTCTTTTGTCTCACCATTTTGCTTTTCCTCTTCCCTTCCCTATTTAAGGTAAATGCATACACAATACAAAATCAAATACAGCAGGAATGAACTTTGGGGGAAAAACCCAAAGTAAACAAGTCACATAGTTCATCAAAAACAACAACCACAAATGAAAAATCTGGTTCCATATCTTGGAATTCATTTTGCTTAGCATCAGCTTATATGGCTATATATACGCAGTACAAAGCTACTGGAAACTAATAGTTGCATGGACACTATATCATGAAAAGAGCATGTTAACTTTTGGATGGTAAAGGTGGAATTAGGATTGGTGAATTCGCGGTTCTGGTAAAGGAATTTCAAGAGTTTTAAAGTTATGACAGGTAAATTTGAATTGTTCAAAATTTTTAACAACTTAGCCTATTAAGAAAATTTAAAATTTCCTGGGAGAATAGGCTTTCATGCAAAGAAATCCATGGAGACTTAGTAGAGAGGAAGCAATGTGGGTGAAAATGGCTCTTTTTCACACTAAACAAACCTCAGAAACGTTGCTGTAAATCCGGTTGGTTCCGTTGGAATTATCCTTACCCAGGAAATATATTCTCACTGTGTGAAACAAGGTTGTATTGTAATTTAAATTCAGTTCTTAAAAAATAAGACATCAAAATTTGTGAAATTACCTTTAATTACCAAACAGTAATTCTCTAAAAAAGATAATTTGAGTCAAAATATTCAGGGAGAAAGTGCCCTCCAAAATGCAAGTAGGTGTTGGGTTTACACATTTCTGTTTGTAACACTTTCCACAATGTCTTTGCATTTGAAGCAGTGAAACAAAAAAATCTGATTATATAATTCAAACCAATGATTTCACATTTCTAAGTGGCTCACAAAAAATAATATCTTTAATAACATGAGATAGAGAAGACTTCTCTTATTACATAAGCCAAAATATTTTGGGTTCAGAAAGGAATTGAGCAAATGGAAAAGATAAGAAAACATAGTTCCTAGAAGCCCTAGCTAAGCGTATTGGCTTTAGCTGTGAAGGGAGTCCAAACTTTTTATATAAATTGTATTGATATTTTTTGGAGGGTCCGGTCGTGGGGCCTGAACTCTGGGCCTGCGTCCCTCAGGTCTTCAGGTCAAGGCTAGCGCTCTACCACTTGAGCCACAGCACCACTTTCGGCTTTTTTTCTTTTTGCTTATGTGGTGCTGAGGAATGAAACCCAGGGTCTCAGGCATTCAAGGCAAGCACTCTACCAAAGAGCCAACTTCCCAGCCCTAAATTGTGTTAATATTTTTACTACCTAAAGTGATTTTACACAGCCTATTTGGCTCACTACAATGCCGAACAGATTGAATGGAGACATGAAAATACATTCCACATCCAAATGAGGCAACTTAAAGAGTTTTCAAAGACAAATCATGAAGATGTAACAGTGGTGGAGCCCATATAGTCCTTCAGCTTCACTAGACTTGAAGCCAAGATGCTGTGATTAATTGGAAATCAGGCAAGAGCTAAGAGGAGGACATAGAAGCAGGACATAGAAACAATGACCTTTTGTAACAGACACTGTCTTTCTAGGTATAGGTGATTTAACTCTACTCTCCTCCATACATCTTGGTGAACAAATGCAAGACCAAGAGAAAAATAATATACTGAAATAATTTTGCATAGAATAACTTCATTGTTCCTGATATGGTATCTAAGGAGAGTCTTACGATAGAAGATAAAAGTGCAGTATTTTTCAGTTTCCTCTAACTATCTTCTTAGCAAAATATATCTTTTAGGTTAGAATTTATTGAACCAAAAAGTGATGGAGTACTTATGTTTGTGGGCACTTTAGACACAAGAAGACTTTCAAGGTGAAAGAAAAAGAAAAAATACAGCCAAATATTTGTGATTACAGCTTCTTGGACTGTTTTCTGGAGGCAAAGATTTATATTAGATTTCTTCTCATTGACATAGATGTTGTTTCATAGCAACCAAATGCAAGAGGGAAGTTTAATAGACTCACCTGGCCAATTAATCAGCATGAAAGAAGAAAATGGCAAATAATATTTAATGAATTACTTTGACCAATTACTTTGCCAGAAGAAAGAAGGAAAAATATAATTCAAAATCAATTGACTTAAAAGTATGAAGAAAGAGTAGTGAAGAAAGATTAGAGAATTATGTAGGATTGTTTTCTCTCCAGTGGAGTAATGTGTTCTTGATTTGTTTCTTCCATTCTATCTTCACAAGCTATCAAGTGTGTCTCATGACTGGATTATCCATTTCAGACAGAGAACTCCTAGAAGAAAGATACTATTTGCAGCAGATGTAGGTGATTTATAACCTTAGACAATCTATTTAAATCTGTTCAAAATTCTCTCCTATCCCAAACTTCTCTCTTTGGACAGCGTTGTTTGCTTTTCCCAAGACTACCCTTCATTAACCGCTTAAAATTTTGGGAGGCAATATTCATACTCTCTAGAGATTTCTGGTTGGTTGTGATTTTTGTCTGTTTTTGTTTTTGGTTGTGTTTTTAAACTGAATTTCAAAAGGTTGTGCAAGTGGGTTACAATTAAATATATCCATTGCTCTTGGATCAGAGTCACTCCTTCCATCATTCTCAACCAAATGCTTCTCCAATATTTATTTCAGATTTACCACTTCCTTTATCATATGTGTACATTGAGTATTCCAGCTGTACTTGCCCCTTGTTCATTTTTCATTCATTCTATGTCTTTACTATAACTTCTTTCTGTTTTCACCTTCCTGATAGTCATCCTGATAAACTGTCTATTAATACTTTGAAAGGTTTGTATACATTTCATGGACTTTCCTTTCTGCATATGCTTGAACTGATGTCAACTTATATTTCCATAATTCATTCATCTGCTGTAACAATTTGCAAGACTGGAGACGTGAAGCACCTAAACATGATTTTATTCTCATCCATTTGGAAGATTAATCTTCAGTCAAAAAGAAAGTTTAAAAATGCATAGAATGTACTCCTAGCTACCAATTTTTATAAATAGCTTTGTACAGTGATGTGATTGTTTTATTTTACATGGTATAATATTTTTTTACTACCTATAAGTTTTGGAAAAAGAAGAAAACTAAAATTTATTCCTATATAGGAATGTGATAGAAATAGAAGACAGCTTTTATGTTTGTCATATCTCTGATGAGTACCCATATGCAAGACATAAAGTCATATTTCTCCCTGTTACACAGATAGGGAAAACATAATATTACATATGATAAGACAACTATTTGTGACGTTTTAAAATGTACCTTATTAAATGATGACATTTACTTTATTAGCAAACGTTTTGGTTTGAAATTTGGCAGGCTGATCTAGTTAACACATTTCTGGAAGGCTCCTACTGAAAAACACAAATTGTGGTTGGTACTATTTCTAGACTTTAATGAATGGTTGAACGTGTTTGGCATTAGTGCTGGGTGAATAATTCAACTCTATTGTAACTTGCTCCTTACACTTGAAAAACTTGTAATGTCACTAAGTATCATCTACTTGTTAAATGTTATTTTGGCGAATGTGATTTAAAAAGTTATTTTGTAAAGGAATAACTTTCAGGCGATTAAATGTAGATTATCATTGGTTTGAGAGTGACATTTTATACCACTGAACCATGTTGTACTGAAGTCCCAGTGTTTTGCGGCACTAAGGATCTTCTCAATGTTTTTCTGAATTACATTTGAACTCTAAGTAAATTTTTCTGGGCCTTGGTAGACTAATTATGGATCTATCCTTCCAGGAACTATTTTTTGGCCCACTTATGCTGGACTAAAATCTTTCATTAATCATAGGGGAGGGGTATTAAAAATAATCTTATGACACCTTGTGAACTTGTTCACTGATATGGGCTGGCCATCTGTAAGTTGAATGTTTGAATCATAGTACATACTCTCAAATTTTGTGATCTCATCTTTCATTTTAAGTTGCCTTGCATTTCACAATTGCTTACTGCTAAATCCTGCATCTCAAGGAATTGGGGCCCTGAAATATAGGAAATGAGAAATTGAAATGGGTCTTCAATTACTCTGTTGCATGTTGCATGGGCCTATGTGAGAAGTCTTACCCTTGTTATCTGATGATACAGGTAACTGGTACCTGGGATCCTAGGAATAATTGGGTCGTGCAGAAGAATAATATTTGTTAGACATCTTATCAGAAAAATTTGGGCATAATCAGTAAGAATGCTTCAGATATATGGAGAAAAACAGTTTGGGATCAGTGAATTAAAACAATAAACAGAGAAGCAGAGTAAAATCCCTTATAGATTAGAGGAAAACAAAATTGTTTTTTACAATGTGAATTCCAAAGAACAAGAACAGTTAGAATGTATCACAAGTTTATACCAAAGACACTGCGTTGATACTTTTTATATTCTAATATACATTTTATACCTAATTATTTATATTCCAATTCTATTTATTGGAATAAATAAATTTTAATTTATTTGTGAGATTATCAACTAATTCTAGTAAGTTTCATTGTGTGAAACATAAAATCAGCACATATAAATATAAAATATATAACTATATATAATATAAGAAAAAGACATGTTTTGCATTTTTCTGTTGTTACAGTATCAAAGGCAACTCTGTTTTAAAGTATTATTACATTATCTCTACCTCAGTGTTTGATAGAGTTGGACCTAAAGCTTTACTATTTGTAGATTTATAGCCTGTAGGCAAGAGAAAACACTGTGATTAAAACATTACCAATTTAAGGCCTAATAATGAGAAGAAACATCTGGACTTCTCCTGCAACTATGAACTATTTGGTGATAGAAATGCAGTAGTGTAACTTCCTGCCTGGTAGGATGGTAGACAGGCCAGGATATTAAGTAATCATGAATATGATCAATTTTTTCACCTTCTTGGCTTTAGTTACTTTTGAAATGTTAGATATAATAAGCAATTATATTTTGATAAAATACCTTCTAGTCTGAACAGTTATGACTGAACTGTTCATCTCTCTATGATCCCTTGTAACTAAGATTAGTGTTGTACAAGTAAAACAATCTATGCTGTCAGGGTAAGATATTCTGATTGGTCTGTTCCTACATGGAAGAAGAATAAAGGGTCACGTAGACATTTGTGCCAGTAAGACCTCACTTGGGAAAAAGTCAACTGCAAAAGGTTAGAAGTAGCTCTTAAGTAAGGCTTACTTTGAATCCATTAGCTCCACAAAGCTAATTCAGTTGGATCACCTTTGGACCTAGCAATAAATTATTGAATGTATGATCAAATTCCAAATGAAAAAGACTTAAAATTGTCATTGACAAAAAAATTTGCAAATGTGAGCATTAAGATGAACAATATATTTTTTTCCACTATTCACAGAATTTTAGGGAAATATGATCAGTAGCATTGTCAGGAACAATATAGTTTCCTTATTTCAAGTAGGCAACCGTGGATATAAGTCTGTATAAAGATTGCCTCATTAACTACTTAAATTTAGAAGATACTACATGCTTCAGCAGCACGTATTCCCAAATCACAATACAGAGATTAACATGGCAATTGCACAAGGATGATATGAAAATTTGTGAAGTATTCCGTATTTTTCATTCTCCAGATGCAAGAAATGAAAAACAGTTATTAAAAAGTTGATTACAAAATAACAAGTGTAACAACACACGTAATTCATATAATTAAATTTACTTTGACATCAGTGTATTAAATCTTCACCTCAGAAAGGCGTTTACATACCATAAACTTTACAAACTTTTGAAATTAGACAACATTGTCATTTTATCCCAAAGAAAAATAATATTAGGACCTAGGAAAAAAAGGAATCTAAAACTTTCTATATGGAATACAATCTGAAAGGACACATTATACAAACATAGAATATTTTAAAATATTCTTTTTCAGACAAGCACCAGAAATATTTTAGTTTCTGTACTATTCATTTAAACAGGTAAGTTAAAATTATATCTGATTAAAATTTCACAAACTCTGCAGAAATCATTATACATGTATACAAAAACTCTTGAATACATTTTGACATCCAATGCACACAATTCAATTGGAAGAATTCCACGAAATTCATGAATTTTTACAGTAAGTATTGGTGTTGCCAGACGCTGGTGGCTCAAACTATAAAAAGAATTTTGAGGTATTACCAGGTGTAATAGACTCAGACAGTCCTACCATTTTTAAAGGTCATGATAAGGTCTCTAAAAGAGACTATTCAAGTTAATAAAGGGCAGAGGATTGCCCAAATACTTTTACTCTCATATGTAAACTTGCCTAATCCCACACTGACTCAAAACAGAAAAGGAGGGTTTGGCACCACAGATACTGTAGCCTGGGTTCAGGAAATTACAGATAAAAGGCCTTACAAGGCCATTAAAGTCAATGGAAAACAAATGACAGGACTCTTAGACACAGGAGCTGACAGATCCTGTATAGCTGGAAAAGATTGTCCTATGGCCTGGCCAGTGCAAGAGACTTCTTCTTCCTTAATTGGATTAGGGATGGCTTCTAATGTAGCTTAGTCAGCTCAGAGACTCAAATGGGTATGTGAAGGGCAGCAAGGCCACTTCAAACCTTATGTTATCCCCAGCTTGCCCTTTTCTTTATGGGGCAGAGACATCATGCAAGGCATGAAACTAAAATAGGACAAATAGACTCCTCATGGAAGGAGCAAAATTTTTCATAGGGGCCACTGAGGAACAGCTTTATGCTGACAAAATAATATGGAAAAGTGATGATCCTGTATGGATTAATCAGTGGCCCCTAACTCAAGAAAAGATTCAAGCCATACAGGACTTAGTTCAAGAACAATTGAGTCAAGGGAAGAATAGAAAAGACTACCAGTTCATGGAATACTCCATTTTTTGTAATTAAAAAAGAAGTCAGGAAAATGGAGATTATTACAAGATCTAAGGGCAATTAATGAGACCATGCATGACATGGGAGCCCTTAAACCAGGTCTACCCTCTCCTGTTGCAGTCCCACAGGGTAGATACATAATAATAATAGACTTACAGGATTGCTTTTTTACAATAAAATTATAACCAGAAGATTCCAAGAGATTTGCTTTTAGTGTCCCTTCAGCTAATTTTAGACAACCTTATAATAGGTACCAATGGAAAGTGCTACCTCAGGGCATGAAAAATAGCCCTACCTTATGTCAACAATATGTGAAAAGGGCTATAGAACAAATTAGAGAAAAATATCCAGGGTCATATATTATTCATTATATGGATGATATACATATGGCCGATGAAACTAGAGAAAAGACAGAAAAAATATTACAGGATATGGTAGAACAATTAACAAAATTCGGTTTGATAATAGCTCCTGATAAAGTTCAACAGGAATGACCTTTAAATTATCTGGGAAAAGTGATTGGACATGATTATACTATGTCTCAAAAGACACAAATTAGAATAGATAAACTAAAAATATTAAATGATTTCCAAAAATTATTAGGGAATATTAATTGGATTCGGCCTAGTTTAAAAATAACTACAAGACAATTAGATCCTTTGATGAAAATGTTGGACGGAGACCTTAATCCTAAATCTACCAAGAAAATAACTCCTGCTGCATTATCCTGTATAAAATTGGTAGAAAAAGCAATGAATACAGCTAAAATACAGCAAATTAATATTGCACAAACATGGTCCTTTATAATTCTGGCTACAAGCTTTACTCCCACAGGATGTTTTTGGCAGGATGGGATACTAGAATGGATCCATTATTCCCATAACCCTGGAAAAATAGTTGCTTCATATCCCTATTTATGTGCTAATTTGATTTTAAAGTCTAGATTAAGAACTAGAGAATTATTTGGCCAAGAAATAACTAACATTATTATCCCTTATAATAAGAAACAATTAGAACATTTGATACCATTTGATGATGATTGGAAAATTGCTGTATTAACTTACACAGGTAAAATAAGCTTTCATATGCCCCAACATCCTTTGTTACATTTTTATACTGAAACCCCTGTGATATTTCCAAAGGTTTTGGTTACAGAACCTTTGGGCGGGGCATTAACTATTTTTACAGATGGATCTTCTAGCGGAAAGTCTGTGGTTTATTGCAGTACAAAACCACCATTAATATCTTCTGACCCAACTGTATCTGCACAACAGATTATTGCAGTTCTGCTAGCCTTTCAAAATTATTCAGAGGTTAACCTTTACACAGATTCCCGCTATGTGGTTTCCTTGCTTCCTGCCATTGAAACAGCTCTAGTTACTGGTCATTCTAAAGTAAAAGAGTAATTAATAAAATTACAACAGCTATTACAACAAAGAACGACAAAGGCATTTGTGGGACACATCATGGGGCATAGTAACCTCCCTGTACCTTTGTCTCAAGGGAACAAGTTAGCAGACATTAACTAAGGAAAGTCATGTAATGTCAGCTTTAGAAGAAGCTCAGGAAAGTCATAGACTACACCATCAGAATGCTAATGCCTTAAGAAAGATGTTTCAAGTGTCCTGAGAACAGGCAAGACAAATTGTAAGGGAATGTGAGGCATGCCCAGAAGTTTTTCATCCACAAAAAATGGGAGTTAATCCTAGAGGCTTAAAGCCTAGAGTTCTGTGGCAAATGGATGTTACCCATGTAACAAAATTTGGGAAACTCTGCTTTGTCCATGTTACTATAAATACTTATTCTCATGCTATGGTTGCTACAGCCCATTCTGGAGAGGCTGTGAAAGATGTTATTCAACATTTGGTTAAAGCCTTTGTAGACCTAGGAATTCCTAAGGGAATAAAAACTGACAATGCACCAGCATACACCTCCAATGCTTTTGCTAAATTTTGTGCACAATGGAAAATCGTGCACAAAACAGGGATTCCGTATAATCCCCAAGGCCAAGCAATCATAAAACGAGCTCATCAGACCTTAAAAACTCAATTGACAAGAATTAGACAGGAAGGAGAGAAGCAATACTTCCCCCATTACACTCTTAACCATGCTTTACTGGTTCTTAATCATTTCAATGCTGATGAGCAAGGAATAACCCCAATGATGAGACATTGGGGCATGGAAAAAACTACAACTTTTCCTTTACTAAAATGGAAGGATCTACTTACTGGAACCTGGCGTGGGCCAGACTTCCTGTTAACATCCAGGAGAGGCTATGCTTATGTTTTCCCACAGAATGCGGAATCCCCCATTTGGGTCCCAAACAGACTCATCAGGCCTTTCTCGGGCCCAAAAAAGAGACAGGAAGAAAATGAAAATACATCGGGAGAGAAAACTGGAGCAGAAGATAAAGACTCTCTCTATCACCACCACAGGCTAATTCAACAAAAACCGCAACACAACCTATATGGGGAAAGATCAAGAAGCTAGTTGAAAAGGCTCGGCACATTTTGTTAATGAGTTAAGTAAGGATGTTTCTCTAACATTAACAGAGCAACAAATTATTGATCCAAAATTAAAAAAAAAAACAAAAAACAAAATAGAGGCTTTGGAAAAAGTAGTCTTAAAGTTAGGGACTGAAGTCAATAATCTAAAAACCCAGCTGACAACTAGATGTCATCAGTCATTTAAATATGATACCCATTACCTTATAATGAGAGCTTAGATTGGGAAGTTACCAAAGTGCATTTACAAAAAATCTGGAAGGACAATAGCTTAATTCATGAGATAGGACAGCTACAGGAAGACATCTCAGCCCTTAGTCAAGCTCATTTGGAAACTGTGGGGATAAATTCTTTGGCAGCAGACTTACAGAGAGGATTACAAAGTCTTAATCCTTTAGATTGGTGGCACTACTTGGTTACATTTGCAGTCATAATACTAATTGTTGTATGTATTCTTGTTGTCTTTCCAGTCCTCTTCAAACTAGTCTTCTGATCCATCTTCTCTATATGAGAAGAAATTTCTCTGGCACATCTAATATATAAAAAAGTGGCAAATGCCATGCCTACTCTGGTGGAGTCTGCTTCGCATGGAACACCTGTATTCAGACCTGAGAATGGGGCTTCACAGAAGCCTATCTCTGAGAATGGGACTTCACTGAAGTCTACCTCAGAGAATGGGGCTTCAAAGAGGCCTATCTCTGAGAATGGGACTTCACTGAAGTCTACCTCAGAGAATGGGGCTTCAAAGAGGCCTACCTCCTGGAAAGGCTGGCAAGCCCCTGGGAAAGATGTGTTTCTATTCCTGTTTTTATTTTCTTCGCTGTATAGGAGTGCCTATTAATCCTTTACTGTTACTGCTGCTTGTTCTACTTACTCATGCTCAATGTTCCCTTATTCAAGGCTCTTTCTTAAAAGTGTTGATGACTTCAACATACGATGAGTGTCCAGAGAATATGACTAACTCACCAGAGTTAAGTGCTACCGTAAAAGCCCCTCTTATGGAAACTATTAGACAAGTCATAAGTAAATATAAAAGTATTGGGGGTTTCATGACATAACTTCAGCAGAAGGAATTGTTTGTAAGAGATTTACAGGAAGCTGTAGGCACGGCTAGAGCAAAAAGAGTGTATGGCTACTGGAGACTTCCCTTTAATCCTAAAGCATATACAATAGACTCATATAGATATCCTTTAGATAAGAAAGATATAGAGGGATATTTAGACCAAAAACTAAATAAGATTCTTAAAAAGTTGGTAGATGGTAGGTGGCAATGGCTTATCAGAGGAAAATGGTGGGATCCTCCATTATCTAGAGGACCCAAAGACTTCCCCCAGATCCATAGCCTTTTACAGGTGTGTATGATAAGGATGGCAACCATTGGGAAAACTACTAAGAAGAAAGAACTTCCTATTACTCTCTTTCATTTACTGAGAGACTTGCTAGATCTAGGTCTCCTTGTTACTTACTATCAAAGAAGGAACAAGAAAGATCTTATGAGACAGTTAAGGCCTCTATGGAGAAGAGTAAACGATTATGTGAAAGGGTTACAGAAAAGACACTATGAGCTTAAATTTGATATATGGCTAGATTTAACTAAGTATACTAAATATCATCATTTTGGCCACAAATTGGGGACCCTCTAAAGAATGGCAAAGAAGCCCAATTGCTTAAAAAAGATTTGAAACATATAAAGTACAAAACTAAACAAAAGTAACTATAAAGTACTAGAGTTCATGCCTTTCTGTCCAGCACCTTGCCCATGTGCTCTGGTTAATGGTTAATAGGTGATAAACATCAAAACCAATTGTATTTCTTAAAAATAGAGGTAAAGCCGAAAACAAGTGCCTATTGTCATAGCTGGTCATCCAAAAAACAAGATCAGGTGACCAGCTGGTGAACACCCAAAAATGAAGCTTTGCAGCAAGATTGTGTAATTTTTGCCCTTTCTCATGGAGACTTTTGCTATAAAAGCGTGTTATCCTCTGCAATAAATCACATTCAGCATTCATTCCTCTTCTGTGTGAGTTGCCTGTTTGCCATCTCCCCACCTGTTCCAGTACCTCCACTAGGTGTCCTCCATCGTCCCGACAGAGCCAGTCAGCGGCAGAGGTCCATTGTATCTTTGCTATCTCAATTCTCAGCAGCAAGAGGCCTTTAGTTTGGGCATTGGTATCTGTATCATGATGAAGTAAGAAAGAAGCCACTCTGGTATTATTCTGCATATATACACTGTGCAGGGTTGTCCAGCCATCTACAGTTATTGCATTTGCCACTTGAGCCACCAACTCACAGACAATGTCTAAGTGTCCACTGTAGGCTTTCTGATGAAGAGGGGTATACTCATCATTATCCCTAGTATTCACATGAGTGGCCCTTTTGGAAAGTAGTCTCCGCATTGTAGTAAGGTGAATATTTTCAGCAGCCCAATGAAGAAAGTTACTTGGATCCTTCTCCAATTTTTGTCTTGCAATTGATACCATTCCTTATTTTTTCATCTTGTTCCTCATCTTCTTAAGAATTGCCAAACCAGAGACTTTGAGTGCCAGTGGGAATGAAGTTTCCATGTATTTCCCTAATAATTCACATAGGTTGAACTGGTCAGAAAAATCTAGTGAATTTTCTGCATATCTGATTTATATCCTTTTTCCAATTTTACTATTCAAAATTATTCTAACTGGAGAGTAGGGAATTGATGGAGAACAGAGGAAAGATGTTCCTCCGTATTCAAAGGTACAGACTGAAAATGAGGACCAGTGATGTCTTCAAGTGCAGCTTATTCTAGGAATGAGAAAATATGAAATAATGCCCTCTATATAAATGGTTTGCGAAATGGCAGAGCAAAAAGTGAAATGATGCAACCAAAAATATAAAAGCAAAATAAATTAGGATAATTATAGAGCAATATATTATCTATGAGAACCATGAAATAGAGAAAGGGAGAGAGATACAGATGTGCAATGACCTAGCTAGCCACAAAATTCATGCCTCTAATCAATTGATAGAGCAAACAAAATTTTATTTTTTAAAAAAGATGGAAATAGAATTTATATATTTACTTGGAATTAGTAAATACATTTTAGTAGCCTACATAAAGAGACATAGCTTTGACCAAATTACAGACAAGAATCTAAATCCTTGCTAATTCTAGTAAATCCTTGGTAATTCTAGTAAATCCTTGGTAATTCTAGTAAAATTTCACTGAAATCAGTTGAATCACACTTTTCCTGTACAATGAAGAAAGACGTCCAAGCTAGTAAAGCAGCTAGAGAAGGCAGGAAGATTTTATCTGTGACAAAACTTTGTGGAAAATGGTATTGAGGATTTCTCACTGGTGATCCACTTGCACTGGAAGCATGATTCTGAACTATTGCTTGCTGATTCTGAACTATTGCTTTGATCATTATATTCTCCAAGAAGAAAAAATGAGAATTGATAGTTTAGGGCTACTAATACATTTTGACCTTCTCACTAAGCACCTTTAATCATCAAAATCACATGAAGAAAATAGACAGGCCTACTTTTTTATATGAACACAAGTGTCTTTTAAAAAACAAAGAATTTATGTAGTCATGCATAGGACTTTTATTTTACCAATGCCTCATACATTTTTTATAATGTTGGGTAACAATAAATAATGGATGTATTAGAAGGCTCTTAAAGCTCATATGTTCAATAGTGAGTTCTCTTACACTGTATCATGGTATTTTTTGTTTATGGTCTTAAGAAATTTACATAACTAACTTGAATTTCTGACAGGACAGTATCATCACTGTACATCTTGCTTCTATACTCTCAGTTTTACATTACTATCTAAGTATGTGCATTAGATAGTTATAGAGAAAAAAGTAGAAGCCACACTAGTGGCTCATGTCATTAATACTAGTTAATCAGAAAGATGAAATCTGAGGATTGTGTTTGAAAGCAGACCAAGAAAAAAAAGTCCATTAGATTCTGATTTTAAAGTAACCAGCAAAAACTAGAAATGGAGCTGTGGTACAAGCAATAAAATACTAGCCTTGAGAAAACTGAAATAAAAAATAAATTTTGTAAAAAGCTGTGTGTACATTAGGAAATGACCTGCTGTGTTAGGAGCCATTCCAGATGTGTAGAGGCTCTGAGTTTTGTCTACAGTTGTTCTGATAACAATAGTGTCATCTTCTTGGGGGTTAGAATATTCATGTGCTCAAGGACACCCTGAGGCCTTGGGCTACCCATTGTTGTGTGTGTGTGTGTGTGTGTGTGTGTGTGTGTGTGTGTGTGTGTGTGTGTGTGTGTGTGTGTGAGTGTGTTTGTTTCCCTCATTTTCCCCTGTCCACTTTGTGAGTGCCTGTCTGCCTATTCCTAATCTCGGATAGTGCCCCTTCTCCATTGCATACTTGCCTTTAGCCTCGATCAGGATCTGTAATCAATCTTAAATTGTCAGAGACCTGAATATTCCACTTTTCCTTTGGAGCCCAAATTCGGCTGTCCATATCTTTGTACACCTCCAGACGATTCTGGGTCAGCAGGCCAGCTGGCATATGTTCTCCCCTGCCTTTGGGGGGGCAGGGTCAGTCATGCGATGTCCTGTCATTTTCCTCAGCTGGGCCTCTGGCTGTACGTCCCACTCTCAGCAGTCTGGCAGTGGAGTAGGGGAAGGGTGGTTGCCAGTGGCTCTGACCAACTCGAGTTTGATAGCTCACTGAAGGCTAACCCAGCAAGGATGATCAGGGTTGACATGGGAGGTGAGGCCAAGGTGGCTTGGAAGTATTGGTCGATGTCTAGGAAATGTCAACATATCTTTTCACAGGTAAGTCTATCTTCCAACCCTAGCAGGGCCTCTAGACAAGTCCAGATGTCAGAATACAGAGGCACAGAGTTTGAGCTCCAGGGCCAGAGAACTAGGGGATGAGAGACTGGTATGGCCAGTGCCTCAATGTTCTGGGGCATTATCCTTGAACTGGCTATGTCCCCCTTGCGTAAGTTCTTAACCCAGTGCTAGCCACACACCGGCCACTTGTGCTGTGGAAGTGGTAGGAGCAGAGGTGAGATCTAGGATGATCAAAATCGGGATTTATGGCCTGAATGGGGTGTAGGGTGTCTTTAAAAAAGTCTTAGAGCTGGAACTCAGAGCTTGGCATTGTCCCTGAGCTTCCTTTGTTCAAAGCTAACACTCTAACACTTGAACCACAGCTCACCTTTCATCTTTTTTAGTAGCTGAGTAGACAGAAGAGTCTCACATACTTTCCTGCCTTAGCTGGCTTCAAGTTGCTGCCCTAAGAGCTCAACCACTTGAGTGGTTAGGATTTCTGGTATGAGTCTCTGGCAACTGCTAAGGATGTGTGTGTGTGTGTGTGTGTGTGTGTGTGTGTGTGTGTGTGTGTGTGTGTGTGTGTGTGTGTGTGTGTGTGTGTGTGTGTGTGTGTGTGTGTGTGTGTGTGTGTTTACCAGGGCTTAAACTCAGAGCTTAGGTGGTATCCTAGGTATCTTTAACTTGTTTGCACAAGGTTGGTGCTGTACTACTTGAACTACAGTAGCTCCACTTCCCATCTTTTTCATGATTCTTTGGAGATAAGAGTTTTTCCAGGCTAGCTTTGAATCTTGATTGATCCATAGGTCTCAGCCTTGAGTAACTAGGATTATAGGCATGAGCCACTGGCATCCAGCTGCATGGATGTCTTTTCCTAATCTCTTCTGTTCTAACAGCTGTCTACTTGCCCTGGCCTAGATCTCTGACCTCCACATCAGCTTCCACCAGCCCCTGACTGTGTGAAGAACATATAACTCAAACCTGATACCATTCTTTTTCCTCAGGGGAGGAGGTTATGTTTCATCTGAAGCCTGGGGTAGGAGGGGTAGCTGTAGATGGGTGCTCAGCTGGGAGAGAGGTAGTATGTTTTAGCCAAGAAAGGAAGTGTGGCCAGATGCTAATAGCTCATGCTCTCATACTTCTAGCTCTTCAGGAGTCTGAGATCTGAGGAGTGCCATTCAGAGGCAGCCTAGATAAAAAAGCCTGTGAGACTTTCTTCTGCAAATAACCACCCAAAACCTGGAAGAAAAGCTGTGGCTTAAGTGGTAGAGTGCTAGCCCTGAATGAAAAAAGTGAGGGACAGAGGCCAGGCCCGGAGGTCAAACCCCAGTACCACACTAAATACTGTACATAAACTGCTTTGTCAAACAGCAATTTCTATACAGCTACTTAAAGTTAATTTAAAAATATGATTAGAATAAAATACCAATCACTTTGGGAAGAAGACATAGATAGAATTGAAAGGTTGTTTACAGGAGACAAAGTAAATTTTATATCATACACTTTGAGTTGAAATTTGTTCTTGTCTTCTTACATCATTTATGAAATTGACAATACTATAGTTATGGGTCAATTTCCTTGAGAAACTTATTGTATTCTTCTGTCTTTTCACAAGAAACCATAGAGGTGATTTTTTGCCTCTTTTTTGAAAAATTGTGAACGTACCTTTCAGAGGGGTGACAATTACATGGGCAATGTAATGAGTTCATTTCTTATCAAGCGTTGTTGCCTCCTCGTTTGTTTCCCCTTTCCATCCCTTCCCATCTTCCCCCATCCCACCTCCAAGCCAAAGTTGTACATTTTGTTTTTCGACATAAAGTCTTGCACATCTCATTGCTGGAATGGGTCCACCTGTATCCCTATTTAAACAATAATTGTTCCCTCCCCTCCAGAAATTATACAAACATCAAATACAGTGAAATCAAGGCCTTACTGTGGGGGAAGGACATACAAAGAAACAAAGAAATCACCTTATACATATGTTAGAAACAAACACAAGAAAAAAAATACATTTGAATCCTTATCTTGGAGTTAATTTCTTCTAACATCAACTTATCTGACAGTTTCTGCTTGTCTCAGACATATATTAGTTATTGCAAATAAGGGAAACAATGGGACCTATGTTTCTTTGGGCCTGATTTACTTCACTTAATATAATTTTTTCCAAGTCGTTCCATTTCATAACAAATGGGGCAATGCCATCTTTTCTGATGTAGACCTAGAAATCCATTGTGTATATATACCACATTTTATTGATCCATTCATTTGCTGAGGGGTATCTGGGTTGGTGCCACATCTTAGCTCTAGTAAATAATGCTGCAATAAACATAGTTGTGCTGATAGCTTTGTTTGTGATCATTTGGGTAAATGCCCAAAAGTGGGATTGCTGGGTCATAGGGGAGCTGTAAGTGGAGTATTTTGAGGAACCTCCATACTACCTTCCAAAGTGGTTGAACAAGTATACACTCCCACCAACAATGCAGTAAGGTTCCCTTTTGTCCACATCTCCTCCAGCATCTGTTTTTATTACAATTCTTGAATATAAACATTCCAAATGGAATGAGGTGGTATCTCAATGGTGTTTTGATTTGCATTACTTTTACGGCTATGGAGGTTGTGCATTTCTTCATGTGTCTATTGGCCACCCTTCTTTCCTCTACAGAGAAGTTTCTCTTTAAGTCTTTAGCTCACTTACTCATTGGGCAGTTGTTTCTTTGAGGGTTTGTTGTTGGGCATTTTAATTATTTGAGTTTCAGGTATATTGTAGATGTGAGACCCTTGTCCATTGTATGGCTAGTGAAGATCTTCTCCAAATCCTTGGGATTTCTATTGATCTGGCTAGCTATGTCCTTTGCCAGCAGAAGCTCTGTGATTTCATGCAATCCCGTTTGTCCAAGCTTTCTTTGATTTGTTGTGTTACCTGGTTTCTATTAAGAAAATTTCTGCCTGTGCCAAGGAGACCTAGGGTATCTTGTATTCCATTCTGTACTGTTTTCAGGGTGTCTGCTTTGACTCTGAGTTCTTTGATACATTTGGTGTTGATTCTTGTTCAGGATGCTATATAAGCCTCTAGCTTTAGTTTTCTACAAGTGATCAACCGATTTAACCAGCACCCTTTACAGAAGAGGGTGTCTCTCTTCCATTCTATTTTTTAGCTCCCTTATCGAAGATTAGGTATGGGTTCATTTCTGGGATTTCAATTCTATTCCATTGGTCCTGAGGTCTGTTCTTGTGCCAGTAGCAGGCTGTTTTGATTACTATGGCTTTGTAGTGGAGTTTGAAATTTGGTATTGATATTCCTCCAGCACTGTTCTTTCTGTTAAGGATTGTTTTTGCTATTTGGGTTTTTTTTATTGTTCTATATGAATTTTTGGATTGCCTCTTCTATTTCCTTGACGAATAAGGTTAGAATACTGATATGTATCACATTGAATTTGTAGATAGCTTTGGGAAGTATTGCCATTTTCACGATGTTGATCCTTCCAATCCAAGCGCATGGGCGGTTTTTCTGCTTCCAAAGTTCCCTTTTGATTTCCTTTTTAAGGTTTTTAAAATTTTCATCATAGAGGTCCTTCACTTTTTTGGTTAATTAATTACTAGGTTTTTTATTTGTTGTGGGGCTATTATGAATGGAGTTGCCTTCCTGATTTCACCCATTATATTCGCATTGTTGTCATACAGAAAATCCATTGATTATTGAGGGTTAATTTTATACCCTGCTACTTTGCCAAATTTTGAATCAGCTTCAGTAATTTGGTAGTGGAGTCTGTGGGATACTTTAAATGGCAAATCATGTCATCTACAAAGAGGGAGAATTTTACTTCATCTTTCCCAATTTGGATCCCTTTGATGTTTGCATCTTGTCTTATTGCTGTAGCTAGGCATTTTAATGCTAAATCGAACAGAAGTGGAGAGTGTACATAAGAGGAAATGGCTTTAGTTTTTCACCATTAATTATAATGCTGGCTGTAGGTTTGTCATATACAGCCTTTATTGTGTTGATGAATGTTCCATAAATTCCTAATTTTTCCAGAAACTTCATCATAAAGGGTTGGTTGGATCTTGTCAAATGCTTTTTCTGCATCTATTGAGATAATCATATGGTTCTAATCCTTGCTGTTTGTTGATGTGACGAGTCATGTGATTTGCTATATTGAACCAGCTTTCCATCCCTGAAATGAATATTTTTTGATCGCAGTTTATGATTTTTTGGATGAATTGTTGAAATCGATTGGCCAAAATTTTGTTGAGAAGTTTTGCATCAATGTTCATCAAAGAAATGGGCCTATAGTTCTTTTTCTTTGATGAGTCCCTGCCTGGTTTTGGGATGAGGGTTATCATGGCTTCATAGAATGAGTTAGGTAGGTAACATTCTCTTTTAATTTCATTGAAGAATTGGAGGGACTATTGGTGTGGCCTCTGCTTTGAAGGCCTTGTAGAATTACACTGTAAATCCATATAGTCCTGGGCTTTTCTTAGATGGAAGGTCTCTTACTGCTGTTTCTATTTCAATGCTTGGTATGAGCCTGATAAGTTGGTTTAACTCATTGTGGTTGAGTTTCGGCATGTCGATATCTGCCAGGAAAAGGTTCATTTCTGCCACGTTTTCAAATTTATTAACGTAAAGTTTTGAGAAGTATTCCCTTATAATGTTCTGAATCTTGGTTGTTTCTGTGGTGAAGTTTCCATTCTCATCTCTGAGTTTATTTACTTGGGTGTGTTCTCTCCTTTTTCCGATAAGATTTGCTAAGTGTCTGTCAGTTTTGTTAATTTTTTCAAAAAACCAACTCTTTGTTTTGTTTATT
Source organism: Dipodomys merriami (assembly GCF_024711535.1). Lineage (NCBI taxonomy): Eukaryota > Metazoa > Chordata > Mammalia > Rodentia > Heteromyidae > Dipodomys > Dipodomys merriami. The sequence continues at coordinate 1,267,021 of NW_027202283.1, read as the reverse complement.
ATTTTTATCATTTTTAAAAGTAATTCGTTTAATTCTGATGTAATTTTAATTATTTCTTTCTGTCTCCTGGACTGGGATTTATGTTTGTGCTCTTTTTCTAGGACGTTCAGATGTCTCATTAAATTGTTGGCTTCAAATCTCTCCAATTTGTTGGTGTAGGAACTCTGAGCTCTAATCTGCCTCTGAGTACTATATTTGATGTTTCCCAGAGGAACTGGTAATTGTGTGTTAATTTTTGTTGAATATCATGAATATTTGTATTTTCTTTCTAATCACTTCCATGACCCACTGGTGATTCAACAGTGTGTTGTTCAGCCACCATGCGTTAAAGGACTTTCTTTGGTGGCTTTTGGTGTTGAGTTCTAATTTTACTCCCTTGTTGTCTGAGAGAACACAAGGTAAAAGTACAATGTTTCTGAATTTAGAGAAGTTTGCTTTGTGACCTAAAATGTGGTGTATTTTTGAAAAATATCCCATGTGCTTCTGAGGAAAACGTGTATTCTGATGGTGCTGGCCGAAATTTTTGGTAGATGTCTGTTAAATCTAATTGATCCATGCAGTTGAGGACCTCCCTATTTATTTTCAGAGCAGTTACAATAGGTTGATGATATCCTATAATATGTGGATATCAGATCCAAATTTAAATATATCACTGCACACATACAGGACCATCATATATAGCTTGTAACTTGAAATTTTAAGAAGGCAACAGTTGGGGAAAAAGAAAATGTTAGAAGGTTAATACCAAATACACAGACATGGAAAAATACAAAAAAATGTACAAATAGTGCTAATAGTAACAAAACATTTTCCTCAAGTTTTAAAGTTGAAACTATAAAAATAATACTTAATATCATCAAATAAATATGCCATGGAGAAAATTTACCATAGACATATATTTCCACATAATTTGTTGTATTTGATAACAAATGGATTAGAAGAAAATGTAATTACATGTCTGAAGATGATAATACTTTCAAGTGTCATTGACTGAATCCAGCAAAGGAAAGTAACAGAGAAGTAGAGAGTGAGAACAACCTGGGGTATGGATGAAAATACTCAGTAGAACTCAGTTAGGAAAGAATGTGCTCCATTTCCCTCATCAAAATACAACTAGGACAGCTACCTTTTGACAGAACAGTTGTGATGTACAATAGACGAGTTAATAATTTAGGTAGTAATATATTACTTTTATTTCCTAATCTTACGATGTCATTCCCAAATGATGTGAGTGATCCTAGATTTTCTGAGCCCTTGTTTCCCCCAATGTTTCTAATTCCTCCCCCTGCCAATGATTCTTCTGCTATTCTCATTTATCTTTGTTTCTGAACTGAACTCCTGTAACCTTTTGGTTCATGAGAAAGAGCTGGAGAAATATGAGGATGGCCTGAAGTCTGAGCTAACATCCACTCCAGCTTGGAGGATCTGGTGAAGGAATTCCACTTGGGTCTTAGAATCAGATATTTATTGACCTCTTTGGAATTGGAGAAACTCACTCCCTCAGGCAAAATTCAGAGAATGAGCTTTCCCAATGTCAGAAAGAACAGGTTCAAAACTAAAAGTGGCCTCAGTTCCCACAGGGCCAGTCAGAAGCCAAAAGATCACACTTTCTTCATCAAGGACCTTCTGGAAGGAACAGACTATGAGCAAATTCTAACATGGAGATTAAATGAGACTGGGCCAAAGGAGGACACAAAAGAATGACCTTCTCTTTGACTACAAGTGAGTTGTGTAGTGAAACATGACAACTTCCTTCATATACGAAAATTCGCTAGGTGAGTTATCTCACTGCCACTTTGCAGGAGGTCAGTTTCTCCAAAAGAGAAGTTGTTAAATGGTGTGACTGTCAGTTTGCTCTCTAGGCTGTTGTCTCTCTCACCCCTTCCCATGCCAGGAATGCATTGCTTCTTTCAGGCACTCAACTACTTGTCCGGACTCCTAGGCAGGATTACTGTAGGCTATTCTTTGGCTAACCTTTTGCATTTGAGGTAGAATAGGCCCAGGCTCTGCTCATGCCAAGAGGTAGATGGAAGAGGTGAGTATAAGCTCAGATTTGTACTGAAGAACAATCATATTGAAAAAAATTTAAATGAAATTAATAGTTGAGTGATTTAGGGTTTATAGCCACAAAATTTAGGTAATTATTAGTAACACATCTAGAATCATGGATTGGAAAGAGAACAGTGAATTAGGTCTAGGATACGATGCAAAAGACACACCATAGACATAACAGGAGATAAGAGTTTGAAGGAACTATTGATATAGGTCCATTTACTCTCTTAGGAGTGACCTTGGACAGGAAGCTTTTAGAATAATATCTAAAAGAGAGGGACTTGCTGGGCACTGGTGGCTCACACCTGTAATCCTAGCTACCCAGGAGGCTGAGATCTGAGTATTATGCTTCAAAGCAAGCCAAAGCTGAAAAACTCAAAAGTTGTGCTGTGGCTCAAGTGGCAGAGTACTAGCCTTGAGCTCAGGGACACTACCTAGGACCTGAGTTCAAGCTTCAGGATCAGCAAAACTACAACAAAATAATAATGATAAAAAAAATAAAAGAAGGACTTAAAGATATGCGATGGAGCCGGGCGCTGGTGGCTCATGCCTGTAATCCTAGCTACTCAGGAGGCTGAGATCTGAGGATCGTGGTTCAACGCCAGCCCGGGCAGGAGAGACCATGAGACTCCTATCTCCATTAAACCACCAGAAAAACGGAAGTGGCGCTGTAGCTCAAGTGGTAGAGTGTTCGCCTTGAGCTGAAGAGCTGAGGCACAGCCCCCAGGCCCAGAGTTCAAGCCCCACGACCAACAACAACAACAACAAAAAAGATATGCAATGGAATGTTGATCATGTGTAACTGTTTATGGAACATAAAAGGAGAGGAAATTTGGAGTAAAATAATACCTATTCATTAATAATCAAGGATGCAAACCAAATGCCAAATCCCTCTTCTCAAAAACTTCCATACTTGGGCTGGGAAGGTGGCTCAGTGGTAGAGTGCTTGCCTTGTATGCATGAGGCCCTGGGTTCGATTCTTCAGTGCCACGTAAGTAGAAAAAGCCAGAAGTGGTACTATGGCTTGAGTGGTAGAGCACTAGCATTGAGCTGAAGAGGTGAAAGGCAGTGCCCAGGCCCAAAGTTCAGACCTTTTGACCGGCCAAAATAAAAACAAACAAACAAAAAACCAAAAAACTTCCAAACTTATCTTTTCTCATAATTGAGGAGAGGCTCCTTTTACAGGAATTCTCCTTATCTAGGTCAAGGTCATTATAACTTCAGTAGACTTTCCCTGTGGAGATGTAATGCACCTAACTCTACTGAACCTAATCATGGCTAGGAAAGTATGGACATTGAGACGGTTGCCGTATTTGACCTTATGAATATATAATACTGTCAGGTATTATATATAATATATTATATATTGTGTTATGTATTAAATGTGTAATAATTTAAAATATATTATGTATTAACAGACTTCCTAATTTTAGAGGTAGGAACAAGCAACATCCTGAAAGAAAAAACTTGAATCTCTGAGTAATTTCTCTACCACAGGACAATACCACGTTTCATTCTTATTACCCAAAGAGCAACATAGGAAAGCGATGCCCATGGATGTGGTTCTCTGGATTTTGGAAACTGTGAATGTGTAAAACTCTAGCAACAGATAAATAAGTGAACATCTATGTGCACACACACTCAATCATTTTCAAGTGTAAGAATTTCTTTTCTATGCTCCCTATTCACCTACATAGAGAGTACATGAGTTGCCCTGGAATTGTCCTGGAAGATCTTTATCTGGCTAGTGTACTTCACATCCTTTGTTCTCTAAGTAGCCAAATGTTATGTATTCAACAATATTGTTACAGGCAAAGGTATCCACCCTGACACACAAGGTTTCAGAAATGCCACAAATAAGTGGGAGGTACAGCAGTACTTTTCAAAATTGAATAGATTACATATTTATTAGAAAGCTTGGAAGGAAAAAACTTGAGTGTAAGATGAAATACTTGAAGAAAACTACAGTTTTAATTACATATATCAAGGTGCTGCAATAGAAAATAAATAAAATAAAAAATAAATTACATATAATTTATTACCAAGTCTGTACAAGGAAAATAGGATATGACACATGGCATCATATGACTTGAAGTTACAATGTTCCAGGGCATTTCCCTAGGAGTAATCCTTATTAAAAAAATACAAAGACGAATCTTTTTTTTTTTTTTACCAAATTTCAAAACATAGTATATGTTATACAAAGGTAATGCAGGAAGCATGCAATTCATTGTCTTGTAAATATCATATGGTATGAAGTATCTAATTAATTGATTCATAAAAATCAATACAATGCACTTAAAACATCCAATATCTCAAGTGTCAATTTAGCAGAATACTTTCAATTTATGATGTCTATTTTGTATATAATCCAGCTCTATCCATCCCACGATTGCAGAAGGCTCTTCATGAGAAATTCCAGAGACCTGTCTCCTGTGAGTGCTCAATGTAGACCTGTTCCCATTCTCTATTATTTGGACATGGGATAGACTGAATATCTGATAAATTGCCAAAGGCAAAATTTGGGACTGGATTCCAGTAATGATATTTTGGTACTCAGAAAAAAAAAGGAAAATTGAAGACTGAGGGAAATCTACCAGATGCCTGAAAGATTTCTATCATTGTGCTAAAACTGTACCCTTCTACTGATACTTGAACAAACTGCAGTAATTGTCACTCCAACCACATATCCAAAAATTGGCTTTCCAAATATTGGCCTGTTTTCACTTTGGTAAATCAAGACACACTATTGTGGCCTTGTTTTACTTAAACTATCAGCTATGGTTGGCACAAGGGATAGTTGACCTTACCAATTTCTTAAATTTTAGGTCATCACACAATCACTTCATAGGCTTTAAACATTAAAAATACCTACCCATATAAGTCTGCATTGCATACTTATTACTGTTTTTCTTCATTTGTCATGTTTTACATATTTGTATCACAGGGCTTATTTCTATCTTAGTTCTATAATATTCCTTCTCATGGTTGTTACCACTGAGTACATGTAATTATTTCTGTTTTTTCTCCAGCTTTGTTCTTTCTTTAATTACAATGCTTAATAGCATCCTGTTTACTGACAACTCCTAGCTACTGATTTTAACAAACTAAACAGTTTCCAAAGTGAGCTTTGATCTTTATCTACAAACCAATCCCTCATTACTATTTGATTAAGTGATAACTCTTCCAGTTGTCTTGTCAAAATACTTCGGAGTCATTTCAGACTTACATACTTTTTCACACTTCATACTTAATCTATGACCAGGTTTCAAATATATTAGGAACCATATATCTATATAGTATATGTGTACTAGTACTATGACTTAAATTTGGGGCCTAGGTTCTTTTACTCTTCTTTTTGTTCAGGCTTGCAGTCTTCTATTTGAACCACAGCTCCACTTTTAGCTTTTTGGTTCTTAGTTGAAGATAAGTGACTCATGGTCTATTTACCTATTCTAGCTTGAAACTATGATCCTCTGTTTTCAGCCATCTAAATAGCTAGATTTAAAGGCATGCAACACTAAACCCATCCCTATTATATTTGAATTAAAAATAAATTTTAAGAATCAGTATTTGTAGTATTTCCAAATCAGTATGTTTTTATTTACAGTAAAACACATTGCCTTAAATGTTTTTCATTATTCCAGCTCACTTGCCAAGAAAGGAAAGGAAAAATTCACAACCAAAGAACTTCTGAATATACCAATACTCAAGCCTGCTAGCCACAATTTCTTTGATGGGAAATAACAAAGGATGATATCATCTACAGGCTAAGCAGGAGAAAATGTTCTGCACTGAAGTTACTGAAAGGTTCATGAGAATGAGGAGAAGCAACTTTATCCAGAAAGTATCACAAAGTGTTTGTGATTGTAGGTTGACACTAGTGGATAAATGTAGGCAATCTTAGAAGGTGTTCATACCGATGAAGATGAACACTGATTTCAAAGGTGTGCTTTCTTGAAGATATATTTTTTTAGCATAGTTTGTCTACCGTTGAAAGTGAGACAGTTAAGATAGGGATATTTTCTTTCCTTGTATCCTTCACAGTATAATATTAAAACCAGTTTTATACATATATTTTTATAGTAATTATAGAATATCCTTAATTATGCATATATTATAAATATATCATTTACATATTATGTAATATAATATAGTACATTTATTATGAACACTTAATTTAATTTTTCTACTCGTCTGTCCAGGTATTAAACTAGTAATATCTTTGAAAATTGATAGTAAAGTAGGGTCTTTACAATTTCTATTGCAACAAATAGCTTTACCCAATAAGTAGTTATTTATTCTGAATTGGTTTAGAAATGAAATATCATAATATAATTGAACATTCAAAAATAATTATGTAAGAACATGCCAAGGATGGAATTTAAAAAAAAAAAAACATAATATGACTCATGATTGTAATCCCAGCTACTTAGGGGCTGAAATCTATATATAGCTATATGAAGCCAGTTTGAGTTAAATGGCTCAGGGACAACACCCAGACCACAGTTCAAGCCTCAGTACTGACACAGAAAAAAATAAAGTGACTAAATCATACAAATATATTTATTGAAATAAAGTTGTCATTCTTTGTATCCTTCACAATATAATACTAAAACCAGTTTTAAACATACAGTATTTATAGAATATCAGTAATTATACATACATTATAAATATATCATTTATATGTTATGTAATATAATGCATTGCATATATTATGCATGCATAATTTATACTGATAACACTAACATCCACTAAATTGATATATGTTTTAAAATAGGGAATAGATTTTCTTATTTAAAAGACTTGTTTTTCCCTTTCCTCTCCACAAATTATACCGACATCAAATACAGTGAAAGCAGGGGTTATACTGTGGGGGAGGGACATACAAAGCAACAAAGAAATAATCTTATAAATGTGTTACAAACGAATGCATGAAAGGAAAAAAAAACATTTGAATACATAACTTAGGGCTCATTTTCCTAACATCACCTTATCTGACCTTTTCTGCTTGACTATATACTAGATACTAGATATTGCAAATAAGGGAAACCCTGGGACCTATGTTTCTTTGGCTTGGCTTACTTCACTTAATATTTTTTTTCCCAAGTCTTTATATTTCCTAAAAAATGGGGCAATGTCATTCTTTCTGATGGAGGCCTAGAATTCCATTGTGTATATATACCACATTCTCTGGATCCATTCATCTTCTGAGGGGCATCTGGGTTGTTTCCATATCTTAGCTATAGTAAATAATACTGCAATAAACATAGCTGTGCTGGTAGCTTTAGTGTGGTCTTGTTTGTAAACATTTAGATAAATGCCCAAAAGTGGGATTGTTGGGTTATAGGGGAGCTCTATGTGGATTCTTTTGAGGAACCTCCATATTACTTTCCAAAGTGGTTGAACAAGTTTACACTCCCACCAACAGTGCAGTAAGGTTCCCTTCTGTCCACATCCACTCCAGCATCTGTTGTTATTAGAGCTCTTGATTATAGCCATTCTAACTGGGGTGAGGTGATGTATCAGTGTTGTTTTGATTTGAATTTCTTTGATGGCTAGGGAGGTTGAGCATTTCTTCATGTGTCTATTGGCCATCCTTTTTTCCTCTTCAGAGAAGTTTATCTTTAAGTCTTAACCTACTTATTTATTGGGCAGTTGTTTCTTTGAGAACTTGTTGTTGGGGGATTTAATTTTTTGAGTTCCAAGTATATTTTAGATATGAGAACATTGTCCGTTGTATGGCTAGTGAAGATCTCCCAGTAGTGGGCTTTCTATTGATCTTGCTACCATGCCCTTTGCCATGCAGAATCTCTGCAATTTCATGCAATCCCATTTGTTCAACCTTTCTTTGAATGGTTGTGTTTCTGAGTTTCTATTAAGAAAATTTCTGCCTGTGCCAAGGAGACCTAGGTTTCTCCTATTCACTGACTCCACTCACAAATCACTCAGTTGATTCAAAACTTTGGCAAAGTGGCTGGGTATAAAATTAACCCTCAAAAAGCAATGGCTTTTCTGTATGCCAACAATGAGAAAATTGTGGCTGAAATCATGAAAGCAACTCCATTTGTAATAGCCCCACAAAATTAAAATACCTAGGAATTAACTTAACCAAAGAAGTGAAGGACGTCTAGGATGAAAATTTTACAACTGAAAACGGAAATCAACACAGAACTTAGAAAGTGGAAAAACATCCCGTGCTCCTGTATTGTAAGTATCAACATCGCGAAAATGTCAATATTTCCCAAGGCTATCTACAATTTCAATGGGATATCCATATTCCAACCTCATTCTTCAAGAAAATAGAACAAGCAGTCCAAAAATTCATATGGAACAATAAAAGACCTCGAATAGCAGAAATGATCCTTAACAGAAAGAACGGTCCTGGAGGAATATCAATTCCAAATTTCAATCTCTACTACAAAGCCATAGTCATCAAAACAGTTTGGTTCTGGCACAAGAACAGATTTTAGGACTAATGGAATAGAATTAATATCCCAGAAATGAACCTATAGACACAGCCATTAATCTTCGATAAGGGAGTTAAAAAATACAATGGAAGAAAGACAGGCTCTTCAGTGAATGGTGCTGGCAAAATTGGTTAATCACTTGTATAAAACTAAAACTATATCCTTATATTATCCCCCTGCACCAGAAACAATCCAAATAGATCAAAGAACTCGGAGTCAAAGCAGACACTCAAATAGTCATTTTTAAATAATGAACTTCTTAGTTCCTCTGGCTCACATATATAATCCTAGCTATAGTTAGGATTACAGGTCTGAGAAACAAACACTAGATGTGTGTTGTTCATGATGGTATTGGCATGTTTTAATATTGTTCGTTTCTTATAGTATAATGCTCTTATTTTTACTTTCACTTAGGTGGGGGAGTGTTGAACCTTCTTTGGTTGAGATGGAGCCATGTGGAAATTCTTGCCAAGTATGGCATGAAATTCAAATCCTCCTGCTCTCAGCTCCCCATGAACCTGTGATGATAGATGTATTCCATCACACAGAGCCAGGGGTTGGGGACCATTGCAGGTAAAACTACACTGGTCATGAACTGATGTCCCAAATAGCTAGCTTTATAGGCATATGCCTTCAAAACCTTGTTGTATTTCATTTCACTTTGAAGTAGTGTTTGTACATACTTAGAGATACAATGATAACACATTACATGTATAATTTATATAAAACAGTCAATATGATTAACACGTTTATCTCCTAAAACATTGAAGCTAATGTATTTTGGTAACTCCTGCCTCTGATAGTTATTTTTTGGAATACACCATAAACATGAATACATTGATAATGTGCACTAGAAGACTGGAAGTTGATAGAGATAGACAAGTTAAACTATGTGCAGTAAGTATATATTTATCTATTGCTCCTCTGAAGAACATTATCATATATTCACCATAACAATACCACCATATATTCACCATGACAATAATATTCCTGCAGTGTAGAATATTCCATTTCATAATCTTCCATCTTTTATCTTTTTAACATTCTCCTTAGAAGTATGAATGTTTTCTTGTTCCTTATAATGTTTTGAAATTATTAAGATGGAATTTAAAAAATTCATAGAATCTACTGAAATTATCTCATTTTGTTTGGTTTTGTGTTGCTAAATCATTAAGACCAACTTTTCCTGAAAGTTATGCTAGCAGAATATATCACTAAATTGTATTATAATTACATCTTATTATTGTATTTTGATATAGGTTTTTGCTGTTGCTGTTTCTTGATACAGAGTGTTGTGAAGCTGGACTGAAACATGCAATCCCACTCTCTCCAGTAACAGTGCTTTATCACCAGGTTCTGGAGACTCATAATTATAACTCTACCTAATCAGGAGGTTGAGACGTGAGATTTAGTTCAGATAGCCTGATCAGGAATTTTTATGAGTCTCTCCTCTCCAGTTCACTACGAAAAGCTTGCATTGGAACTGTGGCACAATTGGTACAGCACTATAGTCAAGGTAAAGATGCTCAGGATTGTCATATAGTCCCTGTTCAAGTCCTAAAACACCCATATGCACAGACACACGTTCACCTACATACACACACACTCCCGCACACATGTACACGCACAAAATCACAGGCAATGCTGTATCTTAAATTCTTATCCAGAGATTGGACAACAGTCCACTTATTTGTGAAGTGTTTTCCTTGATTATTTTGAAGGAGGAGGATTGTTCATGGGACACAGATGACAAGACTTTAGTGAGGAATGCTTTATAAACCACTAGCTTATAATAAAGAACAGGAGCACAATTTTTATCTTTAAATATTACATTCCTTCAAATACAGTATTTTAAAATAATAATCATTGAATTATGAGAATACAATGCAGCACCTCTTCCCTTCTCCCCTTCCCATCTGTCATAAAATATGATAAAAGTATCAAAAATACTCTCGTCTTACAAGACTGTACACCTGTAAAAATGTCTGACTATATGTGTAATGTTTGTTTTCAATACTTTTTGATTTTTCCCACCTCTAAGTACTTATCTTTTTTCCAAGTGACAGCACACAAGGGCTTCAAGAGCAAACAGAAGATTAGGAAATAAAAACCTAACAATGTCCTAGGAATACAAACAAGAAGCACATGGCAGGCTGATAGGGCCCTGAGAAGCAAAATGATTTGTGCAGGATGTGAAGAATAGTGACAAATAAGGCCTGAATCTGACCTAGGGAGGGCTCTTTGAGGCTGAGACAATGCCTGTATCTAGTTCAAGCTGAGGATGTTGGGATTAAACAATGTCCATATGTGTATAAAGTGATGTGGGAGGGGAGATTTCTGCCTCCAGTTTGTCTTTGGGATGGTCTTATGTGAGAAAGCAGCTTAGAACATTGGACTCTGAGAGATGACACTACCTCCCTCATAATGGAATTCTGAGCACCAAGTAACTGTAACTGACAGCTCAAGCCAGCTCACTTGGCCTGTGGCTCAGGAACAAGAAAGATGTTCCTGTGTTGTTTTCAAAGTTCAAGAGACTCAGGTCTCAGGCATGAGAGGTGTGAGTGCCTCACTCAATGCTGCAGACATTGGATCAGTGCTAAACTACGAAACCAATGTCCCAGGCCTTATTATAGTAAGAAAGGGAAACACAAGGCAACTCAGGCAAGGTAGAACTATGACAGGAAACCTATTTAATATCATCCTAGCCCACACTACACCCTTCTTCTTGTGTGCTTTTTTATGTGTAGACTGAGAAAATATTTACGTGTAGTTTTTAATCCACTCTATTACAATTTCTCAATTTGAAATGTACAAGTCCTTCCTGGGATGCTGTGTGCCGAGTCTTTCACAGGGAGCTATGTGCTGAGCCCTTCAAGGGGGGTTTTCTTTCATCTGGTCCTTGTTATAGCTCAACAAGTAAGATGATTGTGCTGCTGAGAAAGTTGAGGTTCAGATATGTCCCCAAAGAAGAGCCAAATTTATGTATGTAATGAACTCTAGTGACTTGTCTCCTACAGACAATTGTTTTGGTTTAGTTTTCTCCGTCATGAACCTTCAACTCAGAGCCTAGGCGCTGACTTTCCTCTTGTGCTCATGGCTAGTGCTCTACCACGTGGAGCCAAGCACACCCTTGCAGCAAAGTGTCACAGCTTAGGTGTCTTTAGCTGAGGTCTGTCATCCTGCCTGATGATCTGGGTTCCAAACTATCCCAGACACAAAAGTCCCATGAGACTATTATCTTCTATTCACCACTTAGAAACTTGAAGTGGAAGCTGGGCACTGGTGACTCATGCCTGTCATCCTAGCTACTCAGGAACCTGAGAGCTGAGGATCACAGTTCAAAGCCAGCCTGGGCAGGAGATTCCTTGAGATGCTTTCTCCAGTGAACCACCAGAAAGCCTGAGGAGCCACTGTAGCTCAAGTGGTAGAGTGCTAGACTTGAGCACCCAGTCCCAGTCTTCAATTCCTCCAACTTACAAGAAAAGAAAGAAACCTGAAATGGAGTGCTGGGAATGTGTCTTAGGGGTAGAGTGTTTTGCATGTATGAAACCCTTGGTTTGAATCCTCAGTACCATATTCCTAGAAAAAAAGCCTGAAGTGGCTCTGTGTCTCATGTGGTAGTGCACTATCTTTATACAGGATAAACTCAGGTACAGTGCTCAGGTACTGAGTTCAAGCTCCAGGACTGGTGTTTGCACATGCGCACCCCCCCACACACACAAACACAAAACAGATACCAAAAGTGGAACTGTGACACCAAATGGTGGTAAAGCGAAGAGCTTCTGCTCTGAGCTCATGGTCAGCACCCTGGCCCTGTGTTCAACCACAAAACCTAGCCACCCAGGGCCCAACTAGGAGAGGTCAAAGGTTTCAAAACCTGATGAACTTCACCAGCCATAGATGACAGGAAGCGTTGTGATTTTGCACAAGTGCTTAGAATTAGCAAGCTTCAGGAAACCTAGGGAGGCACCTTTGCCAATTAGGAATCTTTTCATTAGGTTCAGCTAACTTGTTGTCTGCCAGAAAGACCCTTGAATTAATTGTAGCAATTTGTTTCAACACTGGAACATAGTCTAACAAAGACAGGATAAGTGCAGGGAAATTGACCTGCCACAGGAGGTGGCACAAATGAAGGCTTCCTGTCAAAAGAGAGCTCTGGGGAGAGAGATAGCTTGGGGTACAAAGAGGCCTTTTTCTCCTGGCCTTCAGAATCTGCCCACACTCATCCTCACTAATTGCCCTGGATGAATTGTTTGTTATACAGTTGTACAGGAGTGAGGCCTTTTGTCTGCTTGTTACAACAATGAGGCAGACTTCCTCCAGCAGCCTTGGGTGTGCAGAAACCCTCAGGCTACACTGGGAACAGTGAGGGGAGCCCCGGAACATACACTGTCTTGAAAGCACTCTCTGTGCTATAAAATCATTCTATTCAAACCTTTCTTCATAACAACTCTGGATGTTCACTGATAAAAATACATGCATACATACACAGACACATGGTGTTACTGGCTCTTTTTTTTGTGGCAGGTCCTGAGGCTTGAACTGTGAGCTTAGGCACTGTCCCTGAGCTACTTTTGCACAAGGAAGCACTGTATTGTGTCTTAACTTATGATTACCTTAGGCCGGGGTGTAGCATTTACACCCACATATGATCCAGGCTTCCTAGGACCTGAGTTCAACTCCCAACACTGGCAAAAATGCATCAAACCAACAAAAATGGAGGAGGAAAAAACCAGTAAGTTTTACACAACTGTTTTACCTTTGTTTCATTTGCACTGTGACCATCCTGGGTCTCAATGATTCGGCGTGAAAATTGTATGTGACGTTACATGGCCGAAGGCTCCCAGTCTGTCGGTGAACCCTGAGCCCAACCCAGACACCTAGGCCCTTAGTTTGATCCTGGGACTGCCACCCACACATGTCTGAAGATCCTAGAAAACTCTTTCCTCTCTATAGGAACTAATAGTACGTTTGACATGTACTAATTGAATTACTAATTAGCTAATAATTATAAAATAAGATTGTATGCAATAAATATGGGTCAATGATTAATTTAATTAATTCTTTGTAAGTTTTCTACCGTGATTAGTTGATGGAGGCATAATTTTAGACCAAATAATTTATAGTAATAGAACATATAAAACATCACTTCATATAGAGTTATACACTAGAATCTACTTAAATGTTCATCTGTCTCTGTATACTTTTATTTATAGATGTATATACATATGTAAATACACACACACACACACACACACACACACACAGCAACCTACACATCTATTTGTTTATATATTAGCGACTTCTAGGGCTTGATCTCAGGTCATCAAATTTTCCTGCCAACTTCACTTGCATCAGACTGGTGTGTTAACATTGACCCATTCATGAAGTGGGCCTTCGAGGCCCAGAGTTCAAATCACAGAACTACCAAAAACTTAATCTTTGTGGTAGAAACCAATTGTCCCACTTGTTTTCCTTATCAGTGAAAGTCCTGGGTCTGCGGATGATGTATAATACATAGTCAAATCTATGTCCTATGTAATAGAATGTAAAAAATGTTATACATTTAATCATACTCTCTAAAATACATAAGAAATAAATAAAACACAAAATAAAATGAATAACTACACTAATTGTAATATGTAGTAAACATGTGTATGTAAATATAAATCATGTATTTAAAATGTATATGAATATTATTTTTTCGGGTGCTAGGTCTTGAATTCAACCCCTGGGAACAGGCCTGACTTTCTTGTCTTTTTTTTGGGGGGGTTGGGGGGGGCCCGGTCGTGGGGCCTGGACTCTGGGCCCGGGCACTGTCCCTCAGCTCTTCAGCTCAAGGCTAGTGCTCTACCACTTGAGCCACAGCACCACTTCTGGCTTTTTTCTTTTTGTTTATGTGGTACTGAGGAATCGAACCCAGGGCCTCAGGCATGCAAGGCAAGCACTCTACCACTGAGCCATCTTCCCAGCACCCTTTCTTGTCTTTTAGCATGGTGAGCTTTCCCTTCGCCAACAGTGCTGCAGATTTACCCAAACCCTGAATTCAAACCCCAAGTCCTGCAGAAGAAAATGGCATGAATTCCAAGCCAATGAGCTTCATAATTTTTTTAATATTTTAAATGTATGTATATATGCATGCATGTATGCATGTATGTATGTATGTATGTATGTATGTATGTATGTATGTATGTATGTATGTATGTATTTTTATTTTGTCAAGCACAGGGCTTCAACTCAGGGCATGGCAACGCTGCCTCAGCTTTGATCACTTTAGGCTGTGTTGAAGCCACTGGACCCACAGCCAAACCTGGGTTCCTGAACCTCAAAGGCTGACAGGAAATAAATAAATAAATAAAATGACACCAAAAAAAACCCCAGCAACTTGAACATGGCTGCCAGTTTTAAATTTTTTTTTCAAGTTGTCCATACTGGGTCTGAATGACATGGCTGAAAAGTGTTTGTTACCTGGCATTGCTGAAGGCTGGCAGGCTGCCACGGAAGCCATAGACCAACACAGCAACATAGGACCTGTGTTTGAAGCCCTGTCCTGACCCCTACCAATGGAGGGAGATCCTAAGAGTCTCATTCCTATTCATAGGAATACGGATGGAAGTTTATGAATATCAAGGTTGAATTAGTTTTTCCTGAATGATACTAGTATAAAATTAGAGAGTGATTTTAGGAGGCCAATGGATTTTAATGAATACTTTTTGACACATCCAAAGAGTACTATTAATTACATGGATGCAATAGTTTCGGGACAGCGGTTGATTTAATTAATAATTCATTAAAGATGAAAACAACAATAATCACATGGAGGCATAATAAATACCCAAGAATTGGTAGGAATGTAGCCTATATAACTGAATAATGTGTAGACATCTCTGGCACATTTTAAGGATATATATTTATTTGTGTACTACCATCAGCATGTCAATCTGTTCTTGTTTTGTCAACACCTGGGGCTGGATCTCAGATGCTGGGACCTGCTTGTCAGCTCCATATGCCTCATGCTGGAGTGCTGACACTCACCTATTCATGAATTGATCCATGTATGCTGTGAGTTCAAATGCCAGCACTCACAAAAATTGAATGGTGGAGTAAGAAGACTAGGGTGACAAGTTTTCTTTTTCTGTGAAAAGCCTGGGTGTCAGGTGTGAAGTTTCATACATAGGCAAATGTATATCCTATACAATAAATGTAGTAAATATTCCATGTGTAATAACATTCAATAAAATAATGGTAAATAAATGAATAAAAAATAAAATGAATAAGTACACTAAGTGCAATATGGCTAGAGGCTGCTGTGCTGGCAGTCACCAATTCATGAATTGAGCCTTCTAGGCCCCGAGTTTAGATCCCAGCACTGCCAAAAATGTAGTCTTGGAGTAAGAAGCTGAGCGTGACACATGTTTTCCTTTTCTTTTAAAGTGCTCAGTGTCAGGTAGGATGTATAATTTGGATGCAAATCTATATGCTATGTAAGAGAATGTCATAAAGGTAAGAAATGTCATAGGCGGAAGGATTGTCACTACAATAAATGAAAAACAGATTGAATTAGTAGTGAATCATTCTGGGATAAAATTAGACACAATAGTTATAGAACGTGAATTAAGTAAAATTACTATTTTATTAAGCATTAACAGAATAAAAATTACATGGAGACATAATTAAATACCTAATAATAGGTTGTAACACATGATGCATAATTTCATTATATATAGACATCTGTCTCATTCAATAAAATATGTAATTATATGTATGGATGTATATACATATATTATAAACAATAACAGGATATTAAGTAATTATTAATTAATGTTTTATTAGTTGTTCTACAGAGACAAATCATTAAGGAGACATAACTTAATACATAATAAATGGTAGTAATTATCTATAAATTAATAATATACAGACATCTCTCTTCTTATGCAATTTCTATACCTCCTGGGGCTCGGTGGTTGAGTGCTCACCTAGTAATCACAAAGCCCTGGGTTAGATTCCTCAGTGCCATATAAACAGAAAACCCAGAAGTTCTGCTGTCTTTCAATCAATTGAGCATTATCCTGGAGCACAAATGCTTAAGGCCAGTGTTTAAGCCCTTACTCAAGGCCCAGGACTGCCGCAAAAAAAGGTAGAATGTTCTAACTGCAACTACAGAAGGGCAGGACTTCAAACAACTCATCACAAAGCAAGCTAGGAGTCTGGCGCTGACAAATGCCACTTAACCTGACTTAGCCAGATGAAAGCCGCTGCAACCCAGCTACATGGAACCAGAGGCTGCTGGCTTACCCCCATCATCCAAGCTGCTCGGGGGCTATAAAACCCAGCCCTGACAGGAAGTAAGTGAGTCTCTTTGAAATGAGATGATTTTGCAGACAAGAATATTGAGGCTCAGATATGTCCCAATAGCAGGGACGAAATTATGTATTACTAAAGAGTGGGTGAGTTGTCTCCTGCAGACAATTTTTTTTGTTTTGTTTTTCCTCAGTCATGAATCTTGAACTCGGGGCCTAGGCACTGACCCTTACCTCTTGTGCTCATGGCTAGCACTCCACCATGTGGAGCCAAGGAGCCCCTTGCAGCAGATTGCCATGGCCTAGGGTTCTATAGCCAATGTCTGTCATCCTGCCTTCTCAGGAAACTGAAATCTGAGGATCTGGGTTCCAAACTATCCCTGACACAAAAGGTCCCATGAGATTATATCTCCAATTCATCACTAAGAAACCTGAAGTGGAAGCTGGGTGCTTGAGGCTCATGTTGGTCATCCTAGTTACTCAGGAGGATGAGATCTGAGGATCATGGTTCAAAGCTAGCCTGGGTAGGAAAGTCCTTGAGACACTTAGCTCCAACGAACCACCAGAAAATTTGAAGTGGCTCTGTGGCTCAAGTGGTAAAGCACAAGACTTGAGCTGAAGAGCTCAGGGACACCACCTGGCCTAGACTTCAACTCCTGCAACCGATAACAACAAAAAAGAAAGAAACTAACTAACAAACCTGAAGTAGAGGGCTGGGAATGTGCCTTAGGGGTATAGTGCTTTGCATATATGAAACCCTGGCCATGATTTCTCAGGACCACATCACTAGAAAAAAAAAGCCGGAAGTGTCTCTGTGGCTCAAGTGGGAGAGGGCTATCCTTGTACAAGAGAAACTAGGTACAGTACTCAGGTGCTGTGTTCCAGCTCCAAGACTGGTGAAAGTGTGCACACACATGGACACACACACACACAAGCAGACCAGAAGTGAAGCTATGACACAAAATGGTAAAGCACTGGGATTCCTCACTGAGCTCATGCTCAGCAACCAGGCCCTGTGTTCAACCCAAAACCTAGCCACCCAGGGCCCAAGTAGAAGAGGTCAAAGATTTCAAAACCTGATGAGCTTCACCAACCCAATATGACAGGGAGCGTTGTGATATCTGGCATACACTTGGATTTCTCAAGCTTCTGCAAACCTAGAAGAGATGGCATAGGCCCATCATTGCCATCAGTGAAACATCTCATAAGGCCCCTTGCCCGAGTTGTCTGTCAGAAGGACTCCTGAATTATATTGAGCACTGTATCTGAACACCAGTTATATTGTCTCACGAAGGCAGGATAAGTGAATAGAACTTGGCCTGCCACAGGAGGTAGCACAAATGAAGGCTTCCTGTCAACATGGAGCACTGGGGAAAGAGATAACTTTGGGTACAAAGAGGCCTTTTTCTCCTGACCGTCACAGTCCTCCCACACTCCTCCTCACTAAGTGGCCCTGATGGAATTGTTTGTTACATAGCTGTACAGAAATGAGGCCTTTTGTCTGCATATCCAGACAATGAGAGAGACTTCTTCCAGCAGGCCTTGGAGGCAGAGAAACCCTCAGCCTACACTGGGAACAGTGAAGGGAAGCCTGAAATATGTACTGTCATGAAAGCCGTCTCTGTGTTTTGAAATAATTGTATTGAATACAAATTTCCTAGCTTGGTGCCAATCATCATAGATACTCTGGAGCTTCACCTATAGGAATACATCCATATATACAAACTACATGATGTACAGGTTCTTTTTTTTTTGGGGGGGGCAGGTCCTGCAGTTGAAATATGACACTAAGGTCATATTTCAGGGGTTGTCCCTGAGCTCCTTTGTTCAAGGGTCGTGCATTAACCTTGAGTCACTGCCTCACTTCTGTGTTTTAATTTGATCTTTTAGAAATAACAGTGTCATAGACTTTCCTATGCTGGCTGGATTCAAACTCAGATTCTCTACATCTCAGCCTCCTTAGGAGGTGGAATTACAGCCAGCAGCCACTGCCACCTGCCTTCCTTTTCTTCTTCATTTTTTAATCTGGATAATCTGACTTCTTCACAAGGTCATTCCAATGGTTTGAATTTATAAGTAAACTACCAAATGTTCTTTATAGATGCTTTCTCTGAGAAGGAATCTCTCTTGTCATCTTCTCCTCTGGTCAGAGGTTGGAAGCCAAAAGTGAGAAATGAGTGTCACAGGATTTGGGAGCAAATGTCCACAAGACATACCAGTTCTGTAACTTAGCATTGAGCTGCAGTGAATTTATTGTCTCAGGATGAGAGGACCGAAAGCTGGAGCAATCTTCATGCTGTCTGCATTGCTCCTTTTGCCTATAAAATGATCTAATTAGTATGAGTGTTTTTTGTCTCCCACTTTAATTATCTAGAACACACTAGAAGCATCTTCATGTGTCTGTTTTACTCCAGTTGCTCTCGAGATTTAGACTAAGGGTTTCTGTGAATCTGCTCTTGGTGAATCCCTGAGGAAAGCCGCTTGAAGCCTCCTCAAGAGATCACAATCCAAAGGCAGCCTGAGCAGGAGAGACTGTGAGAGGCTTATCTCCAATAAGCCACCTGAAAAATAGAAGTGGAGCAGTGGCCCAAAGGGTAGAGCTCCAGCTTTGATAAAGCCAAGTAATAGATACAGTCCAGACCGGGCAGGAAAGCCTGGGAGGCGCTTATGTCCAATTAAGTGGAGTTGTGGCAGTGGTAGAGCCTCAGCCTTGAGCAAAACAGCTGAAGAATGCATCCGGCCTTGAGGATAAGCCCTGGGATGACGACAAAACATTTCAAAAAGAGAAGGCAAAAAAAATTCAAAAAAATGAGAGCCCTAACTACTAATGTGTGTATATTACCTCCCTGAGTGCAAACAGACCTTATGAAATGCTTCTGCTTTTATTTACAGATTTATTTTTCAGATATGCTCTTGTGCATACTGCCTCATTCTCTTCATTTCTGGCCCATGGCTTTTCTCTTCCAGGGTTCCAGGCATGTGACCTTATATGATGCCCACCTAAGCTCACAGTAGCCTTTATTTACATTTTATTATGAGGTAAAGGCCAGTAGAGTCACAAATCAGGTAGGGGAAGAGAAGGGTATGTTTTGTAGAAATAACCTGTATTCAGAAAATTAAACTTGGAGATGTCGGCTGGTAGCATAATTATGTAAAAACTACCACTAAGAAAAAGATAGGGGCCTGGGAATTTGGATTACTGAGAGAGTGCTTGCCTAAGATGTAAGAATCCCTGGGTTTGATTCCTCAGTAGTATGGTGTGGCTCAAGTAGTAGAATGCTAGAGACAGTGCCCAGGCCTTGAGTTCAACCCAAGAACTGGCAAAGAGATAGCTAGGTAGGTATGTAGACACCTAAGTAGATAGATGGATGGATGGATGGATGGATAGATAGATAGATAGATAGATAGATAGTAGATAGATAGATAGATAGATAGATAGATAGATAGATAGATGGATAGATGGATGGATGGATGGATAGATGGATAGATGGATAGGATAGAAGGATAGATTAGATAGATAGATAGATAGATAGATAGATAGATAGATAGATAGATAGATAGATAGATAGATAGATAGATAGATAGACAGACAGATAGATAGATAGATAGATAGATGAACCTGCTCTTGGATGTCAGGAGTACCAAAGGGAATACTTTCCATTGATGAGGCCTTCTGCAGTGTGCCATGCCACCAGCATTGCCTTCACACAACCACAGAGCAGGAAGACTGTGTCTGTTCCACTTCTCAGGAAGCCGAGGGCTCCAAAGCCAAGAAGGCAGAGCCAGGTTCTAACTCAGGTGTTCAGAGACAGAAAAGAAACAGCCCTACCTCTCTCCTTGGACTGGGGATTTGCATTAATGATGTGGAGAATGAAGGAAGGAAAAAGCACTGGCAGAGGTAGAAGGGCCTTTAAATCTGACAGATGGAGAGTCAAAAACCCACTCCCTAAAACCAGCGAGCAAGGTTTTCTACTCTGTTCCTCCCCTATCCCCCTCTAAACTGTCTCTTGATTGTTAAACTAAAGATAGCCTGAGGCTCCCTTCACCTGAGGGAGGAAGGTTAATTAGTCATTGTTTGAAGAGGCTGAGAAAAGCCTGATCCTGGTGTAACTCTAACAAATGTTTCAGGTTTCCTCCCATTGCTGGCTTTGCCAGGAATGAATGAAGTGGTTTTGCAGCTTACTTCCCTGTTGAGTGTGTTCATTCTGCCTCCCAGTCCAGCAAGCCTAGGTTTCTTCACCTTGCCTGGCTTTTGAAACTGTTTTCTGTTCCTCAAATACAGTGTTACACTGGAGGTTATTTTGCTATCAGGGCTACAGGTTGGATCCTGAGAACTTCATTTAAACCCAGGATGGGTCAATGATGTTTTTTATCCTGCATCGATAGCTCGAGAACTCTAAGAACATTTAGGGGCAAATAACTTCTCATTACCAAAGGAAATCTAAGAAGCTGTTGAATATCTGATCTTGCAGAAGTGGAAGTCAAAGTGTCATAGACTTTCCTGCCCTGCCTGGCTTCACCCTGTGATGCTCAGAACTCAGCCTCCTGAGCTAGGGTGATGGGCATGAGGTTCAGAACTGTAATGACATTGACAATACAAGTCAACTGCTTATCACAAAGGGCTTGGGGAGCATATTAAGCCTTTCAACATTGGACGTTTCAGAACCCTCTAGGACACAAGGTTATAATGCTAGAGACAGAGAGCCTCAGCATATGGATCTGCTACACTTGAACAATGAACTCAGACTCCAATTCTGGTGTACATCAGCGTTCATTTTCCAGATAATGTTCTCATAATTAGCAAATAAGAAAAGTACTTTGATTATCCCCCACTTTTTTCCTGTTTTGTTTCTTGAACTCAAGCCTGGGCACTGTCCCTAAGCCCTTCAGCTCAAGGTGAACCCTACCACTTGAGCCACAGCACCATGTGGGGTCTTTTGGTGGTTTATTGGAGAAAAGAGTCTAACTGTTTTTCCTTTCCTAGGCTGTCTTTGAACTGTGGTCTTTAGATCTCAGCTTCTTGAGAAGCTAGGGTTCCAGGTGTGAGCCACTGGCATCTGGCCATTTGTTTTTGCCAGTCCTGGGGCTTGATCTTAGGGCCTGGGTACTGTCTCTGAGCTCCTTTTTATCAAGCCTAGCACTGTACCACTTGAGCCACTCCAGAGCTTCTGGCTCTTTATGAGTATGTGGCACTGAGGATTCAAACCTTGGCAATTATGCATGCTGAGTGAGCTCTTTACCACTCAGCCACATTTCTAACCCCACCCTTGCAATTTTATCCCTCAACTTGCCTATCCTCATGAAAAGGCTTCTGAGTATAAATCATCTAAAAAATCCCTAGAGGAAGATGTCCAGAGATAAAGAAGTCAAATATCATACTTGGGAGAGACTCTAAACATGTGAAGACCGTGACAAATGCCTCCATTTAATTATGTATCATATTTCAACACTTAATATAGTATTAAGGAAAAATGAGTCAATGTCTTAAATTATTTTGTATAATTTTAAAATAAATATGTGTATAATAACACTAACTACAATAAACAATAAATGAATCAAATAATAAATATATACAAAATCAATAATAAAAAATCATAATATGTAATTAGCAGACATATGTAAGTTTATATCATATATTACACATATGTAGAAATATTTTTTCTTTTTCTTTTCTTTTTTTCTTTTTATTTTTTGGGTCCAGTCATGGGGCCTGAACTCTGGGCCTAGGCACTGTCCCTCAGCTCTTCAGCTCAAGGCTAGCACTCTGCCTCTTGAGCCACAGCCCCACTTCCGGCTTTTTTCTTTTTGCTTATGTGGTGCTGAGAAATCGAACCCAGGGCCTCAGGCAAGCTAGGCAAGCGCTCTACCATTGAGCCAACTTCCCAGCCCCTAGAAATATTTTTTTTTCTATTGCAGGACCTGCATTCAGTCCCTGGTAACTCTAGCCTGAATTTCTTTTCCTCAAGGATAGTGAGCCTTGCCTTCCCACATGGATCAAAAGAGTTACCTGGACGGTGAGATCAGATCCCAGTAATGGCAGAAATACTGGTCCCAGTTCCAAGACAGTGACTTAATTTTTTTTAATAAAAGCAGTTATGTTTATTCAGTTCCATAGTGAACATTAAAAAACAAAGCAGTGTAGAATTTTGTACAGCTATTCAGACATCCTTCCCTTACTCCCAAAATGCTTCTCTGAGTATTACATTGTTTCTTCTTTTGTGCACTTTTTATTGTAAAAATGTTGTACAGAGGGTTGCAATTACATGAACATGGTAAAGAGTACATTTCCTATTGAGCATTGTTGCCTCCTTCTTTGTTTCCCCCTACCATCCCTTCCCTCCCATCTCCACAACTTCTCCCCCTGCCAAGGTCAGTGACTTAATTTTTTAATAAATTTTGGCTTGGCATGGGGTTTGAACTCAAGTAGTGGCAACTCTGCACCTTCCCTCACATGGCTACGGATTTACCAAGAGCCTGAGTTCAAATCCCAGGCTAGAAAGAAAACTGGCAGATATGCCAAACCAGGGAGATTTTTTTAAATTTACTTACTTACTTACTTAGTTCTTTTATTTATTCTTTTTTTTTTCCAACCACGGGGCTTGAACTCAGGTCGTGCCAGCTCTACCTCAGCCTCAATCATCTAGGCTGGTTGCAGACTCCAGACCCATAGCCAATCTTGGGATCTTAGGCCCAGAGGGTTTGTAAGAAGAAAAAAAAGTGGTAAAGCACAAAATGTGGTGAGCTGCAGAGGGCTGGGGGGTTTTACGTTTTTTTCTTTGGATGGTTACCATCCCGGGTCTGAATGACAGGGCTGCAAAGTGGACCTGACCTGACATTCCTGAAGTCTGGAGAGCTATCAGGGAAGCTACAGCCAACCTGTCAACATAGGCTCCGGGTTCAAATCCTAGTCCTGACACCTACCAATGGCAGGAGATCACTAGAATAGTTTGTGCATCAGTCGAGTGTAAAATTGTATGCAATATTCCTAGAATGTTAATTGATCTTAATTAATAGTTTATTAAGCATGAAAAGAATAATATTCCTTCAATGTTGGTATAATAAATACCTAAGAGTTGGTCAGAACGTAGTAGATGTCATTCAGTCATAGACAGACTGGCACTTTTTACCAATATATATTTTTTGGATACCACCGTCTGCCTCCCCATGTATGGCTGTTTTGTACAAACCTGGGGCTTGATCTCAGTGCATGGGAACCATCTGACAGCTTCACTGGCTAGAGGCTGCTGTTCTCACACTCACCCATTCATGAATTGGGCCTACAAGGCCCTGAGTTCAGATCCCAGCACTGTCAATAATTTAATCTTGGAATAAGAAGCCGAGTGTGACACATGTTTTCCTTTTCTGGGAGAGTCCTGGATGTCAGGCATGATAGAGAACACATCGACAAATCTAGATGCTATGTGATAGTATATAAACAATGTAATAAATGGTATAAGTGTCATAAGCGTCAATAAAATAAATGGTAAATAAATGAATAAATCAAGAAATAAAATGAATAACCACACCAAACAGGATATGGACTGAATATCTGAATGGAAGTATAAGTCCTATTTTTAAAATGTATATAAGGAGTATGTTTTCCAGGACTGAGGCTTGAATTCAGGCCTAGAGAACAGTCCTGACTTTGTTGTCTTCAAGCATAGTGAGATTCCCCTTTCCCCACAGTGCTGCCTATTTACCCAGACCTGGAGTTCAAATTCCAGGCTTCGCAGAAAAAAATGGCACGAATTGCAAACCAGGGAGATAAGTAATCGTTTTATTATGTATTTAATTGTCTTAATTTTTTAATTTTGTATTTTTTTAATTTTTTAAATTTTTTTGGCCATGCACATGGCTTGAACTCAATCGTCCCAGCTCTGTCTCAGCTTCTTCACATTAGGCTGGGGTGCAGCCTCAGGAACCAAAGCTGATCCTGGAATCCTAAGACCCTAGTTCTGACAGGAAACCAAAATGAAAATGTCACCAAAAAAAAAGCTGCAAGCTGCACATTGTAAGTGGTTTCTTGGATGTGGTTCCTTGCGTGGTGACTATCCTGGGTCTGAATGACATGGTTGCCACGCACAGGTGACTTGTCATTGCTGAGGGCTGGCGAACTTTCAGAAAAGCCATAGTTCAACCCCGCAACAGAGTCCCTGAGTTCAAATTCCAGTCCTGACACCTACCAATGGCAAGAGATCACAAGAGACTCCTGCCCATGCATAAAAGTTCTGATTGAATGAGTAGTCTGTGTATCAGTCGAGTATCAAATTAGACACAATAATCCTAGGACACAGACTGCATTTAATTAATGGTTAATTAGGCATGAAAAGAATAATATTACTTCAATGGAGGCATAATAAATACCTAAGACTGGTTAGGAACCTAGTAGATGTCATTGAATACTAGATACACGGCTCTGACACTCTGTACTAATATGCATTTATTGGTATACTACCGCTTGCCTATCCATGTATAGCTATTTTGGCCACCTCTGGGGCTTGATCTCAGCGCCTGCCAAAAATTTCAACATGGAGTAAGAAGCCAAGTGTGACACTTGTTTTCCTTTTCTGGGAGAGTGCTGGGTGTCAGGCATGATGGAGAACAAGTCTACAAATCTAGATGCTATGGGATAGGATGTAAACAATGTAATACATGGTTAGGTGTCATCAAAGTCAATAAAACAAACGGTAAATAAATGAATAAAACAAAAAATACAATGAATAACCACACCAAACATTATATAGACTGAACAACTGTACGGAAGTTCAATCCTATCTTTAAAATGTATATAAGGAGTATGACTGGGGCATGAATTCAGGCCCAGGGAACAGGATTGACTTTTTGGTCTTCAAGCACAGTGAGCTTCCCCTTCCCCCACAGTGCAACAGAGTTACCCAGACCCTGAGTTCTAATCCCAGGCCTTGAAGAGTAAAAATGGCACATTTCAAGCCAAGGAGCTTCATTAGCATTTTTAATATTGTTTTAAGCTCACTTTGCCTTTATTTGAAACATTTTGATTTTATAACATGAGAGTTTTTTTTAAAGGGGTTTAAACTTTTACATTTCAGCATAGCACATTGGTTTTTCTATTTTGACCATCTGCCATGAAGAGTGAGAATGAAAATGAGGATATAATTTCTCCCTAGAAGTTTGGGAAAGTTGATGTTATTTCTTCTTCTTCTTCTTCTTCTTCTTCTTCTTCTTCTTCTTCTTCTTCTTCTTCTTCTTCTTCTTCTTCTTCTTCTTCTTCTTCTTCTTCTTCTTCTTCTTCTTCTTCTTCTTGTCCTTGTCCTTGTCCTTGTCCTTGTCCTTGTCCTTGTCCTTGTCCTTGTCCTTGTCCTTGTTCTTCTTCTTCTTCTTCTTCTTCTTCTTCTTCTTCTTCTTCTTCTTCTTCTTCTTCTTCTTCTTCTTCTTCTTCTTCTTCTTCTTCTTCTTCTTCTTCTTCTTCTTCTTCTTCTTCTTCTTCTTGTCGGTCGTGGGGCTTGAACTTTAGGCTTGGGCACTTTCCCTGTGATCTTCAGCTCAAGACAAGCGCTCACCCGCTTGAGCCACAGAACCACTTCCAGGCTTCTAGTGGTTTACTGGAGATAAGAGTCTCACAAACCTGAGATCTCAGCCTCCTGAGTAGCTAGGATTACGGGCATGAGCCACCCGTGCCCAATAGTTTATGTTATTTCTATTTTGAATTATTTGTATAATTATAAAATGTCTGCAATTGTGTCGTGTGAGTTTTCCTCAGTGCCTACCACGAAATACACTAGGGGAGTCTTCATACCACAAAAGGTTGGGTTTCTGAATATAAACTCACTTCATTGAGGACAGTAGTACTTGTAAGCATTTTGGGAATAAACTGGATTGTAAAATGAAAAACAAAAACATTGGTACTGAAATGTAGCTCAGTAGTGGAGTAGTTGCCTGAAGAGCATAAGACCCTGGAAGAAAAGTTTCCTAAAGCTCAGAATGTTAGAATTTTGTATGAACAAACTTCTGCCTTATTTTTTTGTCTGTGGTGGGGCTTGAACTCTGATTGGGCATTATCCCTGCACTCTATAGCTCTATGTGAGCACTCTACAGCTTGAGCCACAGCGCCACTTCCAGTTTTCTAGTGGTTTATTGGAGATAAGAGTCTCACGGATTTTCCTGCAGGGGCTTGCCTTGAACTGCCATCCTCAGATATCAGCCTCCTGAGGAGCTAGTATTATAGGCATAAGCCACTGACGCCTGGTGCATGAAGAAACATTTTAAGATCGATTCCGCAGAAAGAAATTTGGAATATATTTTTAGTACAAATAATTTATAGTGCCACTAATATAAATATAAAGGCACTAATTCAGAAGTATTTGTTCATTGGCTGGTTTCTTAGTTTATTCACATATATACATAAGTAATTTTATATATACATATATTATTAAAAACATGGCTTTGAAGTGTACCTAAGAGCATATGTGCTAATGTAAATTTATACAACTGCACAAGCTTGATATTTTTTTCAGTTTGTTGGTACCATAAATTAGGTGGGATTTGTGTGTTGTTTAGTTCTCTGTTTTTGGAGGATTTCTCTCCCCTTTATCCCCCTACCCCCCCTCCCCGCAATTGAACTCAGCTTGCTCTTTCTTGGCTTGGTTGTTCATAGCTGATTTTCTATCACTTCAGCCATACTTGTAGCCTGGCTTTTTGCCAGTTAATTAGAGATGATGTTTCTCAGGCTCTGCTGCCTGGATTGGCTTTGAAACTTCATCTTCTACTTCTCACCTCCTGAGTAGCTGGGATTACAGATGTGAGCCACTGGGGTGCCTAGGGATAAATTAGACTTTGGTTGGTGTATTCTTTCTGTTTTTCTAAGCATGGGATGATATACTATAGAATTTCAGTGAATGTCCTGGGTCTGAAGTAAGATACATAATACATATGCAAATCTGTATAGTACTCATAAGATATAATCAATTTAATACATAAGTGTAATAATAGTCAACAAAAATAATGAATCAATAAAAAAATAAAATAAATACACTCGAAGCAATTTTAATAAACATAAGTATGTAGATATTAATTATTTCAAATGTGGATGAATATTACTTTAACAGGGCTAGGGATTGAATTCAGGCCTAGGGAACAGGCCTGAATTACTTGTCTTCAAAGAGGGTGAATTTCCTTGTCCCCCACAGTGCATAACAGTTACACAGTCTCTGAGTTCAATTCCCAGGCCTGGCAGAAAAAAATAGGCACGAATTCCAAGCCAGGGAGCTTTAGTTTGATATATATCTGGCCTTGGGAACTGTCCTTGCACTCTTCAGCTCAAGGCAAGCACTATACTGCTTAAGCCACAGCACCACTTCCAGTTTTCTAGTGGTTTATTGGAGAGCAGAATCTCAAGGACTTTCCTGCCCAGGCTGGCTTTGAACAGTGATTTTCAGATCTCAGCGTCCTGAGTAGCTAAGAGTACAGGCGTGAACCACCAGCGCCCGACTATTTTTAATATTTTTAAATTATTTGAACCAGGATGTTGCACTTGCTGAGCAAGTGTTTTGCCTCTGGGCTACATCCCAACCCTCTCCAATGCTTCCTGATCACTTACCTCTGCTACCATTCTCGACAATCCCACATGTAACCACTCATTTCTCATTTCCCATTTGCTTTACTGCATATGTACATTGAGTATTCTGACTGTATTTGTCCTCTGTTTCCTTTATTATTAATCCATCTCTCCCTCCACAAACCCCTCACCTAAACCCCAAATGTCACACACACACACACACACACACACACACACACACACTGGAATTTTCTGTAACCATTAGGTAAGAACATAATTATGTCTTTTGCAGGGAGAAGATATCTGGAAAATATACTGAGTGAAATAATTCAGGCCCAAGCATATTTTCTCTCACATGTGGATTTTTTTTTTGGGGGGGGGTCCAGTCGTGGGGCCTGAACTCTGGTCCTGGGCACTGTCCCTCAGCTCTTTAGCTCAAGGCTAGTGCTCTACCAATTGAGCCACAGCACCACTTCCGGCTTTTTTCTTTTTGCTTATGTGGTGCTGAGGAATTGAAACCAGGTCCTCATGCATGCAAGGCAAGCACTCTAGCACTGAGCCATTTTCCCAGTCCATCACATGTGGATTTTTGTGTGTTTGTGAATGCATAATACAAACTCCCATATAAACACATACATGGGGGTATATGTATATGTACAGAATCAAGCTGACTGAAGAATTGTATATGCAGGAGTGTAATTGGATGGAGTAAATTCTTCAAAAGGAGTCATATTTAAGCTAAACTTTTTGTATCAGAATAACGGCCCAATTTCTGATTTAAGATATATATTACAAGCTACTAAAACCAAGCCAATATAATTTCATAAAAGGACAAACAAATCTATTATGATAGACCAGAAATAAATCTATGTAACATAAATGAATCTCAAAGCAGTTGTTTAGGAAAGGTAGCTGGATCTCACAAAACATTCCTTAAAATTTCCATTATGTTATGATCAAATTAGGAAAGTCCAAAGTATGTCTAATGATTGTATAAATTCTGTGGCTTGGGACAACAGCTTGCTGGTGCAACCCCAGCTACCATAGAGGTGTCAGTAGGAGGCTAATCATCAGATGTCTGCTTAGGTAAAAAGCACATGACACTCTAAAAAACGACAAAAATTATGACAAAAGGAAACAAAGTATGGTTCAAGTGGCAGAGAACCTGCCCAGCAAGTGTGTGGTGCTGCGTTCCAATTCCAGTATTGCCCCCAAATTAAGAAGTAACAATGCTTGATAGGAAATGTACTAATTACCTTGCTCATGTAACTGTAACCCCTCTGTACATTTTTTTACAATAAAGAATGTATTAAAAGGCCAAAGATTTATATGATCTGAAGAGAAACTGTATGTCCCTCCCTCATGATATAACCCCTGTTTTCACTGTATTTGATGTTGGTATACTTTGTGGAGGGGAAGGGAAAAAACAAATTGTTTAAATAAGGATACAGGTAGAACCATTGCAACAAAGAGATGTAAAAGATGTTATGTCGAAAAACAAACTTTACAACTTTGGCTGGGGAGGGGAAGGGGGTAGCAGGGAACAGGGGTGGGATGGGGGAGGGGAGATGGGAAGGGATGGGAAGGGGAAACAAAGGAAGAAGCAACAATGCTTGATAAAAAATGTACTCATTACCTTGCCCATGTAATTGTAACCCCTCTGTATGGTATTTTCACAATAAAAATGTATTAAAAAAGGAGTCTTATTTCAAAGATAAAACAATAAATAAATGCGTTGAAATTCTCTGATAACAATCATAATTGTTATGACTCCTTGGAAGGAAAGAAGTTGGAGTATCTTCATAGATGTTAATGGAAGGAAGAAGAACGCACGCCCTTCCCCCAAATATGCTGCTTTGGTGAGTTTTAGGATTGTTGTCAGAAAAGCTACATGCAATAGCAGATAAAAGAGATCCCCTTACGCAACACCCTTCTTCCAAAGCCAGGAGATTAAAAACTCCCATGAAAAAATTGCAATCTCAGAACAGAAAAATAAAATAAAATAACTAAAAGCAAACTCTTAGACCTGGAGTGACAGAAATGAGAATTCTGGGGTGGGGGGAATTTGTTAAAACTACTTTTGGGGATGAGAAGGTGGCTTAGTGGTAGAGGCTTGTCTAGCATGTATGAAGCCCTGGGTTCGATTTCTCAGTACCACATCAACAGAAAAAGCCAGAGGTGGTGCTTTGGCTTAAGTGCTAGCCTTAAGCAAAAGGATCTCCAGTGACAGTGCTCAGGCCCTGACTTCAACCCCAGGACTGGCAACAACAACAACAACAACAAACAAACAAAACTACTATCTTCTCTTTACTGTCCATATCATTCATTTATTTTCATTTTATATAACTTCTTCTCTTCACTTCATATGAAAGCATGTGTGCTCTGTTACTTCATTTTTTTTATCCAGGTCACATAACATTTAAATTTGTTTGCATTTGTCCTACAAATCTATCAACTTTGTCAGTTTAATTAAGCCCTACGGGGCATCCTAAGAGAGCACAGGTCCAGTGTTACCATTCCTACACTGTCATCATTCTTCTTTGTTTGGCTGGGGATGTTGGGGATGTTGCAAGATCCTTAATTGCTTGGAAATATGGACAGTTCTTTGCATTACTTTCTTTGTGTGTCTGTCCACATTTTTCTATGACTTTAATTTTTTCTAATTCTGTTTTTTCAATAAAATCTAGTCTAATCAAATTTGGAAATTGAGACAAATGACTAAGGATAAAAAAAATGTGAACATCACATGACTACTCACTTTTGTGGATCCAATCAGGAAACTGATAGAGTGACTTAGAGAACTTTTTAAGTTGCAGTAAATTTACAGAGTTGCTTACAACCTTCTACCTTTGTGCTGCATGTTACATTTTTTCCCACTCTTGGGGCTTGAATATCCTGCTTGGATGCTGTCCTTGAGCTTCTAGCATTCTACATGAGCCACAGTTTATTTATGGCTTTTGTGGTAGTTTATAGGAGACAGTCCCCTGAGTTTTCCTGACCAGGCTGGCTACCAACTGCAACCTAAGATCTCAACTTCTTGAGTAGCTAGGTTTTCAGAAATGAGCCACCAGATCCTTTGGCTTGCATGTTGTAATTTTTTATGCTATTCTGGCTTTTCATCTTAGCAAGCTGTAACCCCAGTGGTTATACAAATTACTATTAAATTCTATATTAATACCATGTGGCTCCTGATAGCTTGAAGAGATTTTGACTGCTTAGGTCTTTATCAATCTTTGTTTCATCTATTTATATTTATCATATGCATTGCTCTCTAAAAATGTATAGAATAGTGTGAATGTTTACCTCCAAAACATAGGGTGAAACCAAACCCTCATTGTGAAAGTAAAAGGAGGCTGAATTTGGGGAAAAGTGATTAAATTATGAGGATTCCAGCTTCATGAATGGAGTTTGTGCTTTAAATAAAGGAACGAGGTGGTGCACCTCTTTTTACATGGGAAGGAAGATACAGCATTGACCCATTTCCCACATGAGGATGAATGAAGAGGCATTGTCTAAGAAAGAAACAAGGAGACTGCCCCCAGAGGCCAGATCAGCATTTGATAGCAACTGAGCTATTCGAACCTATATAATCATAAAAAAATACACCTATATTGTTCATAAATAGCCCACATATGTTTTAATTATGGTAACATACAGGAGCAAAGATGAAGAGGTTTAGTTATGATAGTGAAATGTTGAAATATTTGTAGTATGTTATCTATTTAGAAACCTTGAAAAATTACTGACTAAAGGTAAAGAAAATATGTTTCATGTTTCCATGATCCTCACTTGCAGGTCTTTTTTTTTGCTAATATCTTAATGTTCTTAAGTATATATGAAAGCATATGTGCATATATTTTTATTGATTTTTAGACTGAATCTGAAATTCATTATACTATTGCATTTGTACTTGTACTATCTTCTCTACTTAATCCAAAGATGAGAGCCCTGAATTGGTGGACCACATCTATAATCCTCACTACTCAGGAGGCTGAGATTTGAAGAATGGTAGTTCAAAACCAGCCACACAGGAAATTCTATAAGACTTCATTTAGAAATAATTTAAAAAGAGAATAATTTGGTAGAACATAATCCATAAGCAAGGAACGCCATGTGTGAGCACAGGCTCTGAGTTTAAGCCCATATACAGATACAGGCAAGGGAAGAAAGAAGAAAAAAAGGAAAGAAAGGAAGGAAGGAAGGAAGGAAGGAGGGAGGGAGGGAGGGAGGGAGGGAGATATACAGAGAAAAAAGATACAGAGAGAGAGAGAGAGAGAGAGAGAGAGAGAGAGAGAGAGAGAGAGAGAGAGAGAGAGAGAGAGAGAGAGAGAGAGAGAGAGAGAGAACACTGAAGCTATTCCTATAGCCAAAGAAGCAAGAAGCCCTAAGAAAAGAATGGCACTTGTAACAGGAATCACAGAATACTTACAGTGTCAGGACCTAGATGTTCCTTCTACGGCATTTGTGTGATGCAAGAGCCATCATTATCTTCCTGTTATTTGAAAAGGATCCATTTGAAATTGAGGCACAAATCAGAAACTTGGGGATAGAAGATCTCCAATGAGTAGTTGCTTTGTCAGGAAGCCAGTGCAGAAAACAGAGCTGGAGAGGCCTAGTGTACTGATCTCTAATGAAATCACCACGGAGACCAGGGTCAGAAACACTGTCATGGGTGTGTTTTGCCCCATGAACCAGCAGAAGAAGCACTAGACATCTCTAAATCTTTGAATTGTACAGTGGAGTTAAAGAAAATGATAAAAAAGAGAAATAACCATGATAACATCTAAAATAATGACATCTGTGTTTGATTTCAGAATAAAAGTATGTGATTTAAACTAAATAATAGAGGACTTGGAAAGAAAATTAACCATTTCAATAATTAAAAAAGTAGAAACAAACTCAACACCAGGTTAATGAAAAGGAGAAAAATCTAACTTTAAGCAATATATTTACTTTGTTTACTAGAGTTTAGTTGTTTTATTAATATCCCAAGGATAAATTAGGATATATGTGAAATATATAATACATTTTTATACCTCAATTGTATCATTTTAGTGTGCTATGAATTTTCATTGTAGAACTTATAGATAATATATGAATTCATGCATGTATATATATACACGAACCAACATATACATTTCAAAGATTCTTCTACCTCATATAAATAGCTCAGAAAGAGAACTCTTCATTGTAGTGTTTTAGATGTTTGAATCACTGATGAATACTGTTATAACTCAGATTACATACCTGGTGTAGTCTCAAAGTTTTAGATGTAACTACAAGGTCAACATTTTAGCTTCCCCAAAATGAAAGTGTATTTCTTAGTCCTTTCCAAAGTATATGATGAGAAGAAGTGATAAGAGGCTTAGATTACTGAGAAACTCATTCATTTAAGCTTCGCATGAAATTGCTGCTGCCATATTCATTCTATATATTTAAAATTGAAATATCATAGAAAATCATTGCAAAAGCAAGCTATATTATATAGAAGAACAAAACTTCAAGACATTAATACATATTAACACATTAATTTTCAGACTCATTTTGCTGATGTCATTATGATGTTGGTTCTGATTAATAAATATTATTATAAACTATAAAATGGTCTTTATTATTTCTAAATGAGAGCAGAGTTCAGGGAATCCCTTAGCCACCAAGAAAGAAAGAACGAAGGAAAACTAAACTATCACTGACATTAGTTTTGCCTAGAACTGATTCTATGTATTCAATGCATTATGTGTATCATTATCTCAGCATGTGTTCATAGACTCATAGATTGGGTATAATAACCTCATAATATTCCAAGATATCTTGATTTGCTGGCAGCCTCAGTGATCTGCTTATTTACTTATGAAATCACAAATTATACTGGTTTCAATGTAGTTTTAAAGAGGTATTGAGTGGGATTGTAGACACATACATACCATCTCACAGTATTAATATCTTGGTGTGTTCATGTCTTGATTAGGCAAAATAAAGAATCAAGTAAAATTAAATTTAAAAACCAATGGAATGTACAACACTGAGAGTGAATCCTAATTTAAACTATAGATTTTGATTAACAATGATATGTCAATGCAGATCCAACAAATTCATTGAATACACCACCCAAATGCACAATAGAAAATATTCTTAAGAAAAAATTTTCATGAAGAGTATGCTCTGTACCTCTTGGAAACATATTTTTCTTGTGTGATTATGTAATTTGAAGATATTCTCTTTCGAGGTCTCTGATAATTTGTGTGCTTTTAAGTTAGATATTTTAAAATATAATTTCATTGTCATTTTCCACATAGTGTATACTGAAGAGTGGTTGCATTTGTTCACGTTTCTTTTCCCGATTTCTGCACCCTCCCATTGCCCCCAATAAAAAGAAAAACAATCACAACCAACAACAAAAACAATAACCCATGTTTCCACTTCTTGTTTGTATGTGAATACCTAGAGTCTTGCAATTTACTTGATAATAAAGTTTACCAGTATATAAATACATAATATATACACAGTTATATATAATATAAATGAATATATTATTAACATATATATTTGTGTGTATTTTATCTATTGTGTATTGATAGAAACACATTTGAACTATATGTTTATAAATAATACTGATACACACTGTATACAATTAAATATACATGTTTCCTGTCTTATGATGGTGCACTTTGTATTGTTGAAGTTTACAAAAGTTTGAAAGGGGCACACCTTGAGAAGTAATTTTACTTCAGTTGTTGAATTTTGATATGTTTCTAACTAGACACATATGGTAGATTACTCTCTGTTACAAACTGGGCAGCTGTGCTGATCCTCAACCACATGCAGCACTGTAATCCCAACGTAAACAGCTGACTTCTGGATGCTGTGTTGCAGGTATGTTTTTTATATAAGTGTGCAATAAGTGACAGGAGGTATTCAATAATTTATTATAAAATTGTCTTTGTGTTGGATGATATCACCTACTAAACTCTAATTTATGTATTGTGTGAGCACTTGGGGTTATTTAAGCTAAGTTTTTAATTGAATAATTTAATTTGTGTGTGTGAAAATTACAAAAATCTATACTAATTCCTTATTAGGAAGAAAGCAAGAGAAAAAAGAGAAAATATCTGTCATTATTTAAAAGTTGTATTTCTATTATCTGATATCTGTAGTGCAACTATATTGGATGAACTATACGATTCTGATGCCATTTTCCTTCATGAAGTTATCCGAATTATATTTTGAGCTGCTTTCATAACTTCAATTCCTATATTTCTCTTAACTTTCTCACTTGAGGAAACCACAAAAACAACAGAAGCCTCTAGTATATACTTATGGGATGACTGGAGCTTCTCTTTCTTTTGAAATGTATTTTTCATGGGTTTTACAAAGACTTGTGATGTGCCTTTTATTGAACTAAGATTTTATTCTTTATCTTTTGGTACTGGTGCCTGGAGAAACAACTTCAAAATAGTACTAAAAATATTAAAAGATTCTTCCAAAGTTTCAGTATTTTTAAATATCCCCAAATCTCATAAGGCTACAGCTTGTAATGTGAAAAAGAAATCTCTCTCTTCTCCTCTCATAATTATCCTGAACTCTTGGAATATAGAATGCAAATTAAAAATTCTGTTTTGTCAAATCTTTTAAATAGGGATACAGGTGGACCCATTGCAACAATGAGATTTGTCGAAAGCGAACTTTACAACTCTGGTGGGAGGGGTCGGGGGGAGTGGGGAGGTTTGGGGGGCAGGGGGAGGATGGGACGAGATGGGAAGGGGAAACAAAGGAGGAGGCTACAATGCTTGATAAATAATGTACTCATTGTCTT
Source organism: Dipodomys merriami (assembly GCF_024711535.1). NCBI lineage: Eukaryota > Metazoa > Chordata > Mammalia > Rodentia > Heteromyidae > Dipodomys > Dipodomys merriami. The sequence continues at coordinate 1,230,853 of NW_027202283.1, read as the reverse complement.
GCCCAGGTAATTGGAACCCCTCTGTACAGTATTTTCACAATAAAAAAAGGAAAAAGTTATGTTTTGTTACAGAATAGGTTCATTAATTTGGGTGGTTTATGCCATATTTTTGTGTCGTTATAGAGTAGCAGCCAATGCTTGATGTAGTTAGGAGGGGGTGTGGTTTAGAATAAATTTTATTTTATTGAAAAATTGTGTACTTGATCACCATTGGTTAATATGAAGAACAAGCTATGCTCAAATGATGAAATAATAGCAATATTTTGCTTTGCTCTGCTGTAACTTTTACCTATAATTGATGCAGTTAAAATTTGGCCAGTTGATCAACTGGAAAATTAGTGATCAAATATTTTACCAACAATCATTTAAAATAGGTGTAACCATGACTTAATTACTTTAAGATGTAGTTATATACAATTCAGATGCCAAAGTACTCACAATGAGAACCATGTTATGTAAACATGTTCTATGAGCTCTGGTGTTCCCTATCCTTATGTTTTGCCCTCCATCTCTGTGTAAAAAAATCTGTATTTCTTCTATAGTGCTTGCAATGGAGAATAGATGGACTATTTCTCTTAGAAATGACAATGCTGGTTTAAGTGATGTCACAGAGACGATTGCCTCTTTTTTCATACCTTTCTCAGTGTAGAAAATCTACATTATGATTGATCTGAAGTAAGAGAATGTAAGAACTTAGCTTTTCATTTGGTTGTTATTATTTTTTTCCAATTCTACCACATTTTCCCTGAAAGGTGTGATTGTGTAGAAGAAAAAGATTCCACAACTTTCATCTACAATTGTCTAGAATTTAGTCTCTGTAGCTCAAACTTTCCCCGATTTCTTGACAATGGAGAGAGAGAAAATGACTGGAAGCCTGACTCTATTAAAGAAGGAAAAATAATTCACAAAACCTGTTAATAATAATGTTAGATAGTTGTGAGCTTCTGCAATACTATTTTGCATCCTAGGACGTGGATATCTTGTTTATATAGAAACGAGGTTTTGTCTTTTTTTCATGCTGGTCTTTAGGCTTGAACTCAGAGACTAGGTGCTGTCCGAAAGCATTTTTTTTGACAGTTTGGGACTTGAACTCAGGGCTTGGGCACAATCCCTTAGCTTCTTTTTCTCAAGGCTAGCCTTCTAACACTTGAGTTAGAGCATCACCTCCAGCCTTTTCTGTTTATGTTGTACTGAGGAATCGAAACCAGGTCTTCATTCATGGTAGGCGAGCATTCTACCACTAAGCCACATTCCCAGCACCTACCAAAATATTTTGCTCAAGGCCAATGCTCTAGCACTTGAACCGCAGCTCCAGTTCTGGGTTTATTGTTTTTTTTTGCTTTGTTTTGTGTGTATGTGATTTATTTCCTGCCTAGGCTGGCTTCTAACTATGATCCACAGACTTCAGCCTAGTGAGTATCTGGTATTCAGTTCATGTAGAGTTTTTAACAGAAGTTAAATGATTAGAAAACTAAAGCACTTTTTAAGGAGAAAACTGTAACACGAAGTGATCTCCAGTTTTGTAATCTACCCACTGGAGCAAATGTAGGGTGTTTCAAATACATTTCTAGACTCTTCCCTCTGTTTGGGAATGAGGGGGGGGGAATTTGCTGATGGCAGATTTCCTTCAGTCATTCCTCTAGGTAAGGCAGTATTCTGGGTTGCATTATGTTACCCTGGGCTAAATTTGATCCTCAAATTCTTAAAAAGAAATAATAGTTCGTATACAATTCGCCTGGTCAGTTCACAAACTGCCAAATTATAAACAAAAGATCATTGAAGATTTGTTGTTAGGGGATTAAATTTTTTGAGTTCCAGGTATATTTTAGATATGAAACCCTTGTCCGGTGTATGGCTAGTAAAGATCTGGCTTTCTATTGATCTTGCTAGCTATGTCCTTTGCCATGCAGAAGCTCTACAACTTCATGCAATCCCATTTGTCCAACAACCCATTTGTTGTGTTTCCGGGTCTCTATTAAGAAAATTTCAGCCTGTGCCAAGGAGACCTAGGGTTTCTCCTAATCCATCCTGTAATGTTTTCAGAGTGTCTGCTTTGACTCCGAGGTCTTTGGTCCATTTGGAGTTGATTCTGGTGCAGCGTGATATATAAGGATCTAGTTTTAGTTTTCTGCAAGTAGTTAGCCAATTTTGCCAGCACCATTTACTGAAGAGGCTGTCTTTCTTCCATTCTATGTTTTTAGCTCCCTTATCGAAGAATAGATGGCTATAGGTCCGTAGGTTCATTTCTGGGTTTTCAATTCTATTCCATTGGTCCTGAGGTCTGTTCTTGTGCCAGTACCAAGATGTTTTGATTTACTATGGCTTTGTAGTAGAGTTTCAAATTTGGTATTAATATTCCTCCAGCAGTGTTCTTTCCGTTGAGGATCGTTTTTGCTATTCGGGGTCTTTTATTGTTCCATATGAATTTTTGAATTGCTTCTTTTATTTCCTTGAAGAATGAGATTGGAATTTGATAGGTTTCCCATTGAATTTGTAGATAGCCTTGGGAAGCATTGCCATTTTCATGATGATTGTCTTTCCAATCCAGTTGCATGGGCGTTTTTGCCACATTCTAAGTTCAGATTGATTTCGTTTTTCAAGTTTTTAAAGTTTTTATCATAGAGCACCTTCATTTCTTTGGATAAGTTAATTCCTAGGATTTTGTGGGGCTATTATGAATGGAGCTGCTTTCCTAATTTCAGCCACACTTTTCTCATTGTTGGCATACAGAAAAGCCAATAAATAATTGGTCCAAAGACTTAAAGAGACCTCCATACTGCTTTCCAAAGTGCTTAAACAAGTTTACATTCACACCAATAATGAAGTAAGGTTCCCTTCTGTCCACATTCCCTCCAGCATCTGTTGTTGTTAGAGTTCTTGATTTTTGCCATTATAATTGGAGTGAGGTGGTATCTAAATGTTGTTTTGATTTGCATTTCTTTTATGGCTAGGGGTGTTGAGTATTTCTCCATGTGTCTATTGGCCATCCTTCTTTCTTCTTCAGAGAAGTTTCTCAAGTCTTTCACCCCAACCCAGATGCCCCTCAGTAGATGAAGGGATCAATAAAATGTGGTATATATATACACAACGGAATTGTATGCCTCCATCAGAAAGAATGACATTGCCCCATTTGTTAGGAAATGGAAAGACTTGGAAAAAATTATATTAAGCGAAGTAAGCCAGGCCCAAAGAAACATAGGCCCCATGGTTTACCTTATTTGCAATATCTAGTATATGTATGAGTCAAGCAGAAAAGGTCAGATAATGTGATGTTAAGAAAATTAACCCTGAGATATGTATTTTAATGTTTTTATGCATGTGTTTCTAACGTATTTATAAGATTAATTCTTTGTTGCTTTGTATGTCCCTCCCCCAGAGTATAACCCCTGCTTTCAATGTATTTGATGTCAGTATAACTTGTGGAGGAGATGGAGAAAAAAAAGTCGTTTAAGGATACAAGTGGACCTGTTACAACAATGAGAAGTACAAGTTGTCATGTCCAAAACGAGCTTTACAACGTTGGTGCGGGGTGGGGGGGGAGGGAGGGAGAAGGATTGGGACTGGGTTGGGGAGGGGGAAGGCTGGGAAGGGTTGTGAAGGGTAAACAAAGGAGGAGGCTGCAATGCTTGGTAAGAAATGTACGCATTATCCTGCCCATGTAATTGTAACCCCTCTGTACAGTATGTTCACAAATAAAAAAAAAGACACACACACACACAAAAAAAAGACTTAAAGAGAAACTTCTCTGAAGAGGAAAGAAGGATGGCCAATACACACATGAAGAATTCTCAACCTTCCTGGCCATAAAAGAAATGCAAATCAAAATGACATTGAGAAACCACCTCACTCCAGTTAGAATGGCTAAAATCAAGAACTCTAAAAACAACAGAAGCTGGAGGGGATGGGGACAATAGGGAAACTTACTGCATTGTTGGTGGGAGTGTAAACTTGTTCAAACACTTTGGAAAGTAGTATGGAGGTTCCTCAAAAGACTCCACATAGAGCTCCCATATGACCCAGCAATCCCACTTTTGGGCATTTACCCAAATGTTTACAAACAAGACCACACTAAAGCTACCAGCACGACTATGTTTACTGCAGCACTATTTACTATAGATAAGATATGAAGACAGACTAGATATTATAGAACAAGAACATACAACCATCCAAGACAAGTCCAAGAAATATGATAGATCTATCCAACACCTGGAAGACACCATCAGAAGGCCTAATCTAAGGATAATGGGTGTAGAGGAGCACCTAGAAACAGAAGTTAATGGTCTAGGAAATTTGTTTAACAGGATCCTAGCAGAGAACTTCCCTAACATACAAAAAGATAGGCCTATCCAGATACAAGAAGCTTTTAGAACACCAAATAGACCAGACCAGAATAGGACATCCCACTGTCACATTATAATCCAGACAGGATCAACTCAGACCAAGGAAAAGATCCTTAAAGCTGTCAAGGAGAAAAGGGTAATCACCTATAAAGGGAAACCAATTAGAATCACCTCAGATTTCTCAGCAGACAATCAAAGCAAGAAGAGCCTGGAATGATGTATGCCATGCCCTAAAAACAAACAAATATCAACCAAGAATACTGTAACCAGCTAAACTCTCCTTCATAACTGAAGGCCAAATAAAAACCTTCCATAGCAAAGAAAAATTGAAACAATACATCTCCACCAAACCAGCCCTACAAAAGATTCTTAAAGATGTCCTACACATAGAAAACCAACAAGACCGCAACAAAGGCCAAGAAACTGCACCCAAACTGAGAATCCAAGAACCATAGGAAGAACCCAGTTTTTGCAGTCCCCAAGAAGGTGGATAACATGGCAGGAACTCCCAAATACCTCTCAGTCCTATCTCTTAACGTTAACGGACTGAACTCTCCAATAAAGCGACATAGACTGTCTAGTTGGATTAAAAAACAAGACCCTTCTATCTGCTGCCTGCAGGAGTCACATCTTGCCCCTAAAAACAAACACATTTTCAATGTTAAAGGCTGGAACAATATCTACCAAACAAACGGCCCCCATAAACAGGCGGGAGTTGCAATCCTTATATCAGATAAAATAGACTTCAAATTAAAATTCGTGAGAAGAGATAAAGAAGGTCGCTACATACTAATTAAAGGATCTCTCCTTTAGGAGGATATTACAATTCTAAATATCTATTCGCCAAACAATGGAGCACCCAAATTTATCAAAGAAACACTACTTTCACTCAAATCCAATATAGATCCAAAGACATTAATTGTTGGGGATTTTAACACACCACTCTCCCCACTAGATAGATCAACTCGGCAAAAACTCAACAGAGAAACCGCAGATCTAAACAACTGCATAGATCAACTAGACTTAACAGACATCTACCGAACATTTCACCCAGCAGCATCAGAATACACGTTTTTCTCAGCAGCACATGGAACATTTTCTAAAATAGACCACATTTTAGGCCACAAAGCAAACTTGTCTAAACCCAAAACATTGAAGTTATACCTTGCATTCTCTCTGACCACAAGGGAATAAAATTAGAACTCAACACCAAAAGCCACCAAAGAAAGTCTGGTATCACATGGAGGCTGAACAACACACTGCTGAACCAAGAGTGGGTCCTGGAAGAGATGAGAAAGGAAATTGAAATGTTCATGCTATTCAACAAAAAAGGAACACACAAATTACCAGTTCCTCTGGGACACAGCAAAGGCAGTACTCAGAGGCAAGTTTATAGCTCTGAGCTCCTATATCAACAAACTGGAGAGATCTGAAACTAGCAATTTAATGACACATCTAAACCTCCTTGAAAAAGAGCAGCAAGATAAACCTCAATCCAGTAGACAGAAAGAAATAATCAAAATTAAATCAGAATTAAATGAATTAGAATCCAAAAAAACTATAGAACAAATCAACAAAAAAAAGATTTGGTTCTTTGAAAAACTTAACCAAATTGACAGACCCTTAGCAAATCTTATCAGAAAAAGAAGAGAACACACCCAAATTAATAAACTCAGAGATGAGAATGGAAACATCACCACAAAAACAACCAAGATTCAGAACATTATAAGGGAATACTTCTCAAAACTTTATGCTAATAAGGTTGAGAACGTGACAGAAATGGACTTCTTCCTAGCAAATATTGACATGCTAAAACTAAACCAAGATGAGTTAAACTATCTTAACAGGCCCATATCAAGCACTGAAATAGAAACAGCAATAAGAGACCTCCCAGCTAAGAAAAGTCCAGGACCAGATGGTTTTACAGCGGAATTTTACAAGGCCTTCAAAGAAGAGCTCACACCAATACTCCTCAAATTCTTCAATGAAATTGAAAGAGAAAGCTCACTACCGAACACATTCTATGAAGCCATCAAAACCCTCATCCCAAAACCAGGCAGGGACTCATCAAAGAAAGAGAACTATAGACCCATTTCTTTGATGAACATTGATGCAAAACTTCTCAAGAAATTTTTGGCTAATCGACTTAAACAATTCATCCAAAAAATCATACACCACGATCAAACAGGATTCATTTCAGGGATGCAAAGCTGGTTCAATATACACAAATCAATTAATATTATTTATCACATCAACAGGAGCAAGAATAAGAACCACATGGTTAACTCAAGAGATGCAGAAAAAGCATTCGACAAGATCCAACACCCCTTCATGATGAAGGTTTTGGAAAAATTAGGAATCCATGGAACATTCCTCAATACAATAAAGGCTGTATATGACAAACCTACTGCCAGCATTATACTCAATGTTGAAAAACTAAAGCCATTTCCTCTTCATTCAGGAACAAGACAAGGATGCCCACTCTCTCCACTTCTCTTCAATCTAGTATTAGAATGCCTAGCTAAAGCAATAAGACAAGATGCAGACATAAAGGGGATCCAAATAGGGAAAGAAGAAATAAAACTCTCCCTCTTTGCAGATGACATGATCTTGTACTTAAAGGATCCCATAGACTCCACTCCCAAATTACTCAAGCTGATTCAAAACTTTGGCAAAGTAGCAGGTTATAAAATTAACCCCCCAAAATCAATGGCTTTTCTGTATTCCAACAATGAGAAAAGTGTGGCTGAAATTAGGAAAGCAACTTCATTTGTAATAGCCCCACAAAAAATAAAATACGTAGGAATTAACTTAACTAAAGAAGTGAAGGACCTCTATGATGAAAATTTTTAAATCTTGAAAAGGAAATCAACACAGAACTAAAAAATGGCAAAGCCTCCCTTGCTCCTGGATTGGAAAGATTAGCATCGTGAAAATGGCAATACTTCCCAAGGCTATCTACAAATTCAACGCAATACCTATCAAAATTCCATCCTCATTCTTCAAGGAAATAGAAGAGGCAATCCAAAAATTCGTATGGAACAATAAAAGACCCCGAATAGCAAAAATGCTCTTCAATGGAAAGAACACTGCTGGAGGAATATCAATACCAAATTTCATACTCTACTATAAAGCCATAGTAATCAAAACAGCTTGGAATTGGCATAAGAACAGACCTCAGGACCAATGGAATAGAATTGAAAACCCAGAAATGAACCTAAAGACCTATAGCCATCTAATCTTCGATAAGGGAGCTAAAACAATAGAATGGAACAAAGACAGTCTCTTCAGTAAATGGTGCTGGCAAAATTGGTTAACTACATGTAGAAAACTAAAGCTAGATCCTTATATATCACCCTGCACCAGAATCAACTCCAAATGGATCAAAGACCTGGAAGTCAAAGGAAACACTCTGAAAACATTACAGGATGGAATAGGAGAAACCCTAGGTCTCCTTGGCTCAGGCCGAAATTTTTTGAATAGAGACCCGGAAACACAACAAATCAAAGAAAGGTTGGACAAATGGGATTGCATAAAGTTGCAGAGCTTCTGCAGGGCAAATGACATAGCTAGCAAGATCAATAGAAAGCTCACGGATTGGGAGAAGATCTTTACTAGCGATACAACGGACAAAGGTTTCATATCTAAAATATACTTGGAACTCAAAAAATTAAAACCCCCAACAACAAATACTCAAAGAAACAACAACCCAATAAATAACTGGGTGAAATACTTGAAGAGAAACTTCCCTCAAGAAGAAAGAAAGATGGCCAATAGACACATGAAGAAATGTTCAATATCCCTAGCCATAAAAGAAATGCAAATCAAAACAACATTGAGATATCACCTCACTCCAGTTAGAACGGCAAAAATCAAGAACTTTAGCAACAACAGATGCTGGAGGGGATGTGGACAGAAAGGAACCTTACTTCATTGTTGGTGGGAATGTAAACTTGTTCAACCACTTTGGAAAGCAGTATGGAGGTTCCTCAAAAGACTCCACATAGAATTCCCCTACGACCCAGCAATCCCACTTTTGGGCATTTACTCAAATGTTTACAAACAAGACCACACTAAAGCTACCAGCACAACAATGTTTATTGCAGCATTATTTACCATAGCTAAGATATGGAACCAACCCAGATGCCCCTCAGTAGATGAATGGATCAAGAAAATGTGGTATATATACACAATGGAATTCTATGCCTCCATCAGAAAGAATGACATTGCCCCATTTGTTAAGAAATGGAAAAACTTGGAAAAAATTATATTAAGTGAAGTAAGCCAGGCCCAAAGAAACATAGGTCCCATGGTTTCCCTTATTTGCAATATCTAGTATATGCATGAGTCAAGCGGAAAAGGTCAGATAATGTGATGTCAGGAAAATGAACCCTTAGATATGTATTTTAATGTTTTTTTTTCTTTCATGCATGTTTTTCTAACGTATTTATAAGATTATCTCTTTGTTGCTTTGTTTGTCCCTCCCCCACAGTATAACTCCTGCTTTCCCTATATTTGATGTCAGTATAACCTGAGGAGGAGATGGGGAAAAACCAGTTGTTTAAGGATACAGGTGGACCTGTTGCAACAATGAGAAGTACAATTTGACATGTCCAAAACGAGCTTTACAACGTCGGTGCGGGGGGGGGGGGGGGAATGGGGGGAAGGAGAAGGATTGGGATTGGGGGGGGAGGGGGGAGGCTGGGAAGGGACGTGAAGGGTAAACAAAAGGCGGAGGCTGCAATGCTTGTTAAGAAATGTACGCATTATCCTGCCCATGTAATTGTAACCCCTCTGTACAGTATGCTCACAAATAAAATAAAATAAAATAAAATAAAAATAAATAAATAAATTAATTAATTTTTAAAAAAGATATGGAGCCAACCCAGATACCCCTCAGGAAATGAATGGATCAAAAAATGTGGTATATATACACAATGGAATTCTATGCCTCCATCAGAAAGAATGACATTGCCTCATTTGTTAGGAAATGGAAAGACTTGGAAAAAATTATATTAAGTGAAGTAAGCCAGGCCCAATGAAACATAGGTCTGATGGTTTCCATTATTTCCAATATCTAGTATATGTCTCAGTCAAGCAGAAAAGTTCAGATAAGGTGATATTAGGGAAATGAGCCCTCAGATATGTATTCAAATGTTTTTTTTTCTTTCATGCGATTGTTTCTAACACATTTACAAGATTATTTCTTTGTTGCTTTGTATGTTCCTCCCCCACAGTATAATCCCTGCTTTCACTGTATTTGATTTCGGTATGATTTGGGAAGGGGAAGGGGAAAAACAAATCATTTAAATAATTATACAGGTGTACTCAATGCAACAATGAGATGTACAGGTCGTTATATCGAAAAATGAACTTTACAACTTTGGTGCGATGAGGGGCTAATGGGGAGGATTGGACGGAGGGGTCGGGGGTGAGGACCGGAAGGGATGGGAAAGGGAACCAAAGGAGGAGGCTACAACGATTGATAAGAAATATACTCATTATCTTGACCATGTAATTGTAACCCCTCTGTACAGTATTTTTACAATAAAAAGATAAAATAAAATAAAATAAATAAAAAATAAAAACAAAAGTTCAGGCTTCAAATTGGCACTCTTAACCGTAAAAGCATATTGCAACTGGACCTGATTTGCTGTACCTTTCTAAGTGTCCTGAGTCTCTTTGTGTCCGGGTCTGTATATCTCTCTCAAAATTGTGACCTTAGGAGGGTGACAAATATAGGTGGCTTTAACCATGATGTGTTTAGGTCTTCCGATATTTGGACTGAAAATAAACATAAGGATTAAACTCGTTAACCTTACCTCAAAGCTTTACATGTTTAATCACAATTCTTCTTCTTTTTATAGAAAATCATTTCTACACACGTACAATTTAATATTATTAAACTGAATTAAATATAATCCGGTAATGAATTGGCACCAATCCAGTTATTACTATCAATAAATCCATCATTCAAACTGTTACTCAGCAAGTCTATAGCATGCTAATTTTCAGAACCGCATCTATCATTAGAAGGATGTGTATATGCAATGGAAAATTTATTAAGTACAGACATCCCTTCTATGACATTTGGCATGCTGTTGTGTGTTAAAAATAACAACATTGTCCTTAGAGTCTCTTGTGAAACACTGAATTTGAGTATTTGTAAATGTGGCATCTTTCTAAGTTATTTACATGTCAATCTTCTGTTCACCATCATCCATGTCTCCTTTTCAAATTAAGTAGATAAACTTTATTATCATTAGAACACTTTTGTTTTTCCAATAGGAAGGATTAGGCGAAGTCTCTTTGTAAGTATAATTATGATTCCATCATGGTCATTATCCTTAATAATCCTTTTCATATACATGCATGTTTATTTTCTCATTCTGACAAACTGATATCCTAGGACGATAAATTTATGAAAGGGTGGAGCATGTTTAGTCAATACATTTCTCTCAGGGACAATTTGTTCTTAGTTAAGAGAAGAATAATAAAGCTAAAAATCTATTTTTGTGTTATTTTTTGGAATGTTCGAAGAAAATGTCTCTATAGTTGACTGATGTTTGTTCTAGCTCTATTTTTTTCTGTGGGACTGGAAAATCTAATTAGTCATTTGAATTTTACATAATTGTCTTCTGGCAACTCAGTACATGCCTGTCCTAGTCTTCCACGTTGATATCAGCATATTATGTTCTGATATCCTTAATTAGTCTATCTGTATAGATTTAAATGGTTTGCTTACTACCAACAAAAGCTCTATTCATACAATATTTTTGAAGTAGTAGAAAATTTTTCTAGTTTAATGATAATTGTCTTAAATATTTACTGACTGTAGTTCCAATGGGCTATGCTTCAAACTGATTAATTAGATATTTTTTCATGTAATGCTTCATAGCTCAGCTTGCTTTTTTAAATAATTTCTCTTTGTAGTAGTTACTCAAATGAATTAATTCATAGTGTCTCATATATGGGAAGCACTTTTAATGTATGCTTTAAATAACATGACTACTATATAAACTGAAATATTTGAAGAAATAGGACTGTTAAAACATGAAAATAAGGACAGTGACATTGCAAGTATAAGAAAGAAAAGAAAATAGAATTCTATTATGAATATAAACAACATTTTCTTTATCCATTCATCTACTGAAGGGCATCGGGTTTGGTTCCATATCTTAGCTATGGTAAATAAAGCTGCAATAAACATAGTCATGCTGGTAACTTTAGTGTGGTCTTGTTTTTGATCATTTGGGTAAATGCCCAAAAGTGGGATTGCTGGGTCATAGGGGAGCTCTATGTGGAATCTATTGAGGAACCCCCATACTGCTTTCTGAAGTGGTTGAACAAGTTTACACTACCACCAACAATGCAGTATGGTTCCCTTCTGTCCACATCCCCTCCAGCATCTGTTTTTATTAGAGTTCTTGATTATAGCCATCCTACATGGGATGAGGTGTTATCTCAATGTTGTTTTGATTTGCATTTCTTTTATGTCTAGAGAGGTTGAACATTTCTTCATGTGTCTATTGGCCACCTGTCTTTCCTCTTCAGAGAAGTTTCTCTTTAACTCTTTAGCCCACTTTTTTATTGGGCAGTTGTTTCTTTGAAGATTTGTTTTAGGGGGATTTAATTTTTTAAGTTCCAGGTATATTTTAGATCTGAGACCCTTGTCTGTTGTATGGCTAGTGAAGATGTTCTCCTAATTTCTTCCGAAATGGAAAGACTTGGAAAAAATTATATTAAGTGAAGTAAGCCAGGCCCAAAGAAACATAGGTCCCATGGTTTCCCTTATTTGCAATAACTAGTATATGTCTGAGTCAAGCAGAAAAGGTCAGATAATTTGATGTTAGGGAAATGAACCCCAAGATAAGATTCAAATGATTTTTTGTTTTTTTTCTTTCATGTAATTGTTTTTAACATATTTATAAGATGATTTCTATGTTACTTTGTATATCGCTCCCCCAGTTATAATCCATGCTTTCACTGTATTTGATATTTGTATAATTTGTGGAGGGGAAGGGAAAAAACAAATCGCTTAACTAGGGATATAGGTAGACCCATTGCAAAAATTAGATATACACGTCGTTATGTGGAAAAATGAACTTTACAACTTTGATGGAGGATGAGGGGAGGATCAGGTGGAGGTGGGAGGGGAGTATGGGAAGGGATGGGCAGGGGAAACAAAGAGGAGGCAACAATGCTTCATATGAAATGTACTCATTATCTTGCCCATGTAATTGTAACTCCTCTGTATGGTATTCTCACAATAAAAAAGAAAAGAAAACAGAATTACAGCTTGTAAGGAAAGCTTTTGATTTATTGGAAAGTCAATACTTAAAGAAGTAAGGAGAATGTCAGGTTTTAAAAATTCCTAGACATGATTACATGGCTCACTCACTAAGAAAAATAGCATTGAATACACTTAGCTTTGATATAGAATGATACAGCAATTAATATTCTATAAGAAACTAGTATTCAGTAAGCAATTGAAGGAAGATGCTATTACTTAAAATAATAGGCTTAGTTGGGTCAACAACTCAAAACGTGGACTAAGCCTTTATAGTAGAGTTTTAAATTTGGTATTGATATTCCACCAGCAGTGTTCTTTCCGTTGAGGAGCGTTTTTGCTATTCGGGGTCTTTTATTGTTCCATATGAATTTTTGGATTGCCTCTTCCATTTCCTTGAAGAATGAGGTTGGAATTTGCTTGGTACTCACATAAGAACAGAACTCAGAACCAATGGAATAGAACTGAAAACCTAGAAATGAACCTACAGACCTAATGTCAACTAATCTTCGATAAGGGAGCTAAAATAGTAGAATGGAAGAAAGACAGCCTCTTCAGTAAATGGTGCTGGCAAAAGAGCTTAACTACTTGTAGAAAACTAAAGCTAGATCCGTATAAATCACCCTGCACCAGAATCAACTCCAAATGGATCAAAGATCTTGGAGTCAAAGCAGACATTCTGAAAACATTACAGGATGGAATAGGAGAAACCCTAGGTCTGCTTGACTCAGGCCGAAATTTTCTGAATAGAGACACAGAAACACAACAAATCCAAGAAAGGTTGGACAAATGGGATTGCATGAAGGTCCAGAGCTTCTGCACGGCAAAGAACAGAGCTAGCAAGATCAATAGAAAGCCCACAGATTGGGAGAAGATCTTCACTAGCCATACAACGGACAAGGGTCAAATATTTAAAATATACTTGGAACTCAAAAAGTTGAATACCCCAACAACAAATCCTCAGAAAACAACTGCCCAATAAATAAGTGGGCTAAAGACTTGAAGAGAAACTTCTCTGAAGATGAAAGAAGGATAACCAATAGACTCATGAAGAAATGCTCAACCTACCTAGCCATAAAAGAAATGCAAGTCAAAACAAAATTGAGATAACACCTCACCCCAGTTAGAATGGCTGTAATCAAGAATTCTAACAACAACAGATGCTGGAGGGGATGTGGACAGAAGGGAACCTTACTTTATTGTTGGTGAGAGTGTAAACTTGTTCAACCACTTTGGAAAGCAGTATGGAGGTTCCTCAAAAGACTACATATAGAACTTCCCTATGACCCAGCAATCCCACTTTTGGGCATTTACCCAAATGTTTACAAACAAGACCACACTAAAGCTACCAGCACAACAATGTTTATTGCAGCATTATTTACCATAGCTAAGATATGGATCCAACCCAGAGACCCCTCAATAGATGAATGGACCAAGAAAATGTGTTATATATATACACAATAGAATTCTATGCCTCCATCAGAAAGAATGACATTGTCCCATTTGTTAGGCAATGGAAAAACTTGGAAAAAATTATATTAAGTGAAGTAAGCCAAGCCCAAAGAAACATAGGCCCCATGGTTTCCCTTATTTGCAATATGTAGTATATGTATGAGTCAAGCAGAAAAGGTCAGATAATATGATGTTAGGAAAATGAAACCTTAGATATGTATTTAAATGCTTTTTTTCTTTCATGCATTTGTTTCTAACTCATTTATAAGATTATTTCTTTGTTGCTTTGTATGTCTCTCCCCCACAGTATAACCCCTGCTTTCACTATATTTGATGTCGGTATAATTTTTGGAGGAGATGGGGAAAAACAAGTCGTCAAGGATTCAGGTGGACCCGTTGCAACAATTCAAAGTACAAGTTGTCCTGTCGAAAACGAACTTTACAACTTTGGTGGGGATGGGAGGGGGAGGTTGGGTAGGGGAGCGGGGTGGGGGGAGGCTGGGAAGGGATGTAAAGGGTAAACAAAGGAGGAGGCTGCAATGCTTGATAAGAAATGTACTCAATATCTTGCCCATGTAATTGTAACCCTTCTGTACAGTATGTTCACAAAAAATAAAAATTAAAATTAAAAAAAAACTTGGACTAACTGAATCAATGGAAAATAAGTCATCACGTAAGAACTATAGGAGAGATGCACCATACAGAATCAGTTCATTTAGAATAACCAGAAGAGGGACACCCGCAGAGAGAGCAGATCTAAGACGGAATCTCTGCAGAGATCCTTACGATGAACATTTTGTTTTCCTAGTGAGATAATGGTTTTTGATCCCAAATTCTACATGTCAGTCTTTTCTACAAATAGCACATAGAGGAAGTTAGAATGAATATAGCAATACTTTGATTCAGGAGAGAGATGTTACCCACTGAGCAAAACCATGTGAAGCACGATTGTATCCTGCAGAGACCAGGGGTGGATAAACGGAAGTTAAGAAATTCATATCACATTTCCTGGCGCATTTTAGGCTACAAATCTCAGTTAATGGATGGATATTATATTTATCTTTGTTTCTTCAAGTATGTATCAGTTAAGGTTCTCTAGCTGACAACAGCTAGTAGGAGATTATCTATACATAGATGGTCCTTGATATCCAGGGGACATTGTTTCCAGGAAACCCTCTGGATATTAAAATCAATTGCATTATACAACACATTGATGTATTCACTTATTACTTGTGAACACAGCCCTGCATACTGTAAATAATCTCCATGTTATTTATAATATCTAATTAAGTGCAAATTGTATTCGTTGTTATACTCTATTACTTAGAGATTATTGATAATAATCATGCTTAGTAAAGAAATAATTTATTTTATAATTATATTCTATCTGCTCTCAGTTGAATCTATAGATGTAGAACTTATAGAAAAGAGGAATAATTCTATGACTAGTGTGTGAGTGTGTATCTACTTTTTTAGTTCATACAGGCATATATATGAATGTACATAATCAGCTGATGTAAATTGTGCAGTTTGGCCAGTTTTCAATCTGTAGTGCAAGGTGTTTCAAGGCAGAAATTCCTGGCCAGGCACTGATGTTTCATTCTTGACCATAATTCCCTAGGGAAATTTCAGTTTTATAATTAAGACCTATCAACTAAATGGATGAGGTCAGGTTTAAGGAAGGTAATCTACTTTACTTAAAGTCAATTGATTGTATATGTTATCCACATCTTTAAAAAATGCCTTCACATCATCACCAAGATTAGTAGTGCTTAATTGGACAGTAAGGTAATATTGCTTATGCAAATGGACACATAAAACTCATGCCACTGTTCTTTTCTTACCAACTTGACACCTATACATATATCACCCATACATATCAATGTGATCTGTTTTAGCTCCCTGCCTGCTTGTTTTGGACATAAGCAAATTAATTCAGGTAGATTTATTTTTCTCATGTTTTCCCAAACTTCAGTTCATCATTGAAGGAAGAATGAGGAAGAACAGAGCAGCTTTCATGATGTAGGCCTGGAAGCACAGAAAAAGAACATAAGATGGAGCCAGGGCAAGTTGTACATAGCCCTGAGAACATGCAATAGTGAGCCACTTCTAATGGTCCAACATCCAACTCAGCACGGCTTCCCAACAGTTTCATCAGGCTACAAAACCATCAAAGCAGTCCTTAGGTGAGAGCCTTTGTCATGTTATTGTCTCTGAACGTGTCTACCCCAAACCACCCAGAATTATTTATCAATCTCCTAGGTGTTCCTCAATCCAATAAATTTGAAAATTAAGACTTCCCACCATATTATCCAAATAAAGATAATAGGAAAGTCCTACTTCCACCCAACATATGCCTGTCATACCTATAACTGAAAACTTCTTAACTCTTTTTTTCATGTCTTTTATGAAAGTCATATTTCTTGATAGTGCCATAACTGAAATCACATGGAACATAATAATCTATTCTAATACCATTTTAGGTTATAAAGTGTTAAGAATGGAAATAAAACAAAATATCAATTTGTCTCTCTCATAAATATGTACATAATCTAAATATATTAAGAAAAGTCACTATAACAAATCCAGATATGTATTCATCAAAAGTTACTACTAGCCACCTGGCTTTAATTACTATTTAGAATTAATTCCTTATTCTTCTAATCATTTCATATGCACTTTGCCCTCACAAGAACTTCTGATGGTGTACTAGATTTTTTCTACTAATGTAATAAAATTCCTAACTAATATGATTAAATTAAGATAAAAAGGTTTTTTAGCACAGAGTTTTGGCTAACTTGTAACATTTCTTGTACATTGTGAAAGCAGTACATGACAGAGCAAGCACATTTCTCTGAATATTAAGAAGCAAAAGAGAGCAAGGAATGGACAAGACAAAATCCCAATGACTGAGAACTTCCCAGTAGGTCCCATTTCTCTAAGATCCCTGTAACTGGCAATAGCATCAAAACCTGGAGACCATGTTTTAATACATCAGCCTTCTATTCACTTTTAAAATCCGAAATGTGAAAGCTAGTCATGTTTTCTTTGTTTTGGGGATGATCTTCAATACTGACACATCCGGGTTTATAGTAGTGCCCATAATTATCTTGTCATGTCTTTGATTGAGTAGTCATAATTTTTCCACTGCCTCTAATTACAAGACACTGTGGTATTAAGCAATACCAAACTCGATATTCATTGTCACTTTTATGTAGCAATGGTCCAACTTTCTTTTAGTATCCAGGATAACCAAAACCAGTTTCATAACTTTGTTCTTCACCAGCTGTAGAGGTAGGAGGTGTTCACATTACACAGAGAAAGGTTTGATTTCTGGTTGAATAGTATTTGTGTCCCCCTGTGAAGCACTCTAACTTTGGAAATAGAATAAGAGCAGAGCTTAAGGAGGCAACACAGGAAATAAAAATATTATTACTTGAATTAGCTATGATTAACCATGAACAATGCTACTTCCTTTGATCATTGGACCAAGGAATCTTGGCTATGACATAAAGGGCCACATATATGGAATCATTGCAACTTTGAATCGTTTAACATGAGGAAGTCCAAGTTCTCAACTGGGCAGTGCCAGGTAGTTGGTTAAGAGGAATCTTAAGTCACCAACTCAATCTAGGATATTCTGAAGGACGATATTGATACGATCTAGATCATACAAGTAAGACACTTGATAAAATCAAGTAATTCTCTAAAACTGCATTCTGAAACCAGTTATTGCTGTGATAACTTCAGTAATTTTCTAAGTTTAGTCATTTATATTTTTCTTAGTTTTTACTGAAAGTAATCACAGAATCTTTGTATCAGGGTTGTTACTGAGATTGTCCATTGATAGATGGAACATAATTTAGAACAATGCCAGGGAAATAGAAAGTACTCTTAAGTATCACCATCATGGATGTTAGATCATAACTTAAGCTCTTTAAATGGCAGAGATGGAAAAATGTTTGTGGTATGGTAGAATCAGAATGCTCTAAAGAGTGAGATGTTTCTTCCTGCCTCTGTGTGTGTGTGTGTGTGTGTGTGTGTGTGTGTGTGTGTGTGTGTGTGTGTGTGTGTGTGTGTGTGTGTGTGTGTGTGTGTGCATATATATGTATATATGTGCCAGTTCTGGGCTTAAATTGAGGGCCTAGGAGAAAAAAGACATTTTTGCTCAAGACGTTAACTCTATGAGCTTCAGCTCAACTTTTGGCTTTCTAGTGCTTGCTTAGAGGTAAGAATCTCGTGGGTTTTGCTACTTGTAATGGCTTGGTCCTTAATCCGTGTATCTGAATTTCACAAGTAGTTAGGATTATAGATGTCAGCAACCAGAGCACCACCCATTTTTTCCTCTTTTGTATAGACCTTAATACTTCTCTTTAAGGATCTTAGACAAATAATCACATGAAAGAAAAAAACATTTAAATACATATCTTAAGGTTTATTTCCCTAACATCAACTTATCTGACCTTTTCTGCTTGATTCAGACATATACTAGATATTGCAAATAAGGGAAACCATGGGACTTATGTTTCTTTGGGCCTGGATTACTTCACTTAATATAATTTTTTCCAAGCCTTTCCATTTACTAACAAATGGGGCAATGTCACCTCCCCGACAATATAATCCCTGCTTTCACTCTATTTGATGTCGGTATAATTTGTGGAAGGGAAGGGGAAAAACAAATAATTTAAATAGGGATACAGGTGGACCCATTGCTACAATGAGATGCACAAGTCGTTATGTCGAAAATGAACTTTACAACGTTGATGGGGGGGATTTTGTGGGAGGGAGGAGAGGGAGGATGGGAAGGGATGGGTAGGGGAAACAAAGGAGGAGGCTACAATGCTTGATAATAAATGCACTCATTATCTTGCCCATGTAATTGTAACCCCTCTGTACTGTATTTTCACAATAAAAAATAGAAAAAGAAAAAAAGGAATCTTAGACAAGTGTTTAAAATCTTCCAAAGTTATTTTTATCATCTGCAAAACAATGTTAGACATACTCGTATACATTATAAACATAGATATACATGTATACACATACATTTATAAATGCGAGAACCAGTGTATCTGAATCTTAAAATTTGTCATAATAGCATTCTAGTATAAAATTATTACACAAAGCCTATTTACTCCATTCACTACCAACAGCATCTATAGCCTGTTGCATTATTCTTTAGAAAAGTAATTACTTTAAGTATGCATTGCAACCATTAGTAGTGCAACTTAATTGTCAGTTTCATTAATTCAAAATTTAGCTCATTCATAAATAAAATATTCTCAGGGAAAATGTCAATATACACATGTATATGAAAGTAATACAATGAAATCTAGAATTGCCATTCTACTATAATAAGCCAACCTTGTTAAACTGATATGCTTCTTCTCATGAATAACAACTAGATATTTTCACTTAGGCTGGAGGGTCATATTCAACTTGACAAATTGCTTTGAGAAAATTCCCCTATCAAAGATATCATGTAAAAATCTTCTTTTTGGAAAGTGGATTAACATGGTATAAATGGCTTTCTTCTCCAGTGTGTGTGATGAGGCTATCAATTTACATTCAGTTTTGAAAGAGAGATTGTAGAGGATCTATTTTCTATGTAGTGAATGGTATAGAAATATACATATTAAGTTATGATGCCATCTAGAATACTATATGAATGTGCCTAAAATAGTAATGAGATTTTTGTTACCTCTTTCTATTCTAATGGAATAAAGAATATTGTTACTAGATATTCAGAAATACCACTACACATTGTATTCTAATTTCAACTACTCAATGAATATGTAAATTTGTATCAGTTATCTTGTTGTTGAAAGCATAGTGGACTAAGGCCGTGATTTTTGGACCATTGGTCTGGCTTTAAAAAATCATGTTCTGGAGAGAAATTGAGATAACTATCCATTTAGGTACATGGGTTATTTCCTGTTATTGACTTATTGTTATGGTAACAATAGAGTATAGAAACAGTTGATTCTATCAAACAGTTGTCAAGTCAGTAATTTTCATATGTCACTACTCTTAAGAAAACTATACTTTTTTCTCCTCTCTGTATCTCTGTATCTATTTAAGTCTCTGTTTCTGTCTCTCTCTTGTGTCTCAATACTGGGGGTTGGACTCAGGAAGTGACATTGTCCTTGAGTTTTTTTTTGGTAGTTAACTGCAGATAAGAGTCTCATAAATTTTCATGCCTCGGCTGTTTTCAAACAGTGATCCTAAAATCTTAGACTCCTCAATAGCTACAATTGCATATGCGGGTCACCAGCACTCAGCTATTTCAGTATAATAATAATTTATTATAATACAGTTATAATAATTGTAACACATATATAATATGATATAATATAGCATATGCTATATAATAATAGAATTATAATATAGTATCTCTATATTATAATATATAATATAATGTATTTTATATATTGCACATTATATAACATTACATATTGTGTATAATATATAACACATTATATATAAGTATACATCATATAATATAATGTATGGCATATGATATCTATTATATATCATACATTATATACAATAGGTAATATTAACATATACTGTTATAGTATATATTATAATATATTATATTAGAGTATATGCAATATACAATATTATATACAAACATAATATCTTACATACATCATATTATCATTACATAATATATACATTATATAATGTATATAATATAGATCATATAAAATGATAATATAATATTTTTTATATATCATTATTATTATGAATGAATTCTTACTAAAAATTGTTAGTGCTGCTACTTGGGCTTGAAGTCAGGGCCTTGTACTTTTGCTGGGCTTTTTAGCTTAATATTGGTACTTTATCATTATAATTTGATCTACTGGGGCTGGCTGCAAACTGAGAACTCTGGGATTCTCATATCTCAGCCTCCTAGTATCTAAACCTACAGTGATTTGCCAGTAGCATCTAGTTTTTTTTATTTTTTTTCTTTCTCATTTCATATTCAGACAATAAAAAGGTTTTCTATAAACTTCTATGTCTTTCGTCTCTTGGACCTTTAGTCATGCCTTGTGCAACAATTAACTCTGCATTTATGATTCCATTTTCTTTTATTGTTTCATAGAAAATTATGAAGTACTCCTATAAATTCTCCCAGTCACACATATGTACATGTTTTATGAAATTAAATCATAACAATTACTCATCATTGTAAATTATTTTAGGAAAATGTTTGCCGAAACTAACGACATAATTTTATCATTATCCAACAAAAATGTCCCCTCCTAATTCAAATAGAAAGGAAAGAAAACCTGGTCATATTAATTTTCTGATTAAATGCACTACTTTTTCTATATATCCTTTTGGAAAAGTTATACATTTGATATTTAGCTAGATACCTTGTACAGTCCTAAGGACAGAAAAATAATGGGTTATGTTAAATGTTTCTCATAGTAATTACCACTCATGAAGAGATTATGGGTAAAAAGAAGGATATGGGGTACCATTTGTTGCTAAACTACAGCAACATAACATTTTTCAGATTTGGGTTAGACAAAATAAAAAATGAAGCCACTGGAACTTATAGAAATTGTTAGGATTATGGCAGCCACTAGCAAAGACTGAAAATCAGAGGAAACATTTATAGGATTTATGACGAGCCGTTTATTGCAATAATTTAGAAGGTCTAGGCTTGCACATAAATTCTTGGGTGCTTCTTAAAGTATGATGAACCACGTAGCATATTGTTTCTCTTTTATCCAAGAGTTAGATGTAACGTCATAGAATGCTGATACCAGTGAGGGATTTCAATGCACACTTCCACTCAAACAATAAGTATATAGAATAATCACTGTGCATTGGATGATACATACATACATACATATATATATATATATATATATATATATATATATATATATATATATACCAGTTGTTCTCAAAGGGAAGACAAAATAGAATGCATACAAATTTAAATACTGGAATGTAGGACATATTATAATTTTTATGAATTTTTTTCTTTTTTTTAAATTTTATTTTATTTGAGAACATACTGTACAGAGGGGTTACAATTACATGGGCAGGATAATGCATACATTTCTTACCAAGCATTGCAGCCTCCTCCTTTGTTTACCCTTCACCTCCCTTCCCAGCCTTCCCCCTCCCCCCCACCCAATCATACCCCCCCCACCGACATTGTAAAGCTGGTTTTGACATGACATTTTGTACTTCTCATTGTTGCAACAGGTCCACCTGAACCCTTAAACGACTTGTTTGTCCCCATCTCCTCCACATGTTATACTGACATCAAATATAGTGAAAGCGGGGGTTACACTGTGGGGGAGGGACATACAAAAGCAACAAAGAAATAATCTTATAAATGCGTTAGAAACACATGCATGAAAGAAACTGGATACATCTAGGACCTAACCAGTTTTATGAAAGTCATATCTTTTATAAGTTATTTAATAATTTTCAAAAATTATTTGTTTATAGAATACATCAACCATATCGATGAGTGAGGAAAAATATATTTGTTATAAAAGTATGTTACCTTATTTGCTATAACATTATTCATAATATTTTTATGATAAAACATATTATGGAAAAACTATATTAAACAAATATAAATAAATTTATAACATTGATATTGAATCCTAGACACTATAGAAAGATGAATTAATAATGGGCATGTATACATAAACTATGATGATAGACAATTGCTTATTTCATAGGCTTTATTATATTCTAAAAGTCTTAATTTTTTAGTAAATGAAGACATACTTTTAACACATTCATTTGAAATAACTTCAAAACCACTAAGAGCAGGATTTTTTTTTGTCAACTCTATGAGATTAGTAATAGATGCTTCAGATGCTTTATTAAATAAGTTATGGTAATTATTTTATTGCATGGTTATTGTAGTATTTCAGTTTTTCTACTAAAACTATGTATTATGATGAATTACATATAAAAATACCAGTTAATTTTAATAGATATGTGCAGTAAGTTGTGACTTCTCATAATCAAGGATGGAGAACACTTACAAACTTGTTTGGTGCCCTTTTAATCCCGTAGAAATTAGTACCTCTTTCAAAAGACCCCTAGGAAACAATTCATTAAATAATAGTAAACACAAGTTTTGACTTATAATCAGTGCTATTTTGTATCCATAGTTTTTCAAGACAGAGTTATGACTCATATTTATAAATGTTCCTCTTAATATTGTCACAACGATTCTAGCATATGGTTTTGAATTTCTGTTTGTGTGTCTGTGTGTGTGTGTGTGTATGCATGCATGTGTGTTTGTACATGTGTGGAATGTGTGTGTTAGTCCTGGGTATGTACTTAGGTCCTCATTATCTCCTTTCACTATTTTTGCTGGAAGATGGACCTCTGCTACTTGTGCCACAGCTACATTTAGAGAATTTTACTTATTAATTGGAGATAAGGCTTTCCTGGTATTTGTCTGACTAGACTGGCTTCAGATATCAGGCCCTTGAGTAGCTAGGATAAGAGGAGTGAGCCACTGCTGCCTGGCTAGGAGGTTGTGTTTGTTTGTTTTTTTTGTTGGATTCTAGGAATTTTTGAATTTCCCTCTTTATTTAATATTGACAAAATCATCTTTTATCTGATTTTGTTTAGTTCTTTGATGTCGTCTCCTGCAATTCTCTCAGCTGACAGAATAAGGAGGTATATTGCTGCATACTAAGGAGTATCTATGAACTTATATATCCATTCTGTATTTGCATTAAGCTAAGCAGGAGATTATAACATCTCTGATACCAATCCTCTAGTCTTATATTTCTAGGCATCGCACCTTGTCTGAAAGTTTATATCCAAAAAATGAGAAACAGTTCCCGCTATTCCATTGTTCATTTCTACTTATTCCACATACTGCTATCAGAATGGCTGACCAGAAACTTACTGTATTGATCACTATCAGCTTTATAGTGGCTCTTCAGTTTCCATGTTAATTAACTCTGTGCCTATTTTCTTTGTTTTTGTTTTCTTTTTTTGTTTGTTTGGTCTGTCGTGGAGGCTGAACTCTGGGCTTGGGCGTTATCCCTCAGTTCTTCAGCTCAAGGATAGTGCCCTACTACGTGAGCTCAGCGCCACTTCCAGCTTTTTTCTGCTTATGCAGTGCTGAGGAATCGAATCCTGGGCCTCCTGCATGAGAGGCAAGCACTCTACCACTTAGCCAACTTCCCAGTACCCCTATTTTCAATGTTTTTATAAATATGCTAATTCCATACACTTAGCACGTAAATGTTTTACAAGTATTTACTCCCAGTATTTGCCTTAACTTTTCAAATTCTTTAAATTTTATTTTATTGTAAAGATGCTGTACAGAGGGGTTACAGTTACATAAGTAAGTCAATGAGTATATTTCTTGTCGAGCTTTGTTATCCCTTCCCTTGTTGTTCTCCCACTATCCATTCCCTCCCCAACCCCTCTCACTCCTCCCCCCACTGAAGTTGTAAATTTCGTTTCCATTATACTGTCTTGTGGGTATCGTTGTTGAAATGGGTCATCCTGTTTCCTTGTTTGGGAAGCAATTTTTACACTTATTATTATTTTCAGCTTCAAATATTATATTATAACCTTTTTGTTATATGTATTATTTTGACTAAAACGAAAAAATAAATATGTAAGAATACTTTCTTAAATATTTTAGTATATATTATTTTCTTATGTTTTTTTCTATACCTTTCATGTGAATTATTTCAATAAAGTGCAAACTATAAGGTTTTTTGATGGAAGAAATATAAGAAAATTTATAAAGAAAAAACGCATCTGAGACCATTCATTTCTTTTGTAAATCAGAAGGTAAGACTACCTCTTGAATTTTTATATTCTTACTATAGGAACATTCAAAGTATGTACTAATATTAATTTTAAAATGCTTAAAATGTAAGTGTGTATTAATTTTCCTAATTGGGTCAATAAAGTAAACTACTAATTTTAACTTGTATTCAACGAGTTTGAAATACTAATTTTTAACTAGTTTTACACATTAATTCTAATTCACTTTATTGAATCAATTGCACTTGTCGGTGACAATTTCATTTAGAGCTACTTATGATGTCAAGTGAGTAATCATACTATTAATTTTGGCATGAATGTTCTCAGAAAATAAATAAATACTTTTAAATTACACACCAAAAGATTTCTTCAACACTGAATAACTGTGTTGCACCTTAACATGTTCATTTTGTCGTTTTTCTTCCTGAGTTGTAAGCATTTGTGTAGGAAACCTCAGTACCTTAGTACCTTTAAAATAAGTTCCTAAAACAATCTGCAACGATTATTGTACCTCACTTTGACTATGTCAGACACCTCTGCGGGTTCCTTCTGCTAGCACATTGACACACCTTTTATTCTAGAACTGTTCATGTTATAAATTTCCACTGTGTGTATGATTAAGTTGCACGAGCAAGAGAGGTGAGAGAATTCGAGTAAGTCGAGACTTCGACTCGAGTCTTTGAGTACAGTGCTTGACAAGCCTGGAAGAGCTCTGAAGTCTCACAGTCCTGTAACCTTGAGCAGTACTTCTGACGTCACAAATGCTCCCCAGGAGGCTATAAGACAGGGGGTGAGTGGCTATCCCATGCACGAATTGCAGGAAGCAATTGAAGGCTATACTGAATCCAACACTGGAGAGCTAACAGGCTTCCAGAGTGATTTTTCATTATGCTTCAATGTTATACATTTCAATTATTCTTGCTCCATAATACCAACTTCTTCACCCTGTTAAACACACATTTAATAACTGTCTTTTCCTTCTTAACAAGCAATAGACAAAAAAGAGGTAAAATATTTTCTCAGAAGCCACAGAAGCTAAGAGGAATGCTAGAGGACTTAGAAAGCGTATTTAGGGAAGTAATTTAAATCAATCGCAAGCTCATAGTTATATTCAATAGGTAACATTGCTTATGTGAAAATTAGAAGGTGATTTTATCTGGTGGGAATTGACAAATATATATCCAATATTAATCATCCTTTACAAGCATTCTTAGAGAAATCCACAATGATGGGCTAAAATAAACTTTTAAGTCATTACTAAAATTGTCATTTATTTCCAGGTTTCTTGCCTTTATTATTTTCATTGTAAGGTAATATCTAATGTATGGGAATTGTGCAATGTTGTTGTTCATATCATATCCAAAAAGTGTTCTCTAACAATTATTTCTTAACAATTTTTATGCAATCACATGAATTCACTTGGGGAGTTTTGAGTAAGGCTAGTTGATTCCTAAACTTCACATTGCCTAAATCAAAAATGGGGACTAATTTTATTGGAGTAGGTCTCATTATTATTGTAAATTAATATATTATCATTAAAATTATTACACTACTGTTAGAAGTTAATGTAAAATATTACTTGAAAGCTAGTCTCCTAAAAAATTGTGTATTGACAGGCTATTGCTATTTTACCTAGTTAGATAATAGCAATGTTACATATTGGCTAATTCATCTTGTTTTATTTCAAAAAATAAACTCTAACTTAAAAGTAAAATGATGACTTTAGTTAATATTTCTTAGTATGAGAGATTCTCTGTATGTGCTGAATTTAGAACTTTGATATTTGTTCATAAGCTTTCTTGTAATACTTTAATTTATACTTATCAGCATAGTGAAACAAAATTGACATTTACATATAATATTTCTAGCCATGAAAGGTAATTAAGCATAACTTGTACCAGTATTGCCTGTTTCTGCCATGTTTTTTGTTATAATATCTAATTTAAACTCTTAATCCAAAAAGAATAAACTATTTATTGGTAGTTAGAAAAAACACTTTAATTTATGCTAATTACAATGACTAGAATCCAAGAGGTAGCAGCAGGAAACTAACTCATATTTGTATGAAAGTATCCATTCTAGAATGAAGAATGATAGTACAACTGAATAAATTGACCCAAGAGGATCAATTTAAGCCATAATAGGAAATGCTAAAATTAAAATTACAGAGCTGTAAATAAAACATCATAAACTGTACTGTTAATACCACAAACAACAGATACAGAACTGACAAGAGGAGAAGAAAACAATTAATCAATATTTTGAAGTCATTAATAATACCTAAATTTAAGAATAATCTTGTTGGAAAAAGATTTATATTCCAGTAGATTTCATTTTTTTAAATTATATCTAGGGTCAGAAGGATAAACAGATATAGCTATTAATAAGGCTAAAAGATGGGGTCCTGACTATGTGTATCACTTTTCTCATTTCAGGACCTACTCAGGTCCTAACCCTCTCTGCTCCACCAAACTTGGCCTCCCTACTACATATGCTTTTGACATATTACACATGAATTTACCTAATTTGTGGCAAGCTTTTGTTTGTTCTTGCCTCTCAGATTTCTAGGTTCCAAAACAGGTATTTGATTTACTCCTTTCACTTTTTAATTTTTTTAAGTAAACACTCACTTGCTGGTGTTATTGATTGATTGCTTGATGGATGGATGGATAGATGAATGGATAGTTGGATGGATGACTATCCATGGGCTTGAACTCAGGACCTCACTCTCTCCCTTGTGACCCTTCCCCACACACACACAATCAAGACTGGTTCCCTACCACTTGAGCCCTGGATCCACTTCTGACTTCTTGGTGGTTAATTGGAAATGAGGCTTCAAACCTTGATCCTCAGAGGTCAGTCTCCTGAGTAGCTAGGGTTATAAGCATGAACCACCACCACCCAGGTCATATTGACATTATTTGTGTGTTTGTTTTCCCCAAGCACACAAAAGGAATAAAGTAAAATATTACACAACCGTTTAATTTGCTACCCACTAAGGCAAAATTGGAACTGTTTCCTCCAGAAGACTTATAACAAACTGCTACGTATTTATATCTAGGATTGGAAGAACTTGTGCTGGTGAGATTTCACTGAAAACTGCATTACTATTTTCTCATTCACATAATTACTGCTGCCATCTTGGTAAGCTTGCCGAATGTGCACATGTGCACATGAAAGTGGATTCTTATCATTTGTTTGAACTATATTCTGTACATTTACCATGGACTCCAAATTGCTTAATACTAATGATTACTTCACAGAACAGAACTTGAGTTTGTGAATGTACTTATCAATTAGATTAATTAATTAATCAATTATTAATTCCCAATTAATTAATAATTCTCAATAGTTCAAACTGACAGTTTCTTTAGTATGTTTTCACAAACGCAAGATTAAGGGTCAGAAATGTTAGGAAACCTGCAGATGTCCATACATCTAACATGAGTTGGGATTACAATGCAGTTTTTCTGGACAGGTAAGGTAGCCAGAGCTCCCTGAACTCAACTGTTACTAAATAGCATGGAATACAACTTGAACCTCCATTTGAGGCCCAGGAAAAATGTTATTTAAAACTTCTCATTAATGTACATTAATTAATCATAATGCATAAACATAAATTCATTAATTATAAGACATTCACATCATTTATATAATATACAAATGGAAGAACTGGGTGAAGAGAGTGGAACTATTTGTGTTAGCTTTCCAAGCTTTCTACAAATATGAAGAATGTTCTATAAGGGAGAAATACAGAAAAGGTGACATTGATTCAGATCCATTGTATTCATAAGCTGGCTTGTGGAATTAATTCCCTTTGTAAAATTCATTAACAAAAAAAAACCACTTTAAAAATGCTCTAGTAAAAGAAGTATATTACAACTGTATATAAATTGGTCACTGGTGGCCCAAGCCTATAATCCGGATACTCAGGTAACTGAGATCTAAGGATATCTGTATCCAGTCTAGGCTTAAATATGGGAGAGAATCTTACCTTCAATTAGACAGCCAAATGCCAGGAATGGAGTTGTGGCTCAAGAGGTAGAATGACAGCCTTGAACAGATGAACTAAACATGAATGTGAGATCATATTTTCAAGCTTCAGTAAGCAGTGCTTAAAATGAACAAGCAAACAAAAATATTATGATTGGGTTGGCTTCAAACCATGATAATCTGGTATCTTCCTCCTGTGCATGTTGACTACCATGTGTGAGTAACTGAGTCTTTGCTCATATTTGCTATGTCTTCTAGCTGTCCTAATTCAATTTGCCAGAAGTAAATATATTTTGATAAATTTACAAATTAGAAAAATGGTAAAAATGAGAGATTAAGGAATTACATGCGCCTGCTGAGTTTTGCATTTTACAATGAGGAAGAAAGTTTCAAAATAATAGATAATAAAGGCTCCAAAATTTTAACCATTTTCCAATTGTAAATATTCATAGATGAACTAGTTTAACTTTGCTGGCTTTTTTTTGTTTTTGTTTTTTGTTTTGGTTAGGGAGCAAAAGGAGAAAAGATGTTGCTCTTTAGTTTGCTTTTGCTTTTTAAGATAGGGAGTTGCACTATTCTCTAGCTGTCCACAAACCATTCTACCTCAGCTTTCCAAGTAGCTGGAATTACAAAATGAGTTAATATTTGTGTACCCCTATGAATGATTTACATTTTGCATTCCTACTAGCCATTTGGTAGCTCACACCTGTAATCCTACCTACTCAGGAGACTGAGATCTAAGAATCATGGTTCAAAGTCTGTCCAGGCAGGAAAGTGCATGAGACTCATCTTCAATTAACTACCAGAAAACCAGAAATAGCACGGTGGCTCAAAGCAGTAAAGGTCTAGCCTCGAGTAAAAAAAGCAAATTAAGTTCATAATCAACCAAGGAGTTCTCAACGGTGAAATCACTGAAAGAAAATGCAAAGAAAAGTATTGGTTTAGAGTGTTTTACTTTCAGATAAAATACTTTTGCTTGAATGTGTCTTGATGCATACATATAACTATGGACATATATAAAAGTAAAGTCTGTGGAGAAAGTGGTATCGTTTAAATAGGGATAAAGGTGGACCCATTGCAACAATGAGATGTACACATCATTATGTCGAAAAATGAAATTTACAACTTTGGTGCGAAGGGGGGTTTAGTGGGGAGGAGTGAGTGGGGGCAGGGGGAGCATGGGAATAGATGAGAAGGAGAAACAAAGGAGGAGGCTACAATGCTTGATAAAAATGTACTCATTATCTTGCCCATGTAATTGTAACCCCTCTGTACAGTATTTTCACAATAAAAAATAAAATAAAATAAAGAAATCAAAAGAAAATAATATGTGTAGCAAAAACAGGTGTGATCCACTCTATAAAATCTGTGGCTCATCTTTTTTGAACATTGAGAATTTGCCAAAAGGGAAACACAGTCATTTCTGGAAACCTCAACAAAGTGTCATTTTGTGGAAATGGAAGTGTGTTCCAAAGGAAATAGGAGGTGAGAAAGTAGAAAGTAAATATAGCCAACTCTTTCTGAAATTAGAATTGAAAAGTGAGCTTTGAATATTCCAAAAAGTAGGATTTGACATGAGGGTGATTTTTTTAATTAGTTAAAAAATAGTATTGAATGTTTGATGGTAGGACAGTCCCCAGGAGAAAAGCTGCAAGAGAGAAGTGAAAAGCCGCAAGAAAGCATGAAAAACAAATACATGACAAAAAAATGAGGATGAACGAATGAAAGGACAAATAATTTGTGATTACAGTCAATTGATTGAATGATGTATGGATTTTGTGATGTACTTATTACCAAAAGACTTGGAATAAGTATTTGTGAACAACTGGGAAAATATATAAAAATACATTTGTTTATTACACTTCTAGGTATAATAACAAAATGAGTGTAATATTAAACTCGAATTAGTCTAATGTTTCCATTTTGAACTAATTGTGGTGATCGAATTTAAACTCTGACATACAACAAATTATGTCATATGTTCAACTAGCATGAAAGTAGATGTTCCTTGCATTCTTTGCAAAATCCTGAGTGGAATCTTAATGAAAAAAGATTATTCTATGAAGTTAGTCAAATACAATCAACCTAAATGTTTCTTTTTGGAGATAAAAATTTGAAAGGTGAATAACATCATACTTATATGTTGTGAATAGAGAAGAACATAGTTTTTAAAAGACAAAGTTCCTTTTCATATCAAATAAGCAAAAAGGTAGAAAATGTTATGAGTCTTACAGGGAACCATGTTGATTTTTATTTTATTTTTTATGTTTATTTTTTGTGAATATATTGTACAGAGGGGTTACAAATACATGGGCAAGACAACCAGTACATTTCTTATCAAGCATTGCAGCCTCCTCCTTTGTTTAACCTTCACATCCCTTCACAGCCTCCCTCCGACTCCACACCCAACCCTCACCACCCCCCCTTGCACCAAAATTGTAAAGTTCGTTTATGACATGACAAATTGTACTACTCATTGTTGCAACGGGTCCATCTGTATCCTTAAACGACTTTGTTTTTTCCCAGTTCCTCCACAAATTATACCGACATCAAATATAGTGAAAGCAGGTGTTATGCTGTGGGGGAGGTACATACAAAGCAACAAAGAAGTAATGTTATACAAGCTTTAGAAACAAATTTATGAAAGAAAAAAACATTTAAATACATATCTAAGCGTTCATTTTCCTAACATCACATTATCTGACCTTTTCTGCTTGACTCATACATATACTAGATGTTGCAAATAAGGGAAACCATGGACCTATGTTTATTTGGGCTTTACTTATTTCACTTAAAACAATTTTTTCCAAGCCTTTCCATTTCCTAACAAATGGGGAAATGTCATTCTTTCTGATGGAGGCACAGAATTCCATTGTGTACATATACCACATTTTCCTGATCCATTCCTACACTGAGGGGCATCTGGGTTGGTACCAGATCTTAGCTATGGTAAATAATGCTGCAATAAACATAGTTGTGCTGGTAGCTTTAGTGTGGTCTTGTTTGTAAACATTTGGGTAAATGCACCAAAGTGGGATTTCTGGCTCATAGGGGAGCTCTATGTGGAGTCTTTTGAGGAGCCTCCACACTGCTTTCCAAAGTGGTTGAGCAAGTTTACACTCCCACCAAAAAAGAAGTATGGTTCCCTTCTGTCCACGTCCCCTCCAGGATATGTTGTTGTTAGAATTCTTGATTTTTGCCATTCTAACGGGGGTGAAGTGGTATCTGAATGTTGTTTTGATTTGCATTTCTTTTATAGATAGGAAGGTTGAGCATTTCTTCATGTCTCTATTGGCTATCCTTCTCTCTTCTTCAGAGAAGTTTCTCTTTAAGTCTTTAGTCCACTTATTTATTGGGCAGTTGTTTCTTTGAGGATTTGTTGTTGAGGGACTTAAATTTTTGAGTTCCAAGTATATTTTAGATATGAGACCCATGTCCGTTGTATCGACAGTGCAGATATTCTCCCCATCCATGGGCTTTCTATTGATCTTGCTAGCTATGTCCTTTGCCATGCAGAAGCTCTGCAACATCATGCAATCCAACTTGTCCAACCATTCTGTGATTTGTTGTGTTTCTGTGTCTCTATTAAGAAAATTTTAGCCTGAGCCAAGGAGACCTAGGGTTTCTGCCTTTCCATCCTGTAATGTTTTCAGAATGTCTGCTTTGACTCCGAGGTCTTTGATCCATTTGGAGTTGATTCTGGTACAGGGTGATATATAAAGATCTAGCTTAAGTTTTCTACAAGTAATTAACCAATTTTGCCAGGACCATTTACTGAAGAGGCTGTCTTTCTTCCATTCTATTGTTTTAGCTCCCTTATCGAAGATTACATGGCTATCGGTCTCTAGGTTCATTTCTGGGTTTTCAATATTATTCCATTGGTCCTGAGGTCTGTTCTTATGCCAGAACAAAGTTGTTTCATTACTATGGCTTTATAGTAGAGTTTGAAATTTGGTATTGATATTCTTCCAGCTGTGTTCTTTCCGTTTGGGTGCGTTTTTAATATTCGGGGTCTTTTATTGTTCCATATGAATTTTTGGATTGCCTCTTCTATTTCCTTGAAGAATGAGGTTGGGATTTTTATTGGTATCACATTGCATTTGTAGATAGCCTTGGGAAGTATTGCCATTTTCACGATGTTAATCTTTGCAATCCAGGATCATGGGAGTTTTTGCATTTTTCTAAGTTGTGTTCTTATTTCCTTTTTCAAGATTTTAAAGTTTTCATCAAAGAGGTCCTTCACTTCTTTGGTGAGGTTAATTCTGAGGTATTTTATTTTTTGTGGGGCTATTACAAATGGAGTTGCTTTCCTAATTTCAGCCCCACTTTTCTCATTGTTGGAATACAGAAAAGCCATTGATATTGGGGGGTTAATTTTATACCCTTCTACTTTGCCAAAGTTTTGAATCAGCTTGAGTAATTTGGGAGTGGAGTCTATGGGAATCTTTAAGTACAAGTTCATGTCATCTGCAAAGTGGGAGTTTTATTTCTTCTTTCCTTAATTGTATCCCTTTTATGTCTGGATCTTGTCTTATTGCTGTAGCTGGGCATTCTAATACTAGGTTGAAGAGAAGTGGAGAGAGTGGACATCCTTGTCTTGTTCCTGAGTTAAGAGGAAACGGCTTTAGTTTTTCCCCATCAAGTATAATGCTGGCTGTAGGTTTGTCATATACAGTCTTTATTTTATTGAGGAATATTCCATGGATTCCTAATTTTTCCAAAACCTTCAACAAAAAGGGGTGTTGGATCTTGTCGAATGCTTTTTCTGCATCTATTGAGATAACCATGTGGTTCTTATCCTTGCTCCTGTTGATGTGATGAATAACATTGATTGATTTGCGTATGTTGAACCAACTTTGCATCCCTGAAATGTATCCTGTTTGATTGGGTGTATGATTTTTCGCTGAATTGTTGAAGTCGATTGGCCAAAATTTTGTTAGGATATTTTGCATCAATGCTCATCAAAGAAATGGGTCCATAGTTCTCTTTCTTTGATGAGTCCCTGCCTGGTTTTGGGATCAGGGTTATGATAGCTTCATATAATGTGTTCGGTAGTGAACTTTGTCTTTCAATTTCATTGAAGAGTTGGAGGAGTATTGGTTTGAGTTCAGCTTTGAAGGCCTTGTAGAATTCCGCTGTAAAACCATCTGGTTCTGTACTTTTCTTAGCTGGAATGTCTCTTATTGCTGTTTCTATTTCAATGCTTGATATAGGCCTGTTAATCTGGTTTAACTCATCTTGGTTTAGTTTTGACATGTCAATATTTGCTAGGAAAGGGTCCATTTCTGTCAAGTTCTCAAACTTATTAGCATAAAGTTTTGAGAAGTATTCCCTTATAATATCCTGAATCTTGGTTGTTTCTGTGGTGATGTTTCCATTCTCCTTTTTTATTTTATTTATTTTGGTGTGTTCTCTTCTTTTTCTGATAAGATTGTCTAAGGGTCTGTCAATTTTGTTAATTTTTTCGAGGAACCAAATCTTTGTTTTGTTGATGCTTTCTATAGTTTTTTTTGGATTCTAATTCACTTAATTCTGATTTAATTTTAATTATTTCTTTCCATCTATTGGATTGGGGTTTATCTTGCTGCTCTTTTTCAAGGAGGTTTAGATGTGTCATTAAATTGTTGGTTTCAGATCTCTCCAATTTGTTGATGTAGGAGCTCAGACCTATAAATTTGCCTCTGAGTACTTCCTTTGCTGTGTCCCAGAGGAGCTGGAAATTTGTGTGCTAATTTTTGTTGAATAGCATGACCATTTGAATTTCCTTTCTAATCTCTTCCATTCAGCAGTCTGTTGTTCAACCTGCATGTACTACTGGATTTTCTTTAGTGGCTTTTGGTGTTGAGTTCTAATTTTATTCCCTTCTGGTCAGAGAGAATGCAAGGTATAACGTCAATGTTTCTGATTTTGAACAAGTTTCCTTTGTGGCCTAAAATTTCGTCTATTTTAGAAAATGTTCCATGTGCTGCTGAGAAAAACGTGTATTCTGAGGCTGCTGGGTGAAATATTCAGTGATTTCTGTTAAATCTAGTTGATCTATGCAGCTGTTTAGATCTGCGAATTTTTTGTTGAGTTTTTGCCGAGTTGATCTATCTAGTGGAGAGAGTGGTGTGTTAAAATACCCAACAATTAATGTCTTTGGAACTATGTGGGATTTGAGGGAAAGTAGTGTTTCTTCGATAAATGTGAGTGCTCCATTGTTTGACGAATAGATATTTAGAATTGTAATATCCTCCTGAAGGATAGATCCCTTAATTAGTATGTATCGACCTTCTTTATCTCTTCTCACAAATTTGAATTTGAAGTCTATTTTATCTGACATTAGGCTTGCAACTCGCGCCTGTTTATGGGGGCCTTTTGCTTGGTTGATTTTGTTCTAGCCTTTGACATTGAAAATGTGTTTGTTTTTAGGGGCAAGTTGTGACTCCTGAAGGCAGCAGATAGAAGGATCTTGTTTTTTAATCCAACTATGTCGCTTAATTGGAGAGTTAAGTCCGTTAATGTTAAGGGATAGGACTGAGAGTATTTGGGAGTTCCTGCCATGCTATCCACCTTCTTGGGTGCTGCGAAAACTAGATTCTTCCTATGGTCCTTGGATTCTCAGTTTGGGTGCAGTTTCTTGGCCTTTATTGTGGTGTTGTTGGTTTTCTATGTGTAGGACATCTTTAAGAAACTTTTGTAGGGCTGGTTTGGTGGAGATGTATTGTTTCAATTTTTCTTTGCTATGGAAGGTTTTTATTTGGCCTTCAGTTATGAAGGAGATTTTAGCTGGTTACAGTATTCTTGGTTGATATTTGTTTGTTTTTAGGGCATGGCATTCATCATTCCAGGCTCTTCTTGCTTTGATTGTCTCTGCTGAGAAATCTGAGGTGATTCTATTGGTTTCCCTAGGAGTAGCTGTTTGAAATCAAGATCACACAATTTTCTTATTGGCACTAAAGTCAGTTTATGTGTTAGGTGACACTCTTTTGGATTATCGATGCTAATTATTCTCATGAGAGCATGTAAGAGAATTGCATACAATGTAAAGATACAGCACACTGAAATATAAGAATAAAGTTTACCATGGCCAGAACACCAGAGAATATGTACAGAATGAAGAAAGGAAATATTTCAGTAAGAAAATGGCAGAGAGATATTTCCAGAAAGAAGAAGAAAACCATGGAGGTGAGAGACGATTCTTAAACACAGACTTTGAGGATCTTTGATTCCCATGTGGAGTAGCATTTTCCACGTTGTTTCTTTTGATATTTTTTTGTTTTGAAAATACTATATAGAGGGGTTACAATTGCATGGGCAAGATAGTGAGTACATTTCTTATCAAGCATTGTAGCATCCTCCTTTGTTTCCCCTTCCCATCCCTTACCAGCCTCCCCCACACACCCAATCCTCACCCCCCACCAAAGTTGAAAAGTTGGTTTTCGACATGACAACTTGTACTTCTCATTGTTGCAAAGGGTCCACCTGATCCTTATTTAAACGACTTGTTTTTCCCCTTCCCTTCCACAAATTATACCGACATCAAATACAGTGAAAGCAGGGGTTATACTGTGGGTGAGGGACATACAAAGTAACAAAGAAGTAATCTTATAAATGCATTAGAAACAAATATATGAAAGATAAAAACATTTAAATGCATATCTTAGGGTTCATTTTCCTAACATCACCTTAGTTGACGTTTTCTGCTTGACTCATACATATACTAAATATTGCAAATAAGGGAAACCATGGGACCCATGTTTCTTTGGGCTTGGCTTACTTCACTTACTATAATTTTTCCAAGCCTTTCCATTTCCTAACAAATGGGGCAATGTCATTCTTTCTGATGGAGGCATAGAATTCCATTGTGTATATATACCACATTTTATTAGGTTGATTTCTTTGTCCCAGACAGCTCTTTGCTGCCTCCTTCTGATTTTACTTGCTAGAAGTTCTGCAAATTAGAATTAATTGTCAATTTTCGTGAATTTCAATTATGTAAACCTTTCAGCTCAAGCTTATCGCCATGCTAGGGGTCTGGCTTTTGTACTCTAAACATCCAGCATGTGTAACTCTATTAATTCATCTGAGTAATCAAGATTCATTTTAATGATTCCTTTCTATTTTCTTCTTGTTTTTTCCATCTTGAATTAGCAATAGGTTCCTCTGTAGAATACATATCAATGGATGATTCTAAATTATTTTGTTATTATTAAGGTATTGTACAGAGGGGTTACCATTGCATAAGCCAGATAATGAGTACATTCCCTGTTTTGAACACTGTTATCCCTTTACTTCATCAATGGATTTTGACTGTCATGAAGCAACCTTTAAGGGCATTTCCAGTGAAATCTTGAAATAGTATAATTCTTCAGGCCTAGGAGTTATGGATTATCTGAGTGTCCTTGAGCCTACACTTTTCCAAAATTAACTCATTGTTGTCTACTTTCTAAGAACTAGATTCTAATTGTTATATGCTGTGATTTAAGTCACGAATCACTGGATGGTAGGCACCTTTCTATGTACCAAGAAATGAACTAGCTTAGCAAGATTGCAATATAATTGTTTTTTGAAGCCTAAGTATTTGATGCTATACCTTAAGTTTCTAGCTATTAATGGTATTTAGTCTTGTTTATACTTGAATATTTATGTACGAGAAGTTTAGTACATGCTATATCCTACATTATTTCTGAAATGAATCAGTGGATGTATAAATAAATAAATGCCCTAAAATCTAGCCCTTTTGTCTAAAGTATTATGGTTGATCTCGTATCTACTTTTAAAAGACAAAAGTTGTATACAATTGCAATCTCTATCTAATATTTAAAGGTCCTTTTCCTAAACTGAAATTCATGTAACAGGCGCCACAAATTTCTTGGCCTGCTTAGTTTTAAATCATTCCTACTTCTACCTATGTCCTCTCCTTTTGTTATGTTTATGTTACTGCTTAGCCCATGTCATGTTTGTCTCTGCATCCTAGTAAATCCTAGGAATTGCCTACATTCTTGTAATAGTAATGTCTTCTGTCTCTATCTCTGCCCCTACTGTCTTTCTGTCAGTCTGTTTTTGTCTCTCCTCTCCTCTTCTGTCCCCTCCCTTCTCCTCCCCTCTGTCCTCTTCTCTCTCTCCTACCTGCCTGCCTGCCTGCCTGCCTGTCTGTCTGTCTGTCTGTCTCTGTCTCTGTCTCCCTCTGACCTTTGCTCTGCATGTGTGTGTATATATTCTACTAGGAAGAACTTCAAATAATACAAATAATGTCATTACCCTCCTAATCTTTGACTGATATTGAACATACAACCTGCCTTAAGGCTGAATATATTATAAAGGCAATGAAACACTTGTAGAAACCACTAATTACATGATTTTTCACAAGCAAATATCAAAGATTAGAAATGTGGAACATCGAATAAATAACTCAAGATATACTTTGATATAAAATATATAATTTCACCTGGAAAAGCAGAGAAAATTAGAGTGGTTGCCTAGCATCTGTAAAATTTTAAATTTCATCCCAACAAATATATAAATGTATAGGTGCCAGTCCTGGAAACTGAGCTCAGGATCTGGGTATTTTCCCTGTGCTTTTCTCTTTCAAGGGTACACGTAGCTCTACTTTTTTCTTTTTGTGTACTGGTGGCTCACTCTTGTAATTCTAGCTACTCAAGAGGCTGAGATATGAGAATGGCAGTTAGATAACAGCCCAGGTAAGAAAGTCCTTGAGATTATTATTTCCAATTAACCACTAGAAAACCAGAAGTTGCTCTGTGGTTCAAAATAGTAGAGTATTAACATTTAGTAAGAAATCTCAGAGACAAAGCCCAGGCCCTAAGTTCAAGCTCCATGAT
This sequence comes from Dipodomys merriami, assembly GCF_024711535.1. Taxonomy (NCBI): domain Eukaryota; kingdom Metazoa; phylum Chordata; class Mammalia; order Rodentia; family Heteromyidae; genus Dipodomys; species Dipodomys merriami. Next base: position 1,192,169 of record NW_027202283.1, on the reverse strand, counting down.
TAACCAAAACAAAAATAAAAACAAAACCAAAAAGAGCCTCATGGCCTTTCCTGCCTGGCCAACCTGTAAAAACCGTTCCTCAACTCTCATCCTCCTGAGTGACTAGGGCTATAAATGGGAGTTGCAGACATCTGGCTCAAATATTTATTTTTTTGGAGACCAGAGGCATAGTTCAGGAGGAAAAGAACAGGTTGACAACAGGAGGCTCAGAATTCAAATTCCAGTATGATTCAAAAATATTGTAGTAGTATGTAGAAAGAAATACCTATCAAAATCTTAATCTAATTCTAACACTATCACAAATACTGTCTTTGTTACTGTCTAGTGTGTGTACTTTCCATAGTATAATTGCTTTATAATAAACATAATTCATATTATGGTTAATGTCTTAATAAGAAGACTGGTAAGTAGTGAGGTACTGATGACTCACTTCCATAATCTTTGTATCTCAGGAGGCTAAGTTCTAAGGATCATGGTTCAAAGCCACCCAGGAAGGAAATCTATAGGACATATCTCCAATCCACCACTCAAAATCAGAAGTGGAGCTGTGACTTTAGTTGCACCAACCCTGAATAGCAAAATCTGAAGGACAGAGGTCAGATCCTGATTTCAAGCTTCAATACCAGCAAACACATGCACAAAAAAATGTGGCTGGTAGGTAAGTAATTTTAGTCAGAGCATCATATGCACACTCTACCAATTATTTCTGTATTGTATGTATTATTGACTTAAATGAATTCAAGTTAAAAATTATTTTAAAATGTATTCTTCTTTGCAACATGACATCTATTACTTGACAGCTTAAATCGACAAAATGTAAATTAGTAAACAGAACATAAGTGGGCCCTTTTAATGCTAGCCATGTCCACCTGGCATTTTACTTGTAACCACAGGAGACTTAGGAAAACATGGGCAATGTTTTAAGTCCATATTAACAGATGTGACAGCTTGACATTCACTTTTCTGAAAATGGCATGTAAAGAAAATGCCAAATATACTTCAAGAGAATTTTTCACCTCGGGTACTGAGAATAATCTGGTCAAAATGATAGAAATTGACATCTCAAATCAATCAAATATGATACCATTGGTCTTACACTAAATTAACTAATAAGAGTGAAAAAATTGCTGGATGTTAGATACAAAAGAGATTTTGAGCTTTTTTAGCTCTAAGGAAATACACAATTAGCTGAAACAAAATGGGTCAAATCAGAGTACACATCATTAAATTTATTGTCTAGTAAGAAATAAATTTTAGCATCATTCCATATGCTAATTACCCACTAGTATTTCTTCATGCATATGTAACAGCTTATATGTTTCATCTAGGACATGATTGATTCATGACTTATTTAAAACAAGAGGTTTTTCATATAGCCCTAATAGTCTTGTCCAGAAATCTCCTTACTAATCATCCTAGGTTTATAGTAGTTTCTGGTTGATCAACTGCATTCTAGACTTTCCATCTTCCCTCTTTGGAGTACTCCATTGTCCAGAGGGTGCATAAACTCTCAAGGATTAATCAGAAAGGAAGGATGGTAGCAATGTGTATAGCAATATAGTAGCAATGTGGAGAATATGGATATAGGAAAATGTCTTTATTTTCATACATTTCACTTAAATTTGACTCTAGAAGGATAATTTCTAAGTAAGGAATGAAAATTCCATTTTGCTTAATACCTTAATAATCTAGAAAACAGATGCTAAGTTAACTAATACATGGAAACTATGGCTAATTGGGGTTGTTCAACCAAGATTTTCTGCAGCAAAGTGATACAATTAGAGAAAGGAGAAGTATGTGAGGAGTTTCTGGAAAAGAATGTGTGTCCTCTTTCTTCACCTGTTGTTGGAAGCTAGTCTTTCTTTTGTCTCTCTGCATGATGAGCTGTGCAAAATGAAAGTCTCTGTCCATTTTCCCTGTAGGGAGTGGATGTCTTTGATACCAGAGTTGATAGATAAGAAAATAATGGTTTGTGAATGAGAAATTGAATAAGCGCAGCCCTCAAAGCTGTCAACTGAATCATGAGAAAAAAATACTATTTACATAAAACCCAATATAAACTTGTTGCCTGTAATTTATCCAGAAAGAATTCTAAGAATGAAATACATTGTATAGGACATACATATTAATCACTATGTGTTTTGTTTTGTTTTTTATCATTCTAAGAACTACAACCTTAGCAATCCAAATGATCAAAGGGCAAGTAATTTTTCTTTTGAGTGCCTTACAGACTTCCTTTTATACTTGATGTAAGAGTCTGAGCATCAACAATAGCTTTAGTGATTGCCTTTCAAACTGCTACAGTAGCAATAACAGCAATCAAGAAAATGTACACACAATCCATGTAAAATGAAGACAAAAATTAAATATCAAGTTAGTGAGTGTTTGTGTTATTGTGATGAATGTGATATGCATGTAAATTTAGAAGAGATGTATAAAGAATGTCCAACTGGTAAGAAAAGTTCAATTTGATGAATTTCAATGGTCATTTTATGATATATTCTTTTTTTAGTATTTGTTGTTTATGGAATAAATATTCTCTTATGCCATGTATAAATGAAAACTCAATATTTTTTGATATTTTTAGAAAAAGTTCTCAAATACTTATGTTCCTAAGAGTTTTCAGAGAATCATGAAAATTAGAAAAATTCTTTTAAGGTAGTTTAAAGATGCCTAGTTTATTACTCATTTTGGATTCATAAAGTCATTTGATTTAACCAACTGTCAGATAATTTTAAAAATCAGAGAAAATTCTGTTTTTATGAGTTCACTTCTAATATTATCTTTCTTTAGAATTATGGGAAATGGAAAGACTTGGAAAAAATTATATTATGTGAAGTAAGCCAGGTGCAAAGCAACATAGGTCTCATGGATTTCCTTATTTGCAATAACTAGTATATGTCTGAGACAAGCAGAAAAGGTCAGATAACATGATGTTAAGTGAAATGAACCCCAAGATAAGGACACAAGTTTTTTTTTCTTGCTATTTTTTCGAACATATTTATAAGGTACCATGTGATTTTTTTATTGTTTTGTATGTCCCTCCCCCACAGTATAACCTCTGTTTTCACTTATTTGATGTTGGTATAATTTGGGAAAAGGAAGGGAAAAAACAAATTGTTTAAATAGGATACAGTTTGACCCATTGCAACAATGCGATGTACATGATGCTATGACGAAAAACGAACTTTACAATTTAGGCAAGAGGGGAGGAGGAAATGTAGTTGGGGAGATGGGAGGGAAGGGATGGTAAGGGGAAACAAAGGAGGAGGCAACAATGCTGGATAAGAAATATATTCATGGGCTGTGAAGGTGGCTCAGTGGTACAGCGCTTGCATTGAATGTCTGAGGCCCTGAGTTCGATTCCTTAGCACCACATAAGCAAAAAGAAAAAAGCTGGAAGTGGCGCCTTGGCTCAAGTGTTAGAGCGCTAGCCTTGAGCTGAAGAGCTTAGGGACAGCGCCCAGGCCCAGAGTTCAGGCCCCACGACTGGACCCTAAAGAAAGAAAGAAAGAAAGAAAGAGAGAGAGAAAGAAAGAGAGAAAGAAAGAGAGAAAGAAAGAGAGAAAGAAAGAAAGAAAGAAAGAAAGAAAGAAAGAAAGAAAGAAAGAAAGAAAGAAAGAAAGAAAGAAAGAAAGAAATGTATTCATTAACTTGCTCATTTGATTGTAACCCCTTTGTACATTATTTTCACAATTAAAAACTTATTGTTTTAAAAAAGCAATATAAAAATTATTATACATCAGTGCTTACATTCAGGTTATGTAAGTTTCACTAAAATTTAGGCATCTAATATTATGGCAGAATTAATTCAAACCTATTGAAAATTTCCCAAGTTACACAAATACAAAGCAAAAAAAAATTCTCAGAAATTGATGTCTGGGCCAACATCATGCTAAATTAATTACACCAAGATACTGCAATGGTAACTTCAAATGTTACCTGTGGAATGAAGACATCATGAATAATCATAGAATGTGTTACTTTAGCCTAGTACTTAGCCATGATTATTTGATAAAAAAAAAAAAAGGAACACAGGATGGCACTTGCGCAAATTGTCCATTATCTGACAAAATGCCCAGTTTCTAATAGCACCTAATATATATGGATGAACTAGTATGGAAGGAATTGAAACATATTTTCATACTCTGAAGACAATGTGATTATAAAAAAAAAACTGTGGATAACTCAAAGCAAAGTTTCAAAGTTAGATATGCTATTTAAAAGAGAAAGTGCAATAACATCTTAGTTTGCTTAATAATTTGTAGGTCAGAAATTGTTATCTGTTAAGGTAAGTTATCTGTTAAGTAAGCTCTAAGCTAGCTGCCTGTGGCTCATTTCTGTACTCCTAACTATTCACCATGCTGAGCTCTAAAACCTGAGGTGCAAAACCAGTTCTGGCAGATAAATCCGAGACACTTTTGTTTCCAACTAAATAGCAGAACCCCAGAAGCAGAGGTGATTCAAGGGATACATTGCCAGACTGAGCAAAGAAAGGCAAACAAGAACACAAGGCTCTGAGTTTAAGACACTGTACACACACACACACACACACACACACACACACACACACACACATGAACCCACACCTACAAACAAAAGAAAAGTAAAAGAAAAATGTAAACTTAAAAAATCTGGTGGCTCTACTAAATATTTTATTAATTAGAATTCTGCATTATGCCTTATGTTCTATATCCATTCCTTTTTGTTGTATGGGTTGATTGCATATGTTAACTACTGTAAAAGAACAAGAATGTGCACCTGGTTAAAAAATGGTGTGTTTGGTTTATTGCTGCATATTTTAGAGACATGCCTACACATGTCCGTAAAATCTCAATATTTTTGATAATTTTGTAATTCTATGCCTCCATCAGAAAGAATGATATTGCCCCATTTTTTAGGAAATGGAAAGACTTGGAAAAAATTATATTAAGTGAAGTAAGCCAAGCCCAAAATAACGTAGGTCCCATGGTTTCCCTTATTTGCAACATCTAGTATATGTATGAGTCAAGCAGAAAACGTCAGATAAGGTGATGTTAGGAAAATGAACCCTAAGATATGTATTCAAATGTTTTTTTTCTTTCATGCATTTGTTTCTAACGCATTTATAAGATTATTTCTTTGTTGCTTTGTATGTCCTTCCCCCACAGTATAACCCCTGCTTTCACTGTATTTGATGTCGGTATAATTTGTGGAGCGGAAGGGGAAAAACAAGTCGTTTAAATAAGGATACAGGTGGACCCGTTGCAACAATGAGAAGTCCAAGTTGTCACGTTGAAAATGAACTTTACAACTTTTGTGGGGGGGAGGGTTGAGCGGGGGTGGGGGACGGCTGGGAAGAGATGGGAAGGGGAAACAAAGGGGGAGGCTACAATGCTTGATAAGAAATGTACTCATTATTTTGCCCATGTTATTTTAACTCCTCTGTAGAGTATTTTCACAATAAAAAATCAATAAAAATTAAAAAAGAAAAAGGTTTCAAATATCAATTCTCAGTAAGAATGGTAAGGACACATAAACATAAAGATAAAAGGTTAAAGAACAATCTTTATTGAACTGAGAAGATTTATTCTTACTGTTAAAAAATAACATTTGGAAATAGTATATCTGAGAATATTCCTAGATAGATAGATAGATAGATAGATAGATAGATAGATAGATAGATAGATAGATAGATAGATAGATAGATAGATAGATAGATAGATAGATTATGTATGTTTTAAAATATATAGGCTATAGAATGTGTGGGTGTAAATATGTTATGGAATGGGTATCCTATAGAATGAACACACACACATACACACACACACACACACACACACACACACACACACACACACACACACACACACACACACATCTACAGGACAAATGTCTGCAGGAAAATCTCCTTCATATTACCATAAGATTACCACTGCCCTTACTATGCACTTCATTTCTTATTGTGTGGATTTCACATAATTTAAAATCAAATAGGGTCCATATATTCAAAACCTTTTATTAAAATATGAACTTTTAAACTGATGAATACCAATGCCATTGCTATTCTTACTATTGCTAATGAAAGTAATATTGATAAAGATGACTATAGCAATAATATTATCTTGTTATAGTGTTAATGTGTAATAAGCATTCTGCTAAGATATTCATGCACTTAATCACTTAATTGTGAAATTGTAATACATGATGCTATTTAAAATTAAACAAGTATTTTCTTGGCTTGTTTAAAAGCTCAGAATCCAATTGCATAGATTAAGATGTATAGATTTTCATCATTATTATAAATAGTCCCCTTCATTTAGGTCATCAAGTGATAGATTTTCAAACTGTACTTTAATGAGTCTTTTCTCTCCAATATCTCTTAATCTGAGTAATAAAATAAGTACTTATACTAAATAAAGAATCAAGTATATAACTTATGCTTTTCCAAAAACCTCAAAGGATTCTACAAGCTATTTGAGATACCTCAGAGTTGAAATAAATAGAATATCCTTTTTCCTAAAAAGTATACATATGTTTTTGATACCAGATTATTTATGCTCTTTTTATCTTCTTTTTAAACTTAATAGTGTAATAGACAGGTGCTTATGTTTTAATAAAAATAATGTTATATGTTAATAATATTAAGCCTTGTTTTTTCCAATAATGTTTCACTATTTTGTGCAAACTATTTAATTTTTCATAAGACCTGTGAGAAATGGATGCAATCACTCCTCAACTCTACCGAAAATGCTCACGAAGCATGTGAAGAAAAACACCTGTGTTGGTAGGCACTGCAGACTAGCCTGGTGGACCATGTGGATAGTTGGAGGCCAGGTGGATAGCTGTAGGCCAGGACACGTTCTGAAAGCATAGAATGGTAAAGATGGTGGAATGCATCTGAGCCCAACATATGAAAATACCGTGTAATAGTCATAGTCAGTTACAACTCACTACCCAAGTAACCGAGCAGAATACTGGCATGCTTTCCAAAAACTTGATATCTGTATGAGGTCATACAAGCAGTCAATGAATGAGATGTTCAACAATGATTAATTACAAATTTAACATCAATAACGTAATAAAGTTAGTGCTTAGTTCCTTCACAGAAATTTTTTAAATGCTTACTGTTTTGTGTCTAATATAATATACAGAATGAGAAAAATAATGCAGGTATTAAAAGAAATAGCTTTCACCTTTCAATTTACAAAGAATTAATTTCAGGATAGTAAGTCAGGTAGCCTCTAGAAGGTATATAATCACATTGTCTCTATCTAAACGTGAGTTACATGTTATGGAAACAGATATGAATTAAGAGTGTCAGAGCAGAGTGAAAAAATGGAGGTGATCTGTGATCATTGAATGAACATATCACTACAAATCTTAAACTAGAAATACTAGGGCATCAGCTGAATTTTACTTTAAATGAAAATGTTGCTAGGCACTGGTGGCTCACTACTCAGGATGCTGACATCTGGGGATGGAGGTTTGAAACCAGTCAGTAAGACAAAACCAAGGGATGTTTATTCAACTAATCAGCATAAAACCATAAGTGAAGGTAAGGTTCAAGTGGTAGGGTGTTAACCGTTACAAAAAATACAGCCCTGAGTTCAAACCCTAGTAATAGGACAAAAATAATAACTAAGACAAATATTATAGCAACAGCTAAAATATTTTGACACATTTTCTTCTGTAAATTAATCTGAGGAACTGGGTACTGTCCCTTTGCTCAAGGCTGGCACTCAACAACTTAAACTACAGTGCCACTTCTGCATTTTGGAGCTGTCACTCTGATTTGTCTGCTCAGGCTGGATTTGACCATGATCCTCAGCTCTCATCCTGCTGAATAGGTTGGATTACAGGTAAAAGGCACTGGCATCTAGCACACATTTTTTATTTTGACAGATGTTCAATTAAGAAATTCTTATTTCAGTTCTCTTGACATTGTTGGGGTTGTCTTTACTTTTTTGTATTTTTAGTTAACATTAATATTCTTTACTGGGTGAAAACATCTTCATCAGTTTCAGTGAACTATAGGCATCAGTCCATTTTTTTTAAAAGTCTCCAGACTATATGCTTTATTTCAACGTCTATGACTCTCCCCAAAAGTTTTTAGCCTTCTTTGAAGTTAGAAGAACTAGCACAACAGATTTGTAAATCATCTCTCTCCAACTGTCTTCCTTGTTTGGGCCCCTCGAAGATTTCTCTACGTTAAATTGTCTTTCATCTTTTTTTTCAGGTGAAAATTTTACATGGAGGTTTTCTACAAATGAATCCAGCTAAAATCTAAGCTCAGAAAGAAAGCCTGGCATCTTTTTGAAGGAGGCTGGTATGCCATAGCTACTCAGCTGCACAACCCACCACTTGAACAAGGGGCAGATGCCAATTAAAAAGAATCCATGCAGGTAAGTAAGCAGTTAAGCAAGAAGGCACCTGTTCTTCAGTTCTGTGCCAAAGGGTATAGCCTGTCAACGAGGCATGCGAGATACAACTCTGGTCTCTCTTTTCACGGGTTACTAAGGGGATCTGGGGCAAGAACTAAACACATGTGGTCAAATTTGCTGGGTGCCCTGGATTTTTATTTCATGAACAAAACCGAACTGAACTGGTCTGAATCCACTCCTTTAGGACTGTTGGCAGCTTATCTAGCTAGTCATTATTTTCCCTTCCTTTTTCATTAGAGTACCACTTCAGTGGGAAAAATGATAGATTACGTCTTTTGGTTTAGAATATAATGGATAAAAATGGCTTCGAATTTTTCATAGTGATTTGACATTTTCTAAAGCCCCAAATAAAGCATAGGCAGTGTTGGAGTCTTGCAATAAGGCAACAAAAATGAGAATATCTTGAAGTAGTATAAATGTGTGAATTATTTCCTTATCTAAGCATTATTTGTTTTTTCCTTACATAAATAATATGCATGATTCTAAGTATGCATAACTGTTATTGTCAGCCATGTTGGAATTTAGGATATTTGACATTTCCTTTCAGTAAAATCAACTCTTAATACACTAATGAGATGATAAAGAATTTTGTATGCAGAAATTACCATTCTTCCTGCTTTTCAGTGTTAACTTTCCCTGGATTTTGACCCTCAAGCAGTAGGATTTATTAAACGTTTTCAATGACTTTTCTATTGACAACACCAAAATTACTAAATTAAATATTTGTAAACAGAGGACTGATCTAGAAAGGAAAGGAAAAAGCCAGCAAGTTCAAACATGGGTGGGTAAGAAACAAGTGCGTTTTAAAGGTATATTAATTATATACGGTCAGGTAGTCCATAGGCCTCATAGTATTCCATAAGGTGCACTCATAGCAGGATTTAATAAAATTAAGGTATGTTAAAGGAAGAAGAAGTTGAGGCAAACATTAGAAATGCTCAACACTCACAAACACAGCTATTACAGAGGTTGCAAAGCTTATAATTTAACTTTAGATTATGAAGCACTACACAGAATATCCAGATCTCAGGAAGCTCTTTGTCTTCTCAGAAGAATCTTTTACACTTGTCTCTTAATGTAGCCAAAGTGACTCTGCATTATTCTACTCAATATAAATATCCAGAGAGCTAAAGAGCAATCAAATGGAAACTAAACCTGTCAGTTTTCTATATGTTGTGCTTATTAACTAATGCAAAATTGCCTTCTGGTTTGTCTCAAATCCTAGTCCATGAAATGAGTCACGAGTTAGTACAATATATAAAGTTAGGGTCAAATGTCCCTCCAGTTCTCAGACAACTATGGAAATATGCACAGGGTCGAAACAGAAAAGTTGACATTTTAATTTAATACATACAGAAAATATACATTTTTTGAGGGCATACTGGAATTGAATCTTTAAGGAGAAAATGAATATTGTAGACCTGATGAGAAAACATCTACATGGCTATGCTAATACATTCCAAATAGAATAAATGAATACAAAACTTCCCTTATGAAATTGTAGGCAGATTATGACAAAGGTTTTGTAACATATTAGGGAGAAAATATTGACTGTGAGGGTTAGGAAAGACAGCGGATTGGGTAGTTTGCCTTTGCTGTAACCAAAACACCTGACAAGATCTGCTAAAAATAGAAAAAATTACACTTCAAAGGTATGTCTGTCAGTTATGGATTTCCTCTGGCTAGGTCTCTCTTGAAAACATCACCACTTAGAAAAGTCTCCACCACCTCTGAAATTCTCCATCACCTCCAAAATTCTCTAATACAGCTCTACGGTCCCCAACTGTAATATCCCATTAACTTATGAAACTATCAATGAAAAAATACCCAGAGATGGAGTCAGAGTAATCACAATCATTCCGCCGCCTAACGTTTTCATCTTCAAACACTACTTCATTGAAAGAAATACCTGCTGCTTCTGAGAGTTGGGGAGATATTTCAGATCCCAGCCCTAATATTCAATGCGTCATAACCATAGTGGAAGCCAAAATAACCCTAGAAAAAAATTAATAGACCAAGAAAAAAACACCTAATTAGGGTGTCTAACAACAAATCTATCTTTGAAGAAAGATGTCAAATGTTGAGATTTAGATGGAAGCTCTGCATAAGACAAAGGACAAGGAAGGAAATAATACAACGGCAATACTCCAAGACAATATGTTGGAAATGATTAGTACAAGGCCGGGGGAGTGAGTAGAGGGGCAGAAAAGTGGGAGAAAAATGAGGGAGGGGGTAAAAAGTTCAATAAGAAATGTACTCACTATCTTACTTATGTAACTGTAACCCCTTTATACATCACCCTGACAATACGTTTTTTAAATAGAAATACTAAAGAAAACAGAGAAAAGTGAGTCTTAGAAAGGTTGAAATATAAGAATGATTATTGAACATAACAATGTATATGACTTCATTTTAATATATTTATCATATTTAGTATTAAATAACTGATTGAGGTGAAATACGGAATAATAATGTATTTTTAAGTGGAGGAAACTTGAAATTAGTTTCAGGGATTTCACAGAGTCCTTTGTCTTGTTAATGAGCTATGGATGGAGGATATACAAATGTTTGCTCTTTGATCAAAAGATTTCACAATAAACTTGTAGCATAAATCTATAATCCTAGCTACTCTGGAGATTGAGATGTGGAGATCACGGTTTGAAGACAGAATGGGCACAATTAACTCACAAATGTCAGAAGTGGAGGTGAAGTTCAAATGTTAGTGAGCCAGCCATGTGCATAAATGTCAAGTGAGAGTTTGAGGCCTTGAGTTCAAGCCCCAGGATTGGTGCGGTGTGTGTGTGTGTGCATGCACACACACACACACACACACACACACACACACACACACACACACACACATAAAAACTCCAAAACAAAACACACAAAAAACATGTAGAAACATAGAGAGAATATATATTGTGATGTAGCAATCAATCAGAAATATAATAGCGTTCTTGGGTTTTTGCTGAACATTATTTCTTTTCTCTATTACAATGTAAAAATGTTGCTTATTGCCGGCGTTGGTGGCTCACGCCTGCATCCTAGCTACTCAGGAGGCTGAAATCTGAGGATTGCAGTTCAAAACCAGCCTTGGCAGTAAACTCTGTGAGACACTTATCTCCTATAAACTACTCAGAAAACTGGAAGTGGTGCTGTGGCTCAAGTGTTAGAGCACTCACCTTGAGCTGAAAAACTGAGGGATAGCACCCAGGCCCAGAGTTCAAGCCTCTTGACGGACAAAAAAACAAAAACAAAAATAAATATTGCTTATAATACTTAATCAAATACAACCAAAAGCCTATAGAGTTAATGTTTACAGAAATAAAATGATAATTGTGTTCCAATAGACATTTCATTCCTCTCTTATATATGGAAAGAATTTTACACTTACAAGTCTATGATGAGGCAATATATTTCTTTACATTTCAATTCAGTGGCAATGATTTGCCATTTATGTAATTTTTCAGACTTAGGAGTTACTTGGAAAGGAAAAAATAAGCTCCCCTAAATGACTTCAAAGATGTTAGATACCAAAATGGCATCTAAGGGGGTGTATGGAGGCATGTGTGCACAGGTGGGTGAAGGAGGTGAATGAGATTAGGTAGGAAGGGAGAGGAAATAGAAACCATTTTGCCTAAAAGACAAATTCTTTTCAAATGTTGGCCTGCAGATGACTAGACTTTAAAACTGAACCTCAAAGAAATGTATGCTTGATGTTTACGAAGAAATGTTGTTCTGTTATCCAAGTGTAATCTTTGTATTTGCCCAGAAGTACAGGCAGTCTATTAATGCTCTTATGCAAAGTTAAATAATATTTCCCACCTTTTTCTTTTTATTAGCAGGTAATGTCATATGCCACATGAGTTGCAGGAGCATAGATGATTACTTTTGCATATTGAAAACTGTTAAAAACATCCTTGGTGTGCCATATCTACAATAACTCTGATAGTGCTGCCACCACCTATTATTAATTTACCTTTCAAAAAAGACAAAGACACTACAGATACTAAATACGAAGCTGAAGTGACGGAGTTCTTTTCACAACCTAAATAAATATATCACTGTCATTTAGTAATCCTCTGCGTTCACATGGAATTTTTCCAGCACTGTTAAAGAAGGATGAAAATGGAGAGACAGCTCATTGACTTCCAATACCACTTTAATCTTGCACATAAAAGGTCAAGCATAAAATTATTTGCCTGGAGTAGCTGTCCTTGGAGCTTTAAATTAACATAGAAGAAGAGTACGACGAGGGGGGAAAGTTAATTTTATCTTAATTGGATTAAGCCAGGTAATATCTACAATGAGGGAATGAGGTTACAGAAGACTATAAACTGCTGGGTTGACAGAACAGGATTACTTCATGAGCCAGCGTCAGGTTGTTGACTAATAACATATTGATCAGATCTATAAAATATGCAGAATGTCTGTCAGGAGGAGAGAGATTTTGAATTGAAGATTGCTAGCCTCTGACATGATCAAAGTTAGATTAATATTATTAAGAAGCTTTGAGCGAGCTACATATTACCTTAGCAACCACCGAAATTCTCTGCAAATGGCTTGGATTGACTGTCCTAAGCAATTGCAGTACTTGTTGGTGAGAGGGAAAAGACTGATTAGTGTAGCTGCTGCTCCCTCCCTCCTTCCCCTTCCTCTTTTCATGTGTTCCAACAGACATATTGAATCAGTACAGTTTAATCCCAGTGGAGACTGCATGTGGTATTGTCCTTGCATGGAGGAAAGGTTCTATTAAATTGAGTTAATAAAAACATTGGACAAAGGTTTGCAAAGAGCAAGGTGTCAAAGTGTGGGGAGCTGGAATGTTTCTCATGATCATAGACAAGAAGAATAATTTATATCCATCAAAGTGTAAAGAAGATAAAAAATTGTATTCTTCAATAAAATGTGAGCTTTTTCCCCCTAGCTAATACACATGTGTATATACAAACAGTCAGATAGGATATTCATTTCTTTGGATTTTTTCAGTTGAAATGGACTTAGATTGGTTAAAACACAAGGTCCCTGGTAAATACCATTCTGACAATAAAAACATAAAAGCTCTGGAATATTAGGCAATTTTTGCATGTGTGAAAGCTGATTCTTTTCCTTTTTACTTTTTTCTGAATTATCTTCAAGTAATTGTACAATGGGGTTTCAGCTCAACAAAAGAAATGTTGGTGCTTGATTTAGAATCACTATGGAATTTTATTTGAAATTCTCTGCTCTCCGAGTAATCCCTCCACTCACACTGGAACTACTCTTACTTTCCTGTCATTCTCTCTCTTTTCTTTCTCTTTATTTGGCTAGTGCATATTAAGTCCACTAAGGGATTTCACTATGGTAATTTAGATGTGCATATATTATATTTTGCCCAGAATATCTCTCTCCATTTCATTTTCTTTCCCCACTCTCTCAATCCCCTTTTAATCAACAGGATTCCCTGAGATTCCTTAGACTGCCTTCACACATATACTGACATCTGTTTTTCTAAAGAAATAGTCTATTGAACATTGCTGTATATTTTAAAGAATTTTTGGAGACGTAAAAACAGTACTGAATTTGAAACCAATTCTCAGATATGTACAACATCTAATCAAAATATTTATCTGCTTATAGTAGATATAGTTCCTATATAAAAGTGAGAATAGGAAAATTGAAGTTTGTTTTTTAATAAACAAAAAAGAGAAACTGAAAACAGCAACAAACCTAGAAATGAATCATTAGCAATGTACAGTAATTTATTTTGAGGAGTATAAGAGATTGATTCACTTACAGTACTCCTTTCATAAAAGAAACCAAGATAAAAGTTTTCCAAGGCCAATTTTCAGATTCCCAAAGGCAGACGAGAAGTCCAGAGGATTGCAGATGCCCAGAAACCACCGGCCCAATGGTAAAGCGAATTTATAGGCAAAAACTAGGGTACATTTAAGGTTTGAAATTTGAAGTTGGAAGAAGGAAGAAGTAATAATTTAATTATCTGCTATCTCAGCAGAAGGAAAGAGCAAAGATCAGTTGGTAGAGCTCTATTCAGAGTGAAAGCATCAGCTACTTAGAGTCCCAGTCTTGGACTAGAGAGTAGGGTAGAAAGAGGATAGAGAGAGAGAGAGATGGGGGCAGAGGGGGAAAGGAAAGTGGAAGAGTGAGAGAGCAACAGAAGAGAGAGAAGGAAAGGAAAGAAAGAAGGAAAGAAAAGGAGAGGAAGGAAGAGAAAAGGTGAGGAAGGAAAATAAAAAGAAATGAAAGGAAGGAAAAGAAAAAGAAAGGAAAAGAACAGAAAAATAATTAATTAAGTCCCTTCCTTCATTGTTGGAGATTGAAGCCACTTTGTGAGGAAATCTGTTTTCATTTATATCAGTGAAGATAATTCCAACCTAAATTTTTAATTAGGAATAAATGCATTTGGAGATGTATATTATATTTCTTCTTCTTCTTCCTATAAACAACTTAATCTTAAACTGTATGAAAAATATACAGGGAGAATGAACCAGAATAAGTTAAACAAACATTCTTTAAATGGAAACAGTGCAGCATCTTTCTCTGATGCCACGCCGACCCCAGTAGAGTCTGCTTAGCATGGGAAACCATCTATCAGACCATGATAGGGGCCTCGAGACCCATCTCTGAGTTTTGGGACTTCACCGAAGTCTACCTCAGAGAATGGGGCTTTACAGAAACCTATCTCCAAGTTTTGGGACTTCACCGAAGTCTACCTTGGAGAATAGGGCTTCTAAGAGGCCTACTCCTGGGAAAAGGCTGGCAAAAACCCCTGGAAAAGATGTGTTTCTGCCTATCTTTTCCTCATAAGAGTGCCTATTAATCTTTTACTGTTTCTACTGCTCATTGTACTTACTCATTGTCAACGTTCCCTTATTCAAAGCTCTTTCTTAAGAGTGTTGACGACTCCAATATCTGATGAGTGTCTTAAAAATATGACTAACTCACCAGAGTTAAGTGCTACCCTGAAACCCCTCTTATGGAGGCTAGTAGACAAGTTATAAGTAAATATAAAAGTATTGGGGGTTTCACAAAGTCACTCCAGAAGGAATTGTAAGATTTACAAAAAGTTGTAGGCGCGGCTAGAACAGAAAGAATGTATGGCAATTGCTGAGATAACTACTTAGGAGAAAGAACTTCCTCATTTACTAAGAGACTTGCTAAATCTAAGTCTCCTTGGTGCTTACTATTAAAGAAGGAACAGGAAAGATCTTAATGGGACAGTTAAGGCCTCTATAGAAAAAAGTATAGATCTAGGCCTCCCTGACCTTACTATTAAAGAAGGAACAGGAAAGATCTTAATGGGACAGTTAAGGCCTCTATAGAAAAAAGTAGTGGTTAATTGGTGACAATCATCGAAACCAATTGTATTTCTTAAAAATAGAGGTGAAGCCGGAAACAAGTGCTTATCAGGCGACCAGCTGGTGACCGCCCAAGAATGAAGCCCTGCAGCAAGATTATGTAACCTTTTGCCCTTTCTTATGGAGACTTTTTGCTATAAAAGTTTGTTATCCTCTGCATTAAATCGCACTCAGCACTCAGCATCCACTCCTAATGTGTGTGAGTTGTCTGTTTGCCATCTCCCCGTCCTATTCCAGGTTCCTCCCCTAGGTATCCTTCGTCGTCCCGACAGAACCCGGTCCGCGGCACTCTGAATAGATGTAACAAAGTATCTTAGACTAGGGGATTCAGAAACAAAAGAAATGTATCCTCACGGAATTTCCTGCCCGGGCTGGCTTTGAACCACGATCCTCCCTTCTCAGCCTCCTGAGTAGCTAGGATTACAGGTGTGAGCCATCAGCGCCCAGCTCATATAACTTCTTGAAACATAACTCATCAGGCTAAAGATGTGAAAAATTAGAATAAATAATATTTTATCATTTTAAGATATTCTCTTTAAAGATTTGTTTTTAAATTATATGTGATGATTATTATAAAAGCTAAATAATTGATTTCTGAGTTACAAAAATGATAAATTATAATCAAGTAATGATCAAGAAATTGAAATAAAAGCTATCATACAACTGGCTTTCTCAAAGGTTACAAAGAATTTAAATTTTCTCAAATCTTTGAGTATTTTCAAAATACCATTGTGAGTTTAAGGTTATTGGATTATTGATGTTTTTGGTAAAACAAAACAGGGAGAAATCAATTTGTAGGTATTTCTTATTTGCAGGGGGAAGATAGCTCATGGGGCTTGAACTAGGAACCTGGTGCTCACTCTGAGCTTTGTTGATTAAGGCTAGTGTTCTAGCACTTTGAGCCCAACTCCATTTCCAGTTATTTTTTTCTGATTGTTAATTGGAGATAATAGTCTTATGTACTTAACTGCCCAGGCTGGCTTTGAACTGCAATCCACAGAGCTTAACATCCTGAGTAGCAAGGATTACAGGAAGGAACCACCAGAACCTGACAGCTGCAGATTTAACATAAAGTGAAAACAAAAGAAAATCTAGAAATGGACCAAAAAGAATAAAGCATCATCTTATCAACTGAATGATAACTGTTTCGTTAAACTACTTAAGAATAATAAAACATAATTTAAGATAATACATAAACAACAAGAAAAATTCAAAAGCACTTTGAAGGCAATCTTGGGGTCACTTAATACATTTGCTTTCCTAATATGTTCACATTAAAGTAAACTTCAATCTGCTATTGGGAAAAATCAATAAATTAATGCAATATTGAACAAGATTATGACTCCTAATTTATTTTTATTCTGTAGTAGTAATCAGTCATACATTGTGTAACTTTGCTTTAAAAAAACAGATGCATACTTTGGCTCCCTGAGCCTTGATTTTTGCCTTTAGGAGGAACAAATTCCCTATGTATGCTTGTGGCTGGTCTAGAAGCATCTTATTATAAGAAAGACCACAAAATAATTTACTAAGATCAGCAAGAAAATAAAACATGAACTATCTATGGGCTTCCAGAAGTTTCTAGCCCATAATGACAAATATAAGAGTGTAGAGTTTTCTTCGGTAATTAGGAATCATCTTCTCCGTCTATTAGAGAGGGAGTATCCAAATAGTAGAAAGATATTTGGACTTCTTAAATGAGCTTTCATGAAGATGAATACTGTATTAGAAGACAGGATTTCTTCTCTTAAGGTTTATTACTGGAAAGGTTCTCATTGTATAACATTTTCAAGAGCAAATTCTGTTTTATGAATGCTTGGAGGTGTTAGAAGTGCAGACGGTGCTGGCATAAGATAGGATTCCAATTATTTTAAATGTTATCATGCTTTACTGCTCTTTTTAATCTTCACTTATTTCAGTGTGACAGCAGAGGGCACTTCTACATCCAGCGAATACAGAGTATTATAGGAAACTAAACCTCGAGCAAAGGAAGTCCCCAGATATAAGGATCACTAATACGGAAAATTAAACATGATCCTAGTCTACCAAATGAATCCCTATCCATTTACTGTTATTGTGTATAAGCACCCAGAGACTAGGTAGTGAAAAAGCAAGTTGTTGGGAAAATAGTGTATTCTCTCCATTTCACAGGAATAAAATTTTGAAGGAAAGTGAACAAGATTTCTTTTTTTCCTGTCTTTTAGGTGCTGGTATGGAACCTGAATTCAGGGGCTCTGGCTCTTGCTCCACTCTATTTTTACTCAAGTTTGGTACTCTGCCATTTGTACCACTATTCTGCTTCTGGATTTTTAATAGTTAGTTGGGAGACTCTCTGACTTTTCTGCCTGAGCTGGCTTTGAACTAATACCTTTCATATCTCTACTTCCTCGGTATCTAGAATTACAGTCATGAACCACCAGAAACATTTCATTGTGTTTTCATTTTATGCTTTTAAAATGTTACTAGAACTCTCCTACAATGCAGTTCCTGTGATTTCCTTTACCCAGGGGTAGTAGCCTGTAGTTAGCTAATTGATATCTCTGTTAGCAGTACAGTCTTGAAAAAAATAAAAAAGAAATCCTTTAAGCTGCTGTATCAGTTCATATATTACAAGATATTTTAGAGAGATATTATTTAATCTTTGCTTTGATACTGCAGCATGTGCTTTCGTTACACATAAGGATAATTAACCTTTATGATGGGCTTGAGATATGGGAAGACACAGTATGAAATAGCTTGAATGTTATTTGTGCAATCACAAACTAAAGAGGTAAAATCTTACTAAATGTTCTTGTCCCTTCAATACAATTCTGTTTGTTCATTTATATTGCTTTCCATATGACTTTCTTTGACTGGAGTCTTTTTTTTTTGGTTGGTGGGTGGTTATTTTTAAGTGAAATGAGAAACATTCTAAGGCAGTTTTCAAGATGATGCAATCTAACCTTGGATATATTGTATAAACCCTGCAACGTAATAAGTACTTATGCTGCAGAGAGAAAAAAAGCCTTGTAATTACTAAAGACAACGTCTGGCAGGTGCATTGAAACTCTGCAGTGACAAGAAAAACATATGACTTCAGCTCATTATAAGTATTTTCAAAGATACAAATAATTGCAACAGTAATTAAAATTTACCAATATTTGTGAAATTGCCAGGTGACACGTATATATGGAATCAATGTATGCTTTACATTATTAAATTTGCACAAAATGCATATACAATTATAAATTTTTTTCCTCTCTGCATATATACATATGTATGTGTGTATATGTGTATGTACATGTGTATGCATACATATATACATATACAGATATATGTATATGTGGAGTATGTGTATAGAATGTCATGATTTGCACATCTCATTTTCATTTATAATATACAGTAGCTTTGTGTATCCATGTATTCTGATTACTAATATATGTACCATAGCATTTGTAATCTCTGGAATCAGGTAACAATTAGCATTAAGAAAATGTATTGAGGCTGGGAAGGTAGCTCAGCGGTAGAGTGCATGCCTTGCAAGCATGAGGCCCTGGGTTCGATTCCTCAGCACCACATAAACAGAAAAAGCCGGAAGTGATGCTGTGGCTCCAGTGGTAGAGCACTAGCCTTGAGCTGAAGAGCTGAGGGACAGCACCCAGACCCAGAGTTCAGGCCCCATGACCGGCAAAAAAAAAAAAAAAAAAAGAAAGAAAGAAAATGTATTGATTCCATTCAACAAGACCTCTCAGTTTCCAGATCACATAGTACTGCTGGCAACACCACTGTGATTATAAGAAATGTTTGTTGATTGAAATACAAATGCAACTCTAATAATATGCATTAACATCTTAATTCTAAGAACTCACACAAAAAGGGAAAATCCTTTCTAAGGAAATTAGATTTTTCTCCCTCCCTAAACCTTATAGGTTACATATTAGAGCTTACTGACTACCCTTGAGAAAAGTTATTTTAAAAAATATAATTTTAAATTCATGACAACATAACCACTTGAAATTGCCTTTCAAGTAAGGGTTTACTTTTATTTCTTTAATCAATCCAAGCTTAATGAAACTCTTAGAGGGCTATTAATAGCTAGAAACTTTCTTAGGAAAGGAAAGAATATATAATAGGCTAACTAACAACGACTTTCATAAAGTCAGCAAACTCTGAAATACAGTTCTCTTATAGATTATGAATCAAAATGCATATAGTTTAAAAATATAAAATGTTTAGGAATGTAATGTAACATATGTAACATGTAACTTTTTTCCTAGTTAAAAAATATTGTTGTTATTCTAAAGGTGAGGAACAAAAGGTTTACAATTTCATAAGCCAGGTAATGAGTACATTTCTTTTGTATCGTCACCTCTTTCTTTGCTCTCCCCCACTCCTCCCGCCAGTCTCCACCCACAAATGGTATAGTTTCTTTTCAACCTAACATGTAGAAAGTACCACATGAAATGTAGGATTTTCTTTGTTTTTGTTTTTATGTTTTATTTATTTTTATTCATTTATTTTTTATTGTGAAAATACTGTACAGAGGGGTTACAATTACTTGGGCAAGATAATGAGTACATTTCTTATCAAGCATTGTAGCCTCCTCCTTTGTTTCCCCTTTCCATCCTTTCCAGCCTCCCCCCTTACCTCCACCAAATCCCTCCCCCCCATCAAAGTTGTAAAGTTCGTTTTCGACATGACAACTTGTACTTCTCATTGTTGCAACGGGTCCACCTGTATCCTCATTTAAACGACTTGTTTTTCCACTTCCCCTCCACAAATTATACCGACATCAAATACAGTGAAAGCAGGGGTTATACTGTGGGGGAGGGGCATACAAAAGCAACAAAGAAATAATCTTATGAATGCGTTAGAAACAAATGCACGAAAGAAAAAAAAACACTTGAATACATATCTTAGGGTTCATTTTCCTAACATCACCTTTTCTGACCTTTTCTGCTTGACCCATACATATACTAGATATTGCAAATAATGGAAACCATGCGACCTCTGTTTCTTTGGGCTTGGATTACTTCACTTAATATAGAAATGTAGGATTTTAACATAAGCTTAATTTTATATTTTGAAGCATGCAGGTTGTATCAACTCTGGACAAAGTATTCTTTTGTTTATTTTGATTATGTTTCAACAGAATGGGGAAGGGCTTCTAAAATCATAGATGGTACTAGAAATTTTGAGTTTGAAAACGCAGCTTTTCTAACTATTAATAGCCCTCTAAGAGTTTCATTAAGCTTGGATTGATTAAAGGCATATGTGAAGACCCAGATCCAGCAGTCTTTGCCACTCACAGCTCAGCTTCTCACAGAGCCCACAAGGAAGGGTCTGGAATGCTGAGTAGAATCAGCTCACCTGATTCAGAAGAACACCCACAACTAGATACTGGATGCTTGAGTCCAGGAGAAACAACTTTAATCCACCTTACTCAGAAGTACTTCTGAGTAATTGGAAGCACAAAATATAATATAACTCTTTAGAATGGCAGGAATTCCATACATGAAAGCTTTTCTTCTTATTATTGTTTTGAGAAGCCCACATGAACAGTGACCACCTCTCCTAGGTGAGCTGCTTAAGAGCTAGAAGCAACTGCTATTTCCATTAAGGAGAGATGGAGTAATTAGGAACTATCAAAAGGATTCACTGTTTTCTTTTGGGAGCAGGAACCATGGTAGGCATGTCTGGGTGGAGCTGGAGTTATGGAGAAAGTATAAGGATAGAAGGGAAGAATTATGGCCCTTCCTTCTCCATCACTAAAGCATCCTATTGTCACTAATACTGATGTAAAACACAAGAAAGTGCCTGGCACCCTTTTATACATGATAATTCTCACCATAAAATCAGATGACAAAGGTTTCATAGAATAGTTTCAGCCTTCTATCCAGGTGCTTAGAGGAATGTTCACTGGCCTAATAGAATAGACACTAAAATAATAGTTCAATGTACTCAATGAATTCCACCTCTGCTGCTACTCAGTAAGTATCCATCAGATTACAGATTCTGTGTGTTCAGCTAACACCAGTAATAAATATGTTTTCAGAAATTAAAAGAAAAAAACTATCACCTTTTTCCAAAATGGAAATATAGCCTGGTGCTTTTAGCCTATCCCTTTATTCCAATCTACTTAGCAGGCAGAGATCTGAGGATCGCAGTTCAATGCCAGTCACAGGCAAGAGTCCAATAAACATGTAAAATGTAGAAAGTAGCATTGTCGTTCAAGTAGTAGAGACCAGTGTTGAGGGGAAAATACAAGCAAGAGTGTAATCCCTGAGTTCAAACCCCAGAAGTCACACACACACACACACACACACACACACACACACACACACACACACACACACACACACACTCAGAGAGAACAAATCATTTTGTTTCGAATAGAAGATCATTTCTCTTTCAGTTTAGGTGCAATGACTCTAGTAATTGGCAAATTCAAGCAGAAGTGGAAAGCTATCATTAACATCAATCTTACTTAAAATGCTAGTTAAAACAGTTGCCAAAATACCAAAAGGATAATCATCACAGAAAATTGTTCATATTTAAATCTTCCTATTACTATTTCCAAATTTTCTATGCCTTCAAACAGTATTCACTCTCCCATAGAAAGTGAACTGGCATCCATACAATGTCTATCTTTTTAGCTGAATAATGAAAACATGCAATTCTAAATCAGCGTAGTCTCCTATTTTCTCCCTTCCTCATTCTTTCTTTAATTAAAAACCACCTTAAAGCCAAGGCACGTTTTTAGAGGTTCATTATTGTAAGTTGCTTGGCAGTTCTGCTTTCCCTACTGTTCCAATATCATTATCTCCGCCTGCCTTTCCAGCTGTCCATTATGAGCCTTCAGAGCACAGATCATCTCTTTCCTCTAAACTTGTGTTTCCAAATGTATTACTTGAAGATCTATCCAGGAGAAAGGTGAACCTTCTTTTAAATTGAATTGCAGTGGTGCAAACATGCATTCTATGGATGCCAACACAAGGAACAGGGTTAGGTTCAACTGTTTTATCTTTGCTCAACTGGTGCTATGAACCTAACTGTAGTTCTGAGTAAGGGAGTTGGTAATGTTCCTGGAATAAGTCTACTGTCTGAGTGATTATTCAAATGAGCATTGTCTTTGCCTCCTGGAGAGCATCATCTGAGGACCACTACTTTCACACAATAATAATATTTCAAATACTTACCTTAATTTCTGTTGTTATTGTTGTTGTTGTTTGGGGGGTATAGATTGGTCCTGAGGCTCAAACTCTAGGCCTGGGTGCGGTTTTGAACTCCATTTTTTCAAGGCTAGTATTTGAGCCATTTTGCCACTTCTGGCTTTTTTGTGATTTAATTGCATAAGAGTCTCACAGACTTTTCTGCCAAGGATGGCTTTGAACCATGATGCTTAAATCTCAGCTTCCTGAGTAGCTAAGATTACATGTGTGAACCACCAGTGCCTGGCTAGTTAAGGTCTTAGTTGGCTCTTGAAACTTCTATTATAAATTAAAATCAAATCAAATTAAATTAAATTAAAAGCATACATAGCAGTGGTACTCACTAGACTCTACGTGGAAATTGAACTATATAACCTGTAGTTAGGAACAGGAGGGAAAACCAGGGAATGAGAGAAGGGGTGACATTGTTCAAAAAGAAATGTACTCTGACATATAATTGTGACACCTCTGAAATCACCTTCATAATAAAAATAAAAGTGCATAAAATACATACTGCTATGGTCTTCTTTTTTTGACCTACTACTAGATATGGTAAAATTATGTTTACAAAGGATAGCAAATAGTAGAGTTGTTTCAGGTTGTCTGTAAATAGACCATATTCATTATGTTGTGCAATTAAGTATAAGTGTCTCCAACAGCAAAGCTTTCAATCACTGCAAGTAATTAGGTCATTAGTCTTACAATTACTATTTAGTACCTCTCTTAGAATTATTCTGAATTTTCTTACTCCCTAATTCAACTGATATATGTATCATAGATCAAAACAACAATTGTGTGAGTGTGTGTGTGTGTGGTGTGTGTGTGTGTGTGTGTGTGTATACTTGCTAATCCTGAGCTAGTCAAGGCTGAGTGCTGAGCCTGAGATTCCTTTTTGCTCAAGGTGAGAACTGTACAACTTGAGGTGCAGCTGTATTCCCAGCTTTTTTGGTGATGAATGGGAGATCCAGAGGCTCACAGCCTTTCCGGCCCAGGCTAATTTTGAACAACGATCCTCAAATATCAGCCATCTGGGTAGCTAGGATCACAATTGCCAGCCATTGGTGTCTAATTAAGTAGTATTTTTATGAAATGATTTTCATTAGGTGTTACATTTGAAGATCTTTTTAAACATTGAGATGGACACAGGACTGTGGAAGTCTCTTGGAACTCAAAGCACATACTCAAGCACCCCAACAATAGCTCTGGAAACAGGATTTCTAAATGAATGTGAACTTAGAGATTTATTGACATTTATCTGATTTCTTCCATTATACTTAACACAAACGTAAAGTCACCTTAACACTTTCAAAAACATTAAGGATGAGTTTATGTTCCATGTTTGTGGTTTATTTGGATTTATTTTCCATTTTCTACAGTTACTAAAGACTAGAAGAATTCTATCTACAATCACTAGAAATATATGCCATAGAAAAGAGAATTGTGGCAAGAGACACCCTGGGGTTTATAGACTGACCCCTTTCTCTCCCTTTTCCTTCGCATAAGAATAATATAGAATTTTGAATTTACAGCAATGCTAAACAGTTTGATTTAATAATTATTTAAGGAAGCTCTTCTACCCATGGGACCATGTCTCACAATGCCATTGGGCTCTATATGATTCAAAACTTTATCAAAATTTATCAAAGATATTTCTACGTGTTTCCAAATGTTCCTTAGGGTTAATATTAATTACTTAAAAGCCCAAGGCACGTGGCAACCTCATGTTCTACTGCCTCCATATTTGTGATATTCACAATAGTATCTCCATTATCTTTAATGCTTTCTGTGTGACTTAGCTTAAGATCTTTTCCAAAGAATCATACTATTCAGTTTAAAAATAACAAACCAAAATTTCATTTCACCAAACTTGTTTTGAAAGAGTGAGTGTAATGAGTCTTCATTTTTTGTGTAACAACATTGTGATATTTCTGGTACAGACTACCTTTTGTACTTTATCCTTTCTTCTTTTTTCTCCATACTGCTTATGATTATGTCGTAGGCATCTTTTATACCTGTAGGTGCCAATGTCCTTTGCCTCACTGCTGTGGCCTGCTTTGTCTAATGGAGTATGTGAGTAGATTTAAAATGTATCTATTTCCATCAAGGTCTGAAAATGTATTACTAATTTTTACCAGTGTTTTGTATTTTCAGTTCTGACATGTTCTCAACATATCTCAAGAAACCATTATTCTATAAATCTAGCTTCTGTACAACAGGCACAAAAACCCAATTGAAATGCAGAGTTTTGTGTAGCTCTGATAAGGCCAGAGAAGCTCAGTCAGACAGATCAAAATGTACCCAACTTGCGGATGAATATAAAATCAATGACTGGTGTAGAAAACCACTGAGGTCCTGTTATTTTTTACTTGACTATTGTCTAGAAGGATAATTAAAAACAGCATTGCTATTTAGTAGCTCTCTTCCTTTAAGAAAGACAAGGTTACATGTATTGTAACTGCCTTCATTTATGAGTCAATTGGACAGATGATTTAACTTTCCTCTAGCATAAACATTCTAGTTTTCTAGGATTATACATCATCTATAAACATATAGATTAACTTTTCACAACAATAAAATATGTCATCTGTGAGCTAGGGACAAGAGCCCTCTGGGTTTCAGGGCATGCATGATTAGAAAAAGAATGATCTTGCAACAGATAGAAAAGCTCAGAGAAATGAGGGATTCATGAGTCTCCACTGACTTTCTAATGTGGGCACGAAAAATGGGAAGTGTATTTCAGGTTTCAGATTTTCCTATGAAGAGTCACAGAAGGAAAGGAAGAAGACAAAGGAATCCTATAAATCTAGATATGGAAAGAGGAAGAATTCAAAACTAACATTTTGGAGTTGGGAAGGTGGCTCAGTGGTAAAGTTCTTGCCTAGCATGCATGAAGCCCTTGGTTTGATTCCTCAGTACCACATAAACAGAAATGAAACAGAAGTGGCACTATGTGTCAAGTGGTAGAGTGCTAGCCTTGAGCAAATAGAAACTCAGAGACTTTACCCAAACCTTTAGTCAAGACCTAGGGCTCACAAAAAAAAAATAAACAAGTTAATAAAATAAAAAAATGAATTAAATTAAACATTTACAGAACATAAACTGTGAAGAAGAGCATATAAAAGGTCAAATGGATTAGCCTTAGATTGTGGAACTGTCATGTGAGCCTTCAGGAACAGAGGTTGTTTGGTAATTTAGTAACAGAAAGTAATGCACATGTTAAGAAAAAGTGAGAAAGGATAATGTAGTCTAAGATTGTTTTCAAGGAATAAATTCTCTTCACACAGGAAACAAAGGTTGAAGAAGTTATATGACATATTTAAATGTAATATTGTGAAATCCTTTTGAGGAAAAATAAATCACAGATTTTATAGGGGTTTCTCAATGTTGTGACAATCCAGATTACAATATCATACTTTGATTTTACTCAAACACTTTATTTAAACTCTTCATTCCCAGCTGGACATCCTTCAGGATGTTTGAGCTGATATTTACATCAGCTCAAAAAATGATTATAGTCACCAAATTCATTTATGAGTAAAGTTCCTTCTAGGTAATGAATAAAATGCTGGTGTTCAACTACATGAGTTACAGCTCCACTACTTTATTTTTGATAGTTAATTGGATATGAGTCTCAAGGAATTTCCTGTCAGTATTCCTTAATACTCAGGATGCAAAGATCTGAAAATCACATTTCTAACCCAGCCCACAAAGATCTTAGTTTCTGAGTATCTAGGATTGCTTGCATTAACTTCATCTTTTATTTATTATTATTATTATTAGTAGTAGTTGTTGTTGTAGTTATTTGACCATCAGCCTGTCCTGGTTCCTCCGTATGATTAGCTGAGTTAGCTTTGTCTTATGGCTCTGATATGTTACAATATTTCTCTTTAATATGCAATCTGCCTGAGAATTATTGTGATCATTTTTAAGAAACAATTACTAAGTTATATTTGACATAATAATAAAATTCACCTAAGTTTAACAATTTGTTTAATGAAATAAAGTATTTCATATTTTCATTTTAATAAAATATATGTTAAAATTGAAATTTTTATGAAGTATGACTATACTTCATACACCTAATGGCTGCTTTTTTTCCAATCAGAGATATCTAGTTAGACCTTTTCAGGTTTAGTTCATTTTATTTCTGTGAATGCCGTCTATATTTTGACCATTATTCTTTTAAGAGATATATGGTTGGCAACTATATCCCATACTCTATAAATTGATTTTCTATTCTATTGCTGAATTTCTTTGCTGCACATAAGATTTTTAGTTTGATGTAAGTATGTTTATTTGTTTTTTGTTGTTTATGTTTTTGAGATCATATCCCAATAATCTTTCCCCCAAACTATTGATATGCATCATTTCCCTTGTGTTTTCACTGTTTTTCTTCCTCTATTTTTATATTTCAGGTACTCTGTGAAGAATTTCAACCCATGTTGTACTAATGTTTGTGTATGCTATATTATGTATTAAATTTTGTAGATCTGGACATGTACTTTTCCCAACACCATTTATTAAAGAGACTCTTTTTCTGTGTGTTCTCTTTGTACGAAAACAAGAAAAGCTGTTGATATTCACCAAAACTTTAACTTTTGGCTATTTGTCCTGTCACTTTGGTCTTTGTGTCAGTCTTTCTGCCCAAAACAGTAAGTTTGGATGCTATAGATTTAAAAAAAAATATTTTGAAGCCCGATGATGTGATCTCTAGTTTGTTTTATTTTGGAGTCCTTTATGACAGCCTACAAAAATTTTAATTTTATTTCTATTTCTGTAAAAAATAACAACGGATTTTTAGTAAGGATTTTACTGAATCTGTTAATTACTTTGAGGAGGAAGGGCATTTTATGGAAAGACGAGCATTTTAATAATATTTATTCTAAGACATTGATATATTTATTTATATTCATTTATTACTTCTTCAATTATTTCATTAATTTCTTCCAGTTTTCTGTATCTAGACTTTGTATCTTCAATAGATTTTTTCTGTGTTGCAGTAAATCATATTTTAGGTATATTTTTCTTAATTTAATTTTCTGAGTTGACATTTCCTATATGAGAAAATTCTTCTGATTTTTATAGGTTACCTTGTTGCCTTGCAATGTTACTGAATTTATTCTATTATGCATTATAGAATGTTTACTTTTTTCTTATATAATACCATTTCATCTTCATGCATTTTTATATTTTCTTAAAAGAAAAGAGAAAAAGGGAAAAGTCCTGGAAGGAAGGAAGTGGTGTGATAGCAGAATGGGAAAGACATTGGAGGAGAGGAAGTTGAGGGAGGGCAGGATGTGAAGGATGGCAACTGACGACCCAGGCAAAGCAGGTCAGACCTGTGGTGAGTGGAGAAGCCTGAAGAGAAGAAGGAATTGGTAGAAGGGAAAAATGGAAAGACATGGAAGGATGTATAGTTCTGTAGCCAAGGAGAGACAAAGGGAAGGGGGGAAATGGCTTGCCCTTTGATGTTTTGAGCTTTGGATATCATAATTTGGGGGGTCGGTGGTTTGGAGAACATTTATTATAGTAAATGTATCTCGATGGATTCTCTTGAACTACAGAGTTCCTAATTTTCGGAAACCCCATCAAGATAATCAATTTGGATAGTTGTTGGGTCTTCGTCTGTCCCAAGAAAGATGGATGGGGTCCGAGGAAAGGTAAGTGCGGCGCTCACCCGTTCCCCAGCCTCCCTCAGCCCAGGAGACAATCAGACACAGCGGGGAGCCAAATTCAGCAGGTAGAAAACTCGTTTATTAACAGAGAGGAGCCCTGTTTAAAGCCAAAAAGGGTGGGTGGCAAGGCAAGGGAGGAAGAGGAACCAATCATTGTCAAGGTCACACCCTATCATGCACCTGAGCTTTCCGGGGCTGGTTAGGCACTGATCGGAAAATCAATTAGGCTCTGCCCACTCTACTCTCTCCTAGTGCCAACTTTGCTGCCCATGTGCTCTACAGTAAATTAGGCTCTGCCCACTCAACCCACTCTCAGCGCCATCTTTGCTGCCCATGTGCGCCACAGATTCCCCCCTTTTTTTTTGTTTTAATGGCAGACCCACCTCCCAGTTAGTTATCCTTTTCCCTCCTCTGTAAAAGTTGTTTTAACATGATTACATTGGTAAGGATAGCATTGGCTACATAGGGGGTTCCAGGCAAGTCTGGGGATCGAGATTCACCAGACAAGGATAGGGAGGGCCCTTGTGCATGTTCCAAGAGCCTGTCCCAGTTACCTCACATCCGCACCTAGCACAGTAATAAACATCAGTCCCACCACAGTTAGAAATGTCTGAAGCAGTTCAATTAAATCCTGGGCACCTGGTGTCTTTTAAGTAAGCCAGTTCCTTGTACGTGGCTTTAAGCTAGCACAGGGGTCAAGATGACTTTTGAGCTTTACTGTCAGCTCTCAATGGCTCCCAACATCATCTCCCTGTCTTAGTTTTAAGAAGTGAACCCGCCTGTCTTAGGTTGGGTGGATCACCTTGGCTGCCCTACCCGTCATCAGGAACTTCTTCAGAGCGAAGCTGAAGGGCCTGTCTTAGGTTGCTCAGACTGACACCCCCTCTTACCTGTCTCTGGCTGTGATTCCTCTTGGGGGGTGGACATTCATTCATTTGGAGCTTGATAACTGGCTGGCTAAGCTCTTAAGAGTTTTGCAGTGCATGTATAATGCAAGGAAGGCATAGAAAAAAACCATCAGCAAAAGCATTACCAGGCCAGGAAATGTCACTAGTCCTTTAATCTTAGTGAAGGATGGGATAGCAGTCTTTGCCACTTCAGAGTCCAGAGGTGGGGATTGTTCTAATCCAGCTATTGGCCTGTGAGGTTGGACAAGATCTAAACTGGAAGCATAACAAAAGGTGGTTGTTTAACACTAAGTATGGATTCAATGCTGCTATACAAGCAATTAGTAAAAGAACAATTATAGCAGGTAACATTAAAAGAATTGACTCCTACAAAAATATGAAACAGTCTATAGGGTGGTGATCAAAATGAAGGTTAGGCCACCAGGTCGAAGGGACAGCTACTCTTGTGGTGCTATTGACGAATTCTGCATTGCCAGTGTTGATCACTGCCCAGGTCACCTGTTGAGGTTGATACAGATTCCATAGGGCCATTCACAGGATTGGGAGTAAGGACAGCCAACAGCTGGAGTATCACCATCTGCAATTGTTAGAGAACACAAGAGCTTCTCAAGGGCTGGTTGCCCTTGGGGATGGTTAGTAGTTGTCTTTCTGGCTTTTGTCTTTAAAACACAAGCCTCGTCCATGGCCGTTTTTCTTTCCTTGTTGGTTAGCTTATTCTTGGGCATCCTCTTGTATAGAGGAGATGGGTAAAAACTTAAGGTTCCTGGCAGGGATCCAAATGGGAGCAGAGTCCCCTATGGGGAAAATGCATCCAAATCCCCTGCCCATAGTAACTATGGGGTCAGGTCCTCTCCATTGTTGTGTCAGGGGGTCCTTCCACCTGACTTTCACTTGGGGCTTAGGGTTTAGTTGTCCCCAGTGCTTCTGAAATCTGGATTCAGTTGCCCCTTTTGAAAAATTTTAAAATGTTAATGGTAAACAAAGCTATCTGTAACTGTATATGGGGGCTAACTCCCCCTTTTTTGTTTTATTGGCTATCAGAATACAAATTAAAAGGTTTTTGAATGTCCTGAAGGGCCATAATTACGGTCAGCATTTCCTTATATTGTAATTGTTATAACTTCTTGTGGTGTCCTGTCATTTAGCAGGGCAAAAAAGGGCACAAGACTATCTTTAGGGACAGAAACCCATGGCAACAGCCAATTGATTTCCCCTAAAAGACTCTGTAGTTGGGTTAAGGTCAGAGAGGCTGGAATATCCAGCAAAGGCTTAAGGGGGCTGGCCTGAGTCAAGGTAAGGTGGGTCCCGAGCACCTTAAAAGGAGCTACCTTTGGGGCTGGGAAGGTAGCTCAGTGGTAGCGCTTGCCTTGCATGCCTGAAGCCCTGGGTTCCATTCCTCAGCACCACATAAGCAAAAAAACAACAAAAACAAAAACAAAAAGCTGGAAGTGGCGCTGTGGCTCAAGTGGTAGAGCGCTCGCCTTGAGCTGAAGAGCTGAGGGACAGCGCCCAGGCCCAGAGTTCAAGACCCATGACCAGACCCCCCACCCAAAAAAGGAGCTACCTTTTGAATTTTATTAAGGGCTATGGTAAAACCCCTCTTTTTTTAATATGGTGAGAACCTGGGCCAGAAGGCCCTCCAGGCAGCTTAGGTCTTGGTGTCCCAGAATTATATCATCCATGTAGGCATAGGCAAGGGAGGTATCTGAACCCAGCACAGGCCCTAAAAGTGTGGCCAAGTATTGTTGGCAAAAGGCCGGGCTATTGGCCATTCTCTGTGGCAGCACCGTCCATTCAAAACTCCGATCAGGCTGGGAAAAATTAAGAGAAGGGATGGAGAAAGCAAACTTCTCGCAGTCATCTGGATGCAGAGGGATAGAAGAAAAACAATCTTTAATATCAATCACAACCAAGGTATATTCTGAAGGTATAGCAGGAGTCCAGGGCATGCCTCTTAGGGGCGTTCCTACTAGCTCCATTGTTTCATTTACCTTACATAGGTCTTGGCGCATATGCCAAGCCCCGGAGGCTTTTTGAATAACAAATACGGGTGTGTTCCAAGGACTTATAGAAGGGCAAATATGCCCGAGGTTTATCTGTTCCTCCACCAGAAGGTGGAGGGCTTCAAGTTTAGGTTTGGTCAATGGCCACTGCTCCACCCAGATTGAGCTTCCCGGCTTCCACCTAATGGGAAGTACTCGGGGGGCAGTGGCCTTTAGGATTGGGGGTGCACCCGAGCGGGTCCCCTATGTTCTTCTCTGTAATTATGAAAGTTAAAAAAATCCCTTTCCTTAACTCCTTCTAGATCCTGTTTAAGCCTTTGTGCTTCTTCCCCACCCAGGATATCATCATATGATGCTCGATGGTCTGTAGTGAACACGGCATCCATTTGTCTTAGCATGTCTTGCCCTAGTAAATTGGCAGTGAGGTTCTCTGCCACTAAAGGGCGTATCTTTCCCTTTTCTCCATCTGGGCTAGTCCATGTCTTAAGGGCAACCGTCTCTTTGGACTCGGAGTTGCCCCCGTATCGGGGGCCCAGGTGCAAGCTTCCAGTCCAAGGGCACTTCCTCCTCCCTGAGTGTGGTTTGGTCTGCCCCAGTGTCAATTAAGCAGTGAAACATCTTTCCACCTATGAGAAAACTCATTTTAGGGCGGAGTCCGTCCACCATGGGGACGGTCCAACGGACCTGAGCTGCTCTGCCATGAGGCTGCCTGAGCCTCACAGCAGAGGGGGTTCCTCCTTGAGTTTACGGGCTGGAGGATACCCCTCCCCTAGGAAAATGGCTTCTCATCTAAATCAAACTTGGATCGACAATCCTTTTTCCAATGGAATCCTTTCCTGCACCTGGGGCAGGGTGTAGGGGGCAGTCTGGCTCCCCTGGGCCGGTTGGCGGGGGATTGTTGTGTACAGTCCCTCCTAAAGTGCCCCTCCTGCTCGCATTTAAAACAAGTCCCTCTCCCCGATGGTCTTGGTGTTCCTTGACCCTGGGCTACCAGTGCCTGAGTAATAGCCTTGGTCATTGTGGATGCCTGAGCCTGTAAAACTAAAGCTAGGGATTGGGACTGGTGCTGTTGCATTCCCACATCCTGTGAGGCCACCACCCATCTGCTCAGGGAACTCTCTCTCAATCCCGCACAGGCCGTGCAGTGGTCTGCATTCATCGCTTCTCAGAGCAGCAGCTTTACAAACTGATCTTGGAGATTCCCTGCCGGCAGCTTGCGATGAACACTCTGTTGGACTCGGTCTATGAAATCAGGTAGAGGCTCACCCGGTTTTTGTCTCACTCCTGCCATGGGAGATTCAGTGTGCCCATGATCTGGTTTGTCCCACTCGGCAAGTCCTGCCTGCTGCACTTGGTCATGGTACAGGCCAGGTATTGTGGCCTGTTGGACGCCGGTGGAGTAACCTTCCCCTGTCCCTGCTAGTATGGCAGTAATAGGTATCGCTTGTTTATCCTGCCAGTTACTCTCCGCTCGTACTCTGCATTCCTCCTCAAAGAAAGCACACCATTTAATAAACTGAGAACTAGTAAGAACGGCTTTGGCCACCTCCATCCAGTCCTTAGGGACACACGGGTGATAGGCAATGTCTTGCAATAGGGTCTGGGCCCAGCGAGAGTTTGGGCCATCCTCCACCACCGCCTTGCGGAGCTCTTTAAGATCCTTAGCCTCCCATGGATACCATTCCAAGGGCCTGTGAGCTCCTGGTGCCAGATTGACCAGATACGCTTGGGGAAGGGAATCCTGTGGCCTAGAGTCTGGGCTCTTGAGTGGCTCTTACTTTCCAGAGGAGGTCTCCGAGTAGGTTACTTCCCCAGCCCTTGGCCTCTCCATGGAATGTTGGTAGGTGTCTGGGTCTTGCAAGTCCCTCTCACAGGTCTTATAATGCACCTTACCTCCCCTCCAATCGGGAGAATACGGAGGGGGCCTAGGACTGTCAGTATCAGCTGGGTCAAAGGGGGTAATTTTTAACCTTGTTTTCACTTCCACTGTGCACGTTTCAGTGCGTTCTCGATTGGATTTGACACATTCCTTTTCCTTCTCACTTCCCAACTCCTCCTGTACTCCTTCTAGGGCTAATGTTGCCTCCTCCTCCTTCTTCTGTGATATAGCATTACCCATATTTAGGGTTTCACTTACCCCGAGAGACCACTTAGCCTTGGCAGGTAACTTTTCCTTTCGAGCCCCACGTTGGGTGCCAGATGTTGGGTGTTTGTCCATCCCATGAAAGATGGACAGGGTCCGAGGAAAGGTAAGTGCAGCGCTCGCCTGTTCCCCAGCATCCCTCAGCCCAGGAGACAATCAGACACAGCGGGGAGCCAAATCCAGCAGGTAGAAAACTCGTTTATTAACAGAGAGCTGCCCTTTTTAAAGCCAAAAAGGGGAGGTGGCAAGGCAAGGGAGGAAGAGGAACCAATCACTGTCAAGGTCACACCTTATCATGCACCTGAGCCTTCCTGGGCTGGTTAGGCACTGATCAGAAGATCAATTGGGCTCTGCCCACTCTACTCTCTCCCAGCGCCATCTTTGCTGTCCATGTGCTCTACAGTAAATTAGGCTCTGCTCACTCAACCCCCTCTCAGCGCCATCTTTGCTGCCCATGTGCTCCACAGATAGCATCAGGCCTTGGCCCCAGGGAAAAGTCCCCATAGGTGAAAGTGTCAACCCTCAGGGTTAAGAGTCTACCTTGAGTGTTTGACCAAAGTCATTTTGGTTCCTGTAAGGGTGCATCTGGGAAAGCTTGCCAGCCTGTTTTGGGGACCCCCTCTGGAGGTCATTTGTGGTTTCTGGGAATTCCTTGGGAAGCCATCTGGAACCTCATCAAGCGTACATCTGCGACTTCCTTGAGAAGCCAAATGAAACCTACCCTCGAGGTCATCTACGGCCTTCTCCAGGGGCCATATTGGACTTTCTCCAGACGTCATCTGGGGCTTCCTCAGGAGGCAACCTGAGACCTCTTCAAAAGTAGTCTTTGGGGCTTCCATAAGAAGCAATCTAGCACGACCTCTTTAGGTCATCTGGAACTTCTTTGGGAGGTCAGCTTGGGTTACCTTGATGAGAAATGTATGACCATCTTCAGACATCATCTAGGACTTCCTTGAGAAGCCATATAGGACCTACTCTGGAGGTCATCTGTGACTTTATCAAGAGAGTTATCTGGACCCTCCTCTGGGGTTCATATATGGCCTCTTTGAGTGGCCATCTGGGAGCTATTCAAGACGTAATCTCATCCTCATTGAGAAGACATCTGGGACCTCCTTTGGAGGTCATCTGACACTTCCTTGGGGAGCCATTTGGAACCTCCATGAGAGATTATCTAGGCCCTCCTAGGGAGGACATATGTGACATTCTCCAGAAGTCATCTGTGGCCTCCTCAAGAGGCAATCTGGGACATTCTCTCTGTCATCTGGGACCTCCTGTAGAGGTCAACATTGAGAGTTATGGGACATGTAAGTTAAGTGTCTGTGGCTATTGGTCTGTTTGTGTATGCTGATAGTTCTATCTGTGTCCTGTATTCCCCTCTGTTTACTCTTTTTCTCAGGATGGGAGAACAAGGCCTAAAGTTTCTATATCCAAAAAATATTCTCCCCAATGCTTATAGAGTCCCTCAGAGAAAGATGCATTGGTGTATTCTCTCTCCTATTCTTTGCCATCAGCAACTGTAATGTTAAGTCCTCCCATAACAAAAGTGGCTACATTTACCAGCCTGAGGTGGTACAATATGGCATGTTACCACTATTAACCTTGAGACAGGAACATGAAGGAGATGGGGGGCAGGCCCCCTTTTTAATATATATTCCCTTTACAACCAGTGACCTGTATAACTGGAAACAGCAAACTCCATCTTTTCCAGAATAAAACCAGGGGCTCATTATTTCATTAGAGACAGTAATTTTCACACAGAAGCACATCCGGAATGAGTGTCAGCAAATTTACAGGTGCTTTTCACCTGGTAGAAAAGGGAGTGAATCCTGCTCTGTGACTTGAAAGTAGTCTTTGGACCAGACAGTAGACCCACTATTAACCAGACCATTTAGAGCAAGTCTTTCCACAGACTTACCCAAGCTGAGATGAACAGTGATCGAGGTATGGAAGTGCTTACCTATTATTGCTAGGTTTGATTAGCAGGTATACCTCAGTGGCTAGAAGCCAAGTCATCAAACTAAGATGAGTGAGATAGTACTGTTCCCCAGTGAGTACAATAATGCTTTTCTGGAATTTCTCCCAGAAGCCTATAGGACATATAGACCTATAGACCTTGATGCTCTGGAGAATCAAAGAGCCCTAAATATGGCCTTTGTTACCCAGTCAGCCCCAGATATTAGAAAAAAAGCTTCAAAAGTTAGAAGATTTTGAGGGAAAGGTGTATTCTAAGTTGGAAGTGGTTGCCCAGTAGGTGTTTGATAGCAGAGATAGCCTGGATAAAAAAGACTCTAAGAAAGGGGGTAGAGTTTTGATAGGAGCATCAGAATAGAGATCAAGAGACGCTTGGCAAAGACTGTACAATTCATTTGCAAATGGCAGTAGGGAAACTCTAGGACTAGATCAGTGTGCTTATTGAAAGCAAAATGGATATTGGGAAAAGGAATGTCCAAGGAGGAAAAAGACAGAAAATGACAGGTTATGTAATCACATAAAACACCAGGAAAATGTGTTCATATCTCTGGAGTAACATGCAAAGGAGCTTGGGGCTCTGAATTCCAACTATGTTCAATTTAAAAAGCAGCCCTCTGCACTTAAGAAGAAATGTGGCAAAGGAAAATTCAAACACTTCTATCTCAAAACACAGGCTTATAAATGACTGAATCTCCATGATGTGGTAGTCAAAACCAACCAAGGGGTTAAAAGCACATAGAAGAGCACATTGGAGAAAACAGAGAGAATTATTTGATGTGAAGAAAAGATTTAAAGATATTAACTTGTGAGAGTCAAAAAAGAGAAGAATAGCTTCCTGAGGCTCATGATATTCCTGTATAAACCTTTGGATTGCCTCCTCTGTCCCTCTCACGCTCATACAGAGTTCTTTTTTGTAAAAAGTATAAAAAAAATAAGAAGAGGAAAAAAAAGTTGTTTGATTTTTTTGGGAGGGTTGGGGAAAATCCTGTATCTCCCCTGTATCTGTCATCAGACTCTGGTTGGAGTCTCTGGTCTGCTTGTGGTCCTGTGGCTTGGTTGGTTTCTTTTGTTAGTTTGTTCGAACAGGCAGAAAAATGCTCTGCTTTACCCAGGATTTTGCTATCCTCCTCCCAAGTTAGTTCAATGGGAGGGGGGTGTGCTTTGAGTATCACAAAAGAGGGAGATGGCTCTTTCCTCAAGTTTGGAGAAGCTGTGATGAGGCTAGGTTCTGAGTGGAGTTGAGGCCTTTCAGCAAACAGTAGCTTTTCCTGGGGCCTAGTTTGTGAGAAACTCACAGAGCCCAGGCTGGAGCCACTCTCAGGGTTTCTGTTTACTGATGTCGAGGCTGCTAAAGGGAGGGGTAGCTTCTGGCACTGATTACTTGGTGAAAAAAGCCACTCCTAGGGTTGGCACACGAACTGGGTGACTTTTCCCTGGGTGGAGCTGAGTCTGGCAGGTCATGCCCTTAAGTTCTTGTGACCTACAAAATGACTCTAGTTTTATTCCAATGCCTGAGTTGGAGCTAGCACCTCCGCCGAGATTTATCGGTGAGCAGCTTGAGAATACTCAAAGAGAAAGGCAAGAGAAAAGGTGAGCAACGTGAGCAGCTTGAGAATACTCAAAGAGAAATGCAGGAATGGCGTGAACGGGCTAAGAACAATCAAAGAGAACTACAAGAATGGCAGGAACAGGAGGAAGCTAAGCAAACAGATATACAGGAATTGAGAGAGCAGGATGAGAATACACAAATATCAATAAAGGCATTCATGAAATCCATTAACAAAGAGCTGAAGGAAGTTAGGGAGACCACAAAGGGAATGCTGAATGGAACCCAACAGAAGGAATGGGAGTCCAAGGAAACCATAACCAATCAACTAAGTGATTTGAGAATAAACACTGGACACCAAATTAAGGAAGTAGAGAAGTCCATACAAGACCTAAAACAAAGCTTCAACAAATAATTTGAAGCCATCAAAGCCGACCAATTACAAGGAAAAGAAATAAAAAACAGAGTAGAAAGTCTTGACAGCAGGTTAGACCATGCAGAAGATCGAATCTCGGGGATTGAAGATAGCCTAGATATTATAAAGAAAGAACATACAACCACCCAAGAAAAGTCAAAGAAATATGATACATCTATCCAACACTTGGAAGACAATATCAAAAGGCCTAATCTATGGATAATGGGTGTAGAGGAGCACCTAGAAACAGAAGTTAATGGTCTAGGAAATTTGTTTAACAGGATCCTAGCAGAGAACATCCCAAACATGCAAAAAGATAGGCCTATTCAGATACAAGAAGCTTTTAGAACACTAAATAGACCAGACCAGAATAGGATATCCCACCATCACAATATAATCCACACAGGATCAACTCAGAACAAGCCAAAGATCCTGAAAGCTGTGAAGGAGAAAAGATTAATCACTATAAAGGGAAAACAATTAGAATCACCTCAGATTTCTCAGCAGAGACATTCAAAGCAACAATAGTCTTGAATGATGTATGCCAAGCCCTAAAAACAAACAACTATCAACCAAGAATAGTGTACCCAGCTAAACTCTCCTTCATAACTGAAGGCCAAACAAAAACCTTCCATAGCAAAGAAAAATTGAAACAATACATCTCCACAAAACCAGCCCTACAAAAAATTCTTAAAGATGTCCTACACATAGAAAACCAAGAAGACCACAATAAAGGCCAAGAAACTGCACCCAAACTGAGAATCCAAGAACCATAGGAAGAACCCAGTTTTCACAACCCCTAAGAAGGTGGATAACATGGCAGGAACTCCAAAATACCTCACATTCCCATCTCTTAACATTAACGGACTTAACTATCCAATTAAGCCACATAGACTGTCTAGTTGGATTAAAAAACAAGATCCTGCTATCTGCTGCCTTCAGGAGTCACATCTTGCCCTTAAAAACAAACACATTTTCAATGTCAAAGGCTGGAGCAAAATCTACCAAGCAAACCGCCCCCATAAACAGGCGGGAGCTGCAATCCTAATATCAGAAAAAATAGACTTCAAATTAAAAATTGTGAGAAGAGATAAAGAAAGTCGCTAAATACTAATTAAGGGATCTGTCCTTCAGGAGGATATTACAATTCTAAATATCAATTCGCCAAACAATGGAGCACCCAAATTTATCCACGAAACACTACTTTCCCTCAAATCCCACATAAATCCAAAGACATTAATTGTTGGGGATTTTAACACACCACTCTCCCCACTAGATAGATCAACTCGGAAAAAATCAACAGAGAAACTGCAGATCTAAACAGCTGCATAGATCAACTAAATTTAACAGACATCTACTGAATATTTCACCCAGCAGCATCAAAATACACGTTTTTCTCAGCAGCACATGGAACATTTCCTAAATTAGACCACATTTTAGGCCACAAAGGAAACTTGTTCAATTTCAGAAACATTGCAGTTATGCCTTGTATTCTCTCTGACCACAAGGGAATAAAATTAGAACTCAACTTCAAAAGCCACCAAAGAAAGTACGGTAACACATGGAGGCTGAACAACACACTGCTGAAACACGAGTGGGTAATGGAAGACATTAGAAAGGAAATTCAAATGTTCATGCTATTCAACAAAAATTAACACACAAATTACCAGCTCTTCTGGGACACAGCAAAAGCAGTACAAAGAGAAAACTTTATAGCTCTGAGCTCCTACATCAACAAATTGGAGAGATCTGAAACCAACAATTTAATGAGACATCTGAACCTCCTTGAAAAACAGCAGCAAGATAAACCCCAATCCAGTAGACAGAAAGAAATAATTAAAATTAAATCAGAATTAAATGAATTAGAATCCAAAAAAACTATAGAATGAATCAACAAAACAAACAGTTGGTTCTTCGAAAAACTTAACAAAATTGACAGACCCTTGTCGTGACCACCTCGACCAGCAAGGAAAACGCGACCCGGGATTCTTCTCAATGCAGTTTATTCAGGAACCTTGTAACAAGCTTCTCTCCCACTTCTCTCCTGCCCGCTTCTTCCTGGTTCTTCCTGCTTCTTTCCTCAGCCCCCGGGCTCCAGTTATAAGCCTCCTGGATGGCTAATCCCGAAGTGCCACCTGGCATATACCGATATGACTGCAAACACGGAAGCAAACTAGGAGCCAAGTCATAGCCATATAAGGAGTTGTTTTTTACAGAGAGCACTCCTCACCGGGAAGACGGAAGGCGGGAGCCTGTGCCATCTTAGGTCGTGGCCGCACCAGGCGGCCCCACCATTTTAGCTACAATGTTGCTTTTGCAGCCATCTTTGGTCGCGGCTCCGGCAGCTCACCACAGCTCCCCCTTTTTTGTTTTATTAAGCAACAGGTAAGAGTAGAGGTTGGGCCTCTGTCTAAAACATTAATGAGAGGACCTTGCACTGGTCTTCGCCTGAGGGTCGCCTTCCCCAGTGATGACCAGGCCCGTCCGATGCCTTTTTTGCAGAGGTGGGATCTTGGGCATCAACCCACTTGCAACCCAACATGCTCTTCTTGGGCTCACGCCAGGGAGTGATTCCCAAGTGCAGTGCTTTTGCCTCCCACCCTGTGCTATTCCTTTAACGTGGCAAACCACACGTAGGGGGACTGTCCAGCCTCAATGGCAGTGAAGGCCTGGACCTCCGTAGCCATACTTCTGCGCTGCGAGCTCCTAACCCGTTATATGCACCACAGGCACAACAAGATCACCAATGCCAGGATACCAATAAGGGAGCCCATTCCCGCCCACTCCTTCAAATGATCCACAGCTGTCAAAATCCAGGAGGAAACATCTTGTAACAGGGCATCATCCATCCCGGTAGAGTTTATTGTGACAATGGCCGATCGTAGCTGCAACATCAATTGGTCGAATTCCCCCGTCCAGTTGCCTAAAAGATAACTTGACAGTTGTTTAGTCAAATTTGCTACTTGGGTATAGTTATAATACTGAATAGCAGTAATACAAAGCCCTTCATATTTTTGAACACATCCCAGCTGAACCAACTGCCACAGGATATCAACCTGTTCCTGCACAAGTTCAACCCTTTGATTTAGCAGCATCAGTCCTCCTTTTAATTGTGCATTGGCCGCTTGTTGTAAATCCAGAGCTCTGGCTGTAGTAGCCGACAAGTTATTTAAAGTCTGAGCCATCTGCACAGTATGTGACATGGCGACAGCGGCAGCCGTCGCACCCGCAGCAGACACAGCTGCAGTGATGCCAAAATCTCTCTTATGCCTTAACAAGGTTACAGCTTGAGAAGCATCTACTGGCACAGGCACCCAACGTGGGATGCGTGCAACTATAGCTAACGGATACTGAGAACTCCAGCAGGTAGCATAATAGCAGGTTTCATTAGTGCAAGCACATACATCATCTGAGCATACAGAGGTGTTGTTAATTACCAAAAACACAAAAGGGGAAACCACACACACGGGTGTAGGCTGATAGCTAAATACCGTATAATTCTTACTAGAATGACAATTGGCACCTACAGTACAGGCAGTACTAGCCAAATTGCAAGTCATGTTTGCTATAAAAAAGTGACCTCCTTGCAGCATAGCCATAGGTTCGGCCTGCAAGCAACTTCCATTAAGACCACATAACAGCCAATTATTAAAGGGATTAATTCCAGCCCAGAATTGTACACTAGCATTGGACAAAACACTAGGGGAGAATGAAAGACGCTCAGAATCATCAGCCCAAACAGCGCGTCGTGATTGGCAACCTGTCCAAGGCCAAGCCTCCCCCGTATGTTCAGGCGGGCAAAAAGGGGCCCATTTAGATTGTTCTACAATCCACGGGTCAGTACTTAGCTTTAAGCTTTCATAATGTCTGCCTAAGACAGTACCGACAAATCCAGTAGCATTTGCCCAAACCTCAGTTGATCCCGGATTATCATACCAATATCTAAAATACTCGGCCAGGGAACCAGTCAAGGCCATGCAACTACCATTAAGGGTCACATCACTTAAGAAAAAGCATAGCGTACCCATCAAGCTAATTTTTCTAGCTTCACCTATCCCTGCTATTTGTTTAACCTCTGGGTAAAAGGGAAGGTTAAGAGTTTTATTTGTAGTGAAAAATGTAGGGAAAAGAGAGGCATCATGTCTCACGGGCATGGGCCTCGGGAATGCAGACAGTATCCCCCATCTCTCTACCGTCTGCCACTGTTGGATCATCAGGAGCTGTATGATCAGCAACGCAATCCTTTGTTTCTTTCAGGTTCCATTCATCTTGGACTCACCGCACAAGTCGTTCAGGCATGCACTCTGGATCCGAGCGATTCTGGGGAAAAACACAAACAGATCCTCGTGCCCATACCAGCACTGGGTCAGGCCCGTTCCAGAGGCCCGTTAGCACATCCTTCCAGAAAGCCGATCCTAAGGCCAAAGGAGTGGAACAGTTATGCTTATCCGCCGCTGAGCGACCAGCGTTATCCAAATTCAAAAAATTTAGGGTGAAAAGTGTCATGGCTATTCTTTGTCTTGCTGTAGCCATCAGGGGTCCAGCTCCCCCTTTTTGTTTTATTAACATTTCCTTGATAGTACGATGAGCTCTTTCCACAATTCCTTTTCCTTGAGGGTTATAGGGCAGTCCATGCACCAGGGTAACACCCATTTGAGTGCAAAAGGAAACAAAGCGCTGCCCAGTATAGGCCGGACCATTATCAGATTTTAGCTGTTTTGGCATTCCCCAGGCCACCCACGCTTCCAGGCAGTGAGATATTACATCAGTAGCCTTTTCCCCTGACAGGGGGGTGGCAAGTATAACACCCAAAAAGGTGTCAACAGAAACATGTAGATATTTTAAGCGGCCAAATTCTGGTACAAGAGTTACATCCATTTGCCATACTTTTAAGGGTCTTAAACCACGTGGATTAACTCCAAACGTAGGGGGCTTATGGTAAATAATACATTGGGGACACTCCTTTACCACTTGACATGCATCCGCTCTAGAAAGGGAAAAGTGGCTTTGTAAAGTCCTGGCGTTTACATGAAATTTGGCATGAAAATTTTTTGCTAAGTCAACAGAAGAAGCATGGAGCACCCACTCAGCACGAGTGTGTGCATCAGCTAGGGCATTACCCTTTGTCAGTTGTCCTGGGAGACCCGTATGTGCTCGAATATGCATTGGAAAAAAGGGTTCCTTGCGTTGCCATATAAGGCATTGTAGCAAGGTAAAAGGAGCTAGAACAGAACTGGTAGCCTTTATTGTACCAACCGCTTCTAATATCTTTAAAGCATTTATTACATAGGCTGAATCTGATATTAAATTAAAGGGACAAGAGAAAGCTTTAAATACTTCAATTACAATCATCAACTCAACAATCTGTGGGTTACCAGGGACAAATTGATGCTGCACGGGGTCTTGGTTACCTGCGACGTATACCCCGCATCCCGTTTTGGAACCATCCGTAAAAATATTTATAGCCCCTCCAATAGGCTTTTGGGCAGTTACCTTTGGAAAAATCAATGGATGTTCCTTTACAAATCTCAATAGGGGGTCTTTGGGCAAATGATTTTCAATAACTCCTGGAAACATGCATCTCAAAATGGACCAATTATCAATAGTGGCGCATAAAGTCTGAACTTGGTAGGCATTGTAGGGAACAATGATGGAGTGCGGATAAACTCCAAACAACTGTAAACTCTGTTGAACTCCTTGTAGAGCTAAGCCCGCTACCGCCTCAGGGTTATACTCCAGCGCCTTTCCGGGGGAAACATGAGAGTGTAACCACATCAACGGCCCCTCTTGCCAAAGTACCCCAGTTGGTTGGGTCTCAGTGGGAAGAATGCATAAATCAAAGGGTTGGCCATCTTGTAGCCTGTTTAAACAGGCGGCACTTAAGGCATCCTCCACCCTTTTGAGCGCAAATCGGGCGCTCTCAGTCAAGTCTCGTGGGGAGTTTAAATCTATATCTCCTTTTAACATATCAAATAAGGGTTTTAATTCATAATTTGGCAATTTCAAATACCCCCTTATCCAATTAGTATCCAACAACAATATTTGAAAATCATTTAAAGTCTTTAAGTTATCTTTTCTCAGGGTCAATTTTTGGGGCATGATCGACCTGGGATGAATCTTAGCTCCTAGGTACTCCACCACTGTGCCTGTTTGTATTTTTTCTGGTGCTGGATAAAGACCCTGTTCCCTAAAGGCCAAAACTCATTCTGCATAGGCCTTTTGTAACCCAGCTTCTTCCTTATGAGCTATCAAAATGTCATCCATATAATGGACCACCCTGAGTTTAGGATGCCATTCTTTAACAGGAGCTATAGCCCTGCCGACAAACAGTTGACACATAGTGGGGCTGTTGGCCATACCCTGTGGCGACACTACCCACTCATATCTTTGGTCAGGTTCCTCATGGTTACAAGTGGGCACAGTAAAGGCAAAGCACTCACAATCAGCGGAATGCAAGGGGATAGAAAAGAAACAATCTTTATATCTATTACTATAATAGGCCAATGGGCAGGGAGTGCAGAAAGCAAAGGTAACCCTCTTTGTACAGGGCCCATAATTTGCATTTGTGCGTTTATGGCACGCAAATCATGAAGTAATCGCCATTTACCCGACTTCTTTTTTATCACAAAGATTGGAGTATTCCATGGTGAAACTGAGGGTCTCACATGGCCCAGGGCTACTTGCTCTTCTACCAGTTTATGAGCGGCTAAAAGCTTTTCAGAGGATAGAGGCCACTGAGCTACCCATACCAGTTCCTCCGTCTTCCAGGTAATGGGAACTTGATTCTCAGCAGCCCCTATGAAAAACCCAGCCCATGTCTGTCAAGTTTTTGGTGGACATCAATAGGCTCTTTCCAGCCTTGCAAGTTTTTTCCCAGTCCTTGCCCTGGGCAGTAGCCCATTTGTAACATCATTTCCTTTGAGGTAGGAGAATATTCATTACTAAGGCAAAACCCCATCTCTTTCAGTAAATCTCGACCCCACAGGGAGACAGGCAATTCTAAAACATAAGGCTGGATGTTTTCAGAGTGTCCCTCTCCATCCTTCCAGTTGAGAGGTCTTGCACTTTTG
Source organism: Dipodomys merriami (assembly GCF_024711535.1). NCBI lineage: Eukaryota > Metazoa > Chordata > Mammalia > Rodentia > Heteromyidae > Dipodomys > Dipodomys merriami. The sequence goes on along the minus strand of NW_027202283.1, from coordinate 1,147,467 downwards.
TCAGGAGCTTTGGCATAGCCCAACCCTTTCTGGGTTTGTCCTGAGGCCTGTAATGGCCACCCTTTCGGCCAATCCTTTTTGGCAATAATGCTACGATCGGCCCCTGTGTCTAACTGTCCTATAATCCTTTTTCCTTCAATCTCCAGCTCAAGCGTGGATCTCTGGTCTAAATCCATGGCTAGGTACACTGACTCAATTCCGGAGGAGCCAAAACCCTTTTTACCTCTCTCAGACTGTATGGCAGGAAATTTTCCATGTAGGCTAGGCAGGAGTAACAATTGGGCAAGTCTGTCTCCAGGGGAAATTGCTACAATACCTTTTGGAGCTTCGACCATGATTTTAACTATACCTGTATAATCTAGGTCAATAACTCCTGGGTGATTACTTTAAGCCCTCTAAGAGTAACGGAAGACCGGCCAAGTAGTAACCCCACTGTGCCTCGTTCTAAAGGACCTTGAAAATCTGACTCTATTAACTGAACGCCCAATTGCAGGGTTAGTACGAGTCTGGTGGTGGCGCGGAGGTCCAGTCCCGCCGAGCCTGTAGTGGCTCTCCGCGGTTCTTGGGATGCCTCAGGGTAGGCCATCCTTCTTGGGAAATTTCCTCGTTTGGGCTCTCCATTGCACCATACATTTGCGGGCCCTGGGGACGGGGGCCCCTCTGCCCGTTTTCTGGCTGCATGATGGGGCCCAAGAACTGGCCGTTACATCTTTGACCGATCTACATTCACTGGCCCAATGCTTTCCCCTTTTACATCTGGGGCACAGCCCTGGCTGTTTACCCGTTGTAACTCCTCCAGCCCTTCCGGTTCCTCTTCTCTCTGGGCAATCTCTCTTAAAATGACCAGCCTTGCCACACTTAAAACATACTCCAGATGTCACTCCAGAGTTCCCCCCCCCCCGCCTACTTGAATACTGGAGTACTGCGGCAGCAAGGCCTGCATTAGTTAGAGGTCCTCCCAGCTCCCTGCACACTTTCATCCATGCCTCCAACCCTCTATTTTTATACGGGGTAATGGTGGCTTTGCATTCTTTGGTGAATTGCTCATAGACTAATTGTTTTATAAGAGGCATAGCCATGTCAGGATCCCCAAAAATTCTGCCTGCTGCTTCCACCATTCTGGCCACAAAGTCTGAAAAAGGCTCAGTAGCCCCCTGCAGGATCTTGGTGAGATTGCCGCTAACTTCCCCCTTATTTGTTAGTGATTTCCACACCCAAATGCAAATATCATTTATCTGTTGATACACTTAAGGGGGATATCCTGTCTGAGCATTAGCAAAGTGACCTTGTCCTAAGAGCATGTCTCTGTCCCAAGCCTGACGACCGTTCGCTTGATTGATGGCTGCCTGTTCATTACAAAATTCCAGCATAAATGCTCTCCAATCCAAGTCTTGGCCTGGACTCAAACATGCCCGTGCTAGGCTTGCCCATTCAGAGGGGGTCATGCAATATCTCTTTATAGCTTCCACTTGAGCTACGGTAAAAGAGGCTGTAAGCCAATATGTCCGAACAGACTCAGCCAGGGACTTAATTACTTTAAATTCTAGAGGCTCATGGAATCTCTGTTGATTATTGTCTTGAAAAACTGGGAAGGCGAGTTCTGCTCGAGCAGTTCGCCAAATGTCTGGGCAAAACGTGTGCCCATTGGCTCCATGTTGATATGGAGGAGGAGCTAAAGGGGTCTGACCGGAATTTCTTTCTATGTCCTCATTAAGTGCAGGTTGGCTTAGCTTAGGTTACCCTTGTTTGATACCGCTCCTCTTCATCTGTTGAATAAGTGCTCTCACTTCCTCTTCCTGTAACTCGCTGGAACTCCCTCTTTCCGATTTTAGCTCGGACAGATCTGGTTATACATGCCCCCTTTTGTCTTGTTCACTGTCTCCCTTTTCACTGATCGCCTCATCTGACCTCTCCTCCTGTAACTGCTCCAGTGCTGACTGTCCATTTTCTATAATCTCATAGCAGCTCTGATCCTCCAGGCAGCCACTAATCAATTTCCAAATGGGGCGGACTCCTGCCTTTAATGTGCCCTGTTCATAGGCAAAGTCCAAATCCCTCCCTACTTTGTCCCAGGAGGCTATTTTAAGGCTCCCGGAGACTATGAACCAAGGAGCGACAATGTTGCATTCCTCAAGGAACCTCTGTAAAGTATCCTTTTTTAACTTTAGTCCTTTTGAGCGTAGCAGCTCTTCCAGGGACAGAAAAATTGGATGTGACATCGTGGCACCCATCTTAGTTCTAAAAGTTTTATTTTTTGTTACTTTCACTTTAGGCCTGTATATTATTTCTTCCCGGGTTTCCGCTCTCTCTTTTATCTACAGAGAAGAGCCCTGTATTATGCCCGCTTTAATTGCGGATTCCCACTTCACCTGGGAAATTACCCCCGCTCTTGTCGTGGATTCGCCCTTTTCCTGGGAACTTACCGGTGCACCACCCTGACTGCAGAGAGTTCTGAATCCCCGTGCGGGCCGCCAGCTGTCGCAACCACCTCGACCAGCAAGAAAGACGTGACCCGGGATTCTTCTCAATGCGGTTTATTCAGGAACCTTGTAACAAGCTTCTCTCCCACTTCTCTCCTGCCCGGTTCTTCCTGGTTATTCCTGCTTCTTCTTTCCTCCACCACCACACTCCGGTTGTAAGCCTCCTGGATGGCCAATCCCGAAGCTCCACGTGGCATATACCGATAGGGCTGCAAACACGGAAGCAAACTAGGAGCCAAGTCATAGACATACAAGGAGTTGTTTTTTACAGAGAGCACTCGTCACCGGGAAGACGGAAAGCGAGAGCCCGCGCCATCTTAGGTCGCAGACGCACCACGCGGAACTGCCATTTTATCTACAATGTTGCTTTTGTGGCCATCTTTGGTCGCGTCTCCCACAGCTCTCCACAGACCCTTAGCAAATCTTATCAGAAAAAGAAGAGAACACACCCAAATAAAGAAACTCAGAGATGAGAATGGAAACATCACCACAGAAAAAACCACGATTCAGAACATGATAAGGAAATACTTCTCAAAACTTCATGCTAATAATTCTGAGAAGTTGACAGAAATGAACCTTTTCCTAGCAAATATTGACATGCCAAAACTAAACCAAGATGAGTTAAACTATCTTAACAGGCCCATATCAAGCTTTGAAATAGAAACAGCAATAAGAGACCTCTCAGCTAAGAAAAATCCAGGAACAGATGGCTTTAAAGCAGAATTCTACAAGACATTTAAAGCAGAGCTCACACCAATATTCCTCCAAATCTTCAATGAAATTGAAAGTTGATTACCAAACACATTCTATTAAGCCATCATAACCCTCATCACAAAACCAGGCAGGGACTCATCAAAGAAAGAGGACTGTAGACTCATTTCTTTGATAAACATTGATGCAAAACTTCTCAACAAAATTTTGGCCAATCGACTTCAACAACTCATCCAAAAAATCATACAGCATGATCAAACAAGATTCATTTCAGGGATGCAATGTTGGTTCAACATACGCAAATAAATTTATATTATTCATTACATCAACAGGAGCAAGGATAAGAACCAAATGGTGATCTCAATAGATGCAGCACACCTTGATGATGAAGGTTTTGGAAAAATTAGGAATCCATGGAACATTCCTCAATAAAATAAAGGCTGACTATGACAAACCTCAGCAAGCATTATACTTAATGGCGAAAAACTATAGCCATTTCCTCTTAACTCAGGAACAAGACAAGGATGTCCACTCTCTCCAATTCTCTTCAATTTAGTATTAGAATGCCTACCTACAGCAATAAGACAAAATGCAAACATAAAGGGGATCCAAATAGGGAAAGAAGAAATAAAACCCTCCCTCTTTGCAGATGACATGATCTTGTATTTAAAGAATCCCATAGACTCCACCCCCAAATTACTCACGCTGATTCAAAACTTTGGCAAAATAGCAGGGTATAAACCTAAACCCCCAAAATCAATGGCTTTTCTGTATGCCAATAATGAGAAAAGTGTGTCTGAAAAGTAACTCAATTTGTAATAGCCCCTCAAAAAATAAAATACCTAGGAATTAACTTAACCAAAGAAATCAAGGACCTCTATGATAAAATCTTTAAAATCTTGAAAAACGAAATCAAAACAGAACTTAGAAAATGGCAAAACCTCCCATACTCCTGGATTGGAAAGATTAACATCGTGAAAATGGCAATACTTTCCAAGGCTATCTACAAATTCAGTGTGATACCTATCAAAATTCCAACCTCATTCTTCAAGGAAATAGAAGAGGCAATCCAAAAATTCATAGGGAACAATAAAATACCTCAATAGCAAAAACACTCCTGAACGTAAAAAACACTGCTAGTGGAATATCAATACCAAATTTCAAACTCTAATATAAAGCCAGAGTAATCAAAACAGCTTGGTACTGGCAAAAGAAAAGACCGCAGGACCAATGGAATAGATTGAGAACCCAGAAATGAACCTACAGACCTATAGCCAACTAATATTTGATAAGGGAACTAAAAGAATAGAATGGAAGATAGACAGCCTCTTCAGTAAATGGTGCTGGCAAAATTGGTTAACCAATTATAGAAAACGAAAACTAGATCCTTATATATCACCTTGCACCAGAATCAACTCCAAATGGATCAAAGACCTCGGAGTCAAAGCAGATATTCTGAAAACATTACAGGATGGAATAGGAGAAACCCTAGGCCTCCTTGTCTCAGGCCGAAATTTTCTTAATAGAGATCCAGAAACACAACAAATGAAAGAAAGGTTGGACAAATGGAATTGCATGAAATTGCAGAGCTTCTGCATGGCAAAGGACATAGCTAGCAAGATCAATAGAAAGACCACAGATTGGGAGAAGATCTTCACTAGCCATACAACGGACAAGGGTCTAATATCTAAAATATACTTGGAACTCAAAAAATTAAATTCCCCAACAACAAATCCTCAAAGAAACAACTGCCCAATAAATAAGTTGGCTAAAGACTTGAAGAGAAACTTCTCTGAAGAAGAAAGAAGGATGGCCAATAGACACATGAAGAAATGTTCAACATCCCTAGCCATAAAAGAAATGTAAATCAAAACAACATTGAGAAACCACCTCACCCCAGTTAGAATGGCTAGAATAAAGAACTCTAATAACAACAGTTGCTGGAGGGGATGTGGACAGAAGGGAACCTTACTTCATTGTTGGTGAGAATGTAAACTTGTTCAACCTCTTTTGAAAGCAGTATGGAGGTTCCTGAAAAGCCTTCACGTAGAGCTATCCTATGACCCAGCAATCCCACTTTTGGGCATTTACCCAAATGTTTACAAACAAGACCACACTAAAGCTGCCAGAACAACTATGTTTATTGCAGCATTATTTACCCTAGCTGAGATATTGAACCAACCCAGATGCCCCTCAGTAGATGAATGGATCAAGAAAATATGGTATATATACACAATGGAATTCTATGCATCTATCAGAAAGAATGACATTGCCCCGTTTGTTAGGCAATGGAAAAATTTTGAAAAAATTATATTAATTGAAGTAAGCCAAGCCCAAAGAAACATAGATCCTATGGTTTTCCTTATTTGCAATATCTAGTATATGTATGAGTCAAGCAAGAAAGGTCAGATAATGTGATGTTAGGAAAATGACCCCTTAGATATGCATATAAATGTTTTTTTTCTTTAATGCATTTGTTTCTAACTCATTTATAAGATTATTTCTTTGTAGCTTTGTATGTTCCTCCCCCACTGTATTACTCTGCTTTCACTGTATTTGATGTTGGAATAATTTGTGGAGGAGATGGGGAAAAACAAGTCGTTTAAGGATACAGATGGACCCGATGCAACTATGAGAAGTAAAAGTTGTCATATCAAAAACGAACTTGACAACTTTGGTGGGGGGGGGGATTGTGAGAGGCAAGGTGAGGCAGGGAAGGGATGTGAAGTATAAACAATGGAGGAGGCTGCAGTTCTTGATAAGAAATGTACTTATTATCTTGCCCATGTGATTGTAACCCCTCTGTACAGTATGTTCACAATAACTAACTAACTAACTAACTAACTAAATAAATAAATAAATAAATAAATATGAGAAGAAGATAAAAAGAGAAGAAAATCCTCAAAAGGAACCTATAAAATACTCAGAATCAAATGAAATTCAAGTATATTAACCTGGATGATTTTGAGGCAAATTAGGGGACTATAGACCGACAGAAGCACAAGACAGAAATACTGCCATCCTTGCTCACCACAAGTGAGGTCAAGCAGAAATCCTGATGCTGCATTAAGAAATATGGACGTGAAAAATGAGCTGGACCTGATATAAGAATGTATTAGTCTGAAGTACATGTCGATTATAAGCTTTGAAAATTGTCACCAGAAATTCAAAGCAACAGAGAGGGAAGGAAAGAGTAGTTAGCAGAGAAGACGGGGAAGTGCTGTCATAGATGAGGCCAAGAAAAGTGAACAGGAAAATATCAGGCTCAAGAAAGAGATTATTACTTTTTAGAAAGAGTTAAATGGCTACATGCTCTGATAGAATGCTAGGGAAAGGGAAAGAACATTAGGAAGAAAAATAGAAGGGCTAAAAATCATTTGAAATATCTGTCACAAAATACACTGAAGTGGAAAACTGGAAAGAGAAACTAGTAGACTAAAAGCCCTGAAAACTGTTGAGATCTTCTCCATAAATGTAATGCAGAAGCATCATGTCCCAATGGAATAGGTGGATATGGCCAAAAAATATACCTTGCAATAGCACCTTTGTGAACTTAAGGGACGAGCTGAAGAGCAAGCAAGATGTTGTGAGAAGGAGCAGCAGTTTTCCAGTCAAAGGAACTCTCCTGTGACCCTGCCAAAACAGTTACAGTTTAAGGAGCTCATTGAGAAGGAGAGTGGGATTTTGAAAGCAAGTTTGAGAGAAAAGGAGGAGAATAAAGGGGAAGAAGTCTCCAAGGTTCAGAATACTGTACAGGAGTTAAAGAAACTAGAGACCTTAAGATACAGGGAAACATCTGAACTGATCAGGTGGCTTGGGAGATCACTCTAAAACCAGTGGAATCTCTAAAGCTACTAGTCATTAAAATTAAAGGAAGAAGCAAAAACAGTTGTAATAAGTGTGCAAATATTGACACTGACCTTATGAAAAAAGCATACAAGCTCAAGCTTTCTGTCAGTTTACGTGTAGATATTTGCACCCAGGTAAATTGCCCGAGGCCACTACCTAAAACTGTTCTGAAAACCAGTGGGGCCTTAGCGTGACAATACTTAGTAAGGTGTGTAGGTAATTTCCAACAGGTAAATGCTGAAAAGCTGGAACCTATGGAAAGAATTCATATGTGAGGAACCTCAGATGGTGAATTTGGAAAGTGGACTTCACAGAGGTAAAGCCTGGAAAGTATGGGTATTGGTATCTATTAGTTATAGTGGGCACTTTTTCAGGCTGAGCTGAGGCATGTAATAATTCCTTGATTTGGCTTACCCTTAGCTGTGGGGTCCAAAGATGGCCCTGCATTCATGGCCCAAGTTCTCAATTATTAACTAACACTCTAGGAATAAATTGGAAGTTGCAATCCATTTATAGAGCTCAGAGTTCAAGGAATCAGAAAGAATGACTATGCCCTCAAAGGAAACTAACTAAATTAAATACAGAGACTGTCCATGGCTAGGTGAGCCTCCTCCACTTTGCTTATCTTCGAGGAAGATGTAGCCCTTATGTTAAAGGATTTAATCCCTTTGAAATACTTTACGTTGGACCACTCCCTTTGGTTCCTAAATTTGGGAAGGCTATATTAACAGAAACGTCTAACTACAATCTGCAGGCTTTACAACATATTCTTTTATGGACCTATCCTTTGGTAACCAAGGCCCACCAGCCACCTATGAAAACTCCACCTGAACGGGAGGGGCAAAGATGGCAATGGAACAGCAGGAAAACACCACAGATCTCCCCAACGAAATACAGAGTTTGGATTTCAATGCTCCGTTTCTGCAAGTGACCCACAAAAAAAAGGCGATTACTCAGAGATACAGAAAGTGAAAAAAGAAAAGGGAAAAACCTACATAGACAGTAAAGTGGGAAGACCCTTCCCCCACCCCTTGTTGGTGATGGGGCTCTCCGCTGAGCAGCTTAAGTGATGGAACTTTGTGCCAGGTTGCTTAAGTGGCTTGGCTCTGGACCCTCAGAGGACCACACACCCACAAGCATCCCAAGGATCACAGAAGACTCCCAAGGTCCAGTGCCAACCCAGAGAATACAAACTGAAATCTCAGAAGACAGAATCAGCATGAAGATTCCCCTCACCCTCCCTGGCATGGCACCTCTGCCTGGCTGGTGCAAGAAGCCCAACCCAGTCAGGAGCAGCAGCAGCTGTCAGCAGGGGCGAATGACCCTAGACTTGCGGTGTGGCACCTCTGTCCTGCTGGTGTAAACAGCCTAGCCTAACCTGGAACAGCAGCAGCAGCTGGCAATAGTGGCAAACCACCCAGACTCTGTGCACAATGCCCCTTGGCACTAGCCCACAGGAACAGCCCAGACCAGCCTGGGGCGGCAGTGATAACTGTGGCAGGGACAGCTGCAGTGAACAAGTCCAGACCCATGCCTGTTTGTACCTCTCTATACTGGCCCACATAAGCAGCCTAGCCCAGCCTGAGGCAGCAGCACTGGTTAACACCTGACTCGTGGTAGGGTGGAGCGCGTCTCCATACCGGCTTGCATAACCATCCCAGCCCAGCCCATCGTGGCAAAGGTGGTGAACAACCCCAGACATGATGCAGGGTGTGGTGCTGAACAACCCCAGAATAGCCTCATGAACTTTCCTGCCTGGTCTGGCTTTGAAGCTGAATACACAGATCTGAGCCTCCTGAGTAGTTACAATTACAGGCATTCACACCAGCAGGTCTGACTCTTGCCAACCCCTTCACTTTTTCTACAATAGATCATTTTTTACTTCATACAAGGAATTTAAGCAAATACAAGAGGATCGACATAATACCCTATATTCTATCTGATCATAGTGGAATCAAACTAGTTCTCAATAACAAGACATAAAGCAGAAAAAACTTAAACACATGGAAATTAAACTGCACTAAGTTGAACAATACTTGGGTCACAAAAAAGCTAAAGAAGAAATTAAAAAAGTTCTTACAATTCAGTGAAAATGAAGAAACATCACAAAGAAACCTATGGGACCCAATGAAGGCAGTCCTGAGAGGCAAATGTATTGCTCTCAGTGCACATATCAAGAAAACAGAGGCCAAGTAAACAATCTTATGATACAACTAAAATTGGTACAGAAACAAGAAAAAAATTGAACCTAAAGTTGCTAGACAGACAGAGATAACCAAAATAAGAGCTGAAATTAATGAGATAGCAATTGAGAAAATTATGAATAAAATTAATAAAACAAAAAACTGTTTCTAAGAAAAAAATCAATAATACTGATAGACCACTGGCAAGAGTAACTAACAAAATAAGAGAGGAGACCCAAATCGATATTATCAGAGATACCACAGGAAAAATTACAACAAATATCCAAGACAATCATAAGGAAATAATTCCAGATTCTACTCACAAAGGAAGGAAAACCTAGCAGAGATGGATGAATTTCTACAGAAATACAAATTGCTATCCTCCCTTTCCTTTTTGGCCCTGCTTCTCCACCATGTATGGTGGGGGCAGCAGTTAGGTAAATAAACTTCTTTTCCTGCCTTAATAGTGGGTGGTATTCTCTTCATAGGCTACTGAATGAAACCTACCTATTTAATATTACATTTGATGCTGTGACTCAGATGGTGTTTGTGAGTTGGAAATGTTAGAATTTCCTAACCACCCCTTTTCTGTGAACTAAACTGCATTGAAACACCACGCGAGACTTTTCACCAATACCATTGCTGGCCTTCACATCCACCTCCACACCACTTCTCTTCTCTGGTGAGTGAAACTACTCTCTACGGCTCTCTGTTGCTCAATCTCTGTTCAGATGTGGCGACATGCCAGAGAGCTCCTATGGCCTTTAGCAGAAAGGCTGGTCACCTCTGAACCCGAGAATGCTTGGTTATGGGGTCTTGGCCATTTCTCTCTAGAGCTCTAGGGACATCGCTTCTGCTGGTCAGCTCTCCTTCCCTCACCAGACTGACTCTTCTACACATTTAACGGGGTGCTACGAGTCATGCCCAAGCCATGAAACCCCTCTAAAATGCCTCATGCCCTTCCTGGATAGCCAGAGCACCTAATTTTTTTTAATGCTTTTCTCAGATTTAGACAATTTTTGCCTCTGCAATGGTAAATGGTCAACAGTCTGTTCACTTTCAGGATCTCTTTGTTCTCTGTTAATCATGTCAAACTTTCTATATCTCTCCCTTTCTTTTCTACAACTATTGGTATTGTGCCATGAAGCGTGCAAAATGTGCTGGGTCCAGGGGACCCATTCTAGTTTCTCTCTAAAAGGTTAGCCAAACTAGGCTTGATTTTTTGTTCAGGTTTTCTTTGCATTTTTTTAGAAATTTGTCATCTTGAGTTCGCCATCTTGGCCAAATGGTAGGTGAAGGATTTGGCCCTCTCCAATCTTTACCCTTCCACCAAGCTTTCTTCTCCTTCATCTATCTATTCAAATGTGCCTTGCTAACAAGTTGCTCTTTTCACAGACTCTGGTAACTGAGACCCAACCATCTGATGTGCTTTGTTAGCAAAGATGTCTAAACATTGTCTAAAATTTTAGGATTTGAGTTTTGTCTTTTTTGTTTTGTGTTGTTTAGGCTAGTACTGACTATGTGATTCTAAAATATTGGGCATATCTGTGTTAAGATTCTCCCATCTAACAAGTTTTGTCATTGCAGAATATTTGGTCAATTCTTGATAAGGACCAGGTAAGCTATACTTATTCTATTTGATCTCTTTGTTTCTTTAATTGGAAATAACAAAGGGTTTTCGTGACAAAGGTTGCAATTCAAATCCAACCCAGGCTGAAAAATCCCTAAGACTCCATCTCCCAACTTACCTGCAAAGAGCCAGGCTGGAAGCATGGCTCGAGCCTCTTATCTCCAACCAGAAAATACTGAAAGAGTTTTTATAAATCAAAGTGTTAGAGTGCTAGACTTGAGCAGAAGTGCTCGGGGACAGTGCCCAGGAATTGAGTTCAAACCTCCTTGAATACCAATTGGGACAAACCATCCCACCAACGACACTTAGGATTTGGTAAGAAGGAATCAAGGATTTGATTGGACATGAAAAACAGTGGTGGATACATAAAGCAGCATGGTCCTAAAAATGAGCAGGGCCCACTAATCAATGTTGCCCCATGACCTGGCCCCTGGAGTGCATGGGGCATGCCACACAATTGAGCAGGGCATGCTACTAGAGGGGGTAGGATGTCATCCTCACATGATGAGCTGTGAAGAATTGATTGGGGAACAGGCAGTTTGTGAGGTGATGGTTGAAAACTGTTAGGTAAGAAACCCACTGGAGTGATGGAGGGGTTTAACCTATATATAGGCTGCATGGTCAGAGCAATGGAATTGAAGAAAATCAAGGGAAGACTTCAACGAAGGAAGTGGTGAGACAGCAGGAGGGGAAAGACCTGGGAGAAGAGGAATTTGAGGGCGAGCAGGAGGGGAAGGAAGCCAATTGGCCACCAGGCCAGAGAAGTGTAGTGGAGAGGCCTAAAGAGAAGAAGGAAGTGATGGAAGGGAAAAAGGAATGAAGGAAAGGTCTATAAAGAAGGAAGGAATAAGGGAAACGGAAAAAGCCTTACGTATTGAAGTTTGGAGAGTGGAGATGGTAATTTGGGGGGTTGGTATTTTGCAAACCAATTAACTATGCCTATTGGACGTCTGAGGTTTGGTGGTTGGGGCTGGGCTGTCACTGAGTGTACAGCACAGGACAAGGTAAATGCAGGCTCATTTCTAGTGTAAATAAAATTATCTTCAATGTGCCTAATTGGATTGCCTTGTGTTTCATGAATTATAAGTGTACAAGTTCAGAAGTTAATAGTCTCAAAGGCCACGATTTTTGTAAAATGTTATGAGGTCAAAATAAGTTTGAAAAACCCAATGGAACAATGATATCACAATGGGAATACGATGTCACAATATTGAGTGATAATATTTTCATGTTATACTTAGTTGGTGATGACATAATGGTGATGAGGTCACAGTAGTTTTACGATGTTATAATAAGTCGCAATAGGTATTTTTTATTGTGAAAATACTGTAGAGAGCATTTACAATTACATGGGCAAGATAATGTGTACATTTCTTATCAAGCATTATAGCTTCCTCCTTAGTTTCCTCTTCCCATCCCTTCCCATACTTACCTGGCAGGGGAAATACAACGATCACACAATAGGTTTATGATGTCAGTTATGATGTCAGTTATGATGTCCGTTCCCAGGAGAAAGTCATCCCACCCAGGCAGAAAAAACTCCGCCCACAGAGAAGTGACCTTCTTCACCAGGTAAACACAGGCAGAGACTGCCCCTCCCTACAACAGCCTAGACAAACAACTGAAATTCAGTAAACATAAACCCCAAGAAAAGCTCCAAGCTGGGCTCTGTGATTGTCTCAGGATTTAACCCCTCAGGGAAAAGCTACTGTTTGCTGAAAGACCTCAACCCTAAACAGAACCTAGCCTCATCACAACATCTCCAAACTAGAGGAAACAGCCATCTCCCTCTTTTGTGATACTCCAAGCAGATCTCCCTCCCACTGAACTAGCCTGGGAGGAGGATCAAAAAACATGCCTAACACAGAGCAGTTTCTGCCGGCCCAAACTGACTTAAGAAACCAATCAAGCCATAGGAAAACCAAACACCACAAGCAGACCCAAGACTCCACCAAGAGACTTGTTATGGACACAGAGGTGACACAGGGTCTTCCCACTCAGCCCCACCCCCCCAAAAAAAAAATTAAGGAACTCTTTTTTGAAACTTTTCTTAAATTTTTATTTTTAAAAAATATTTTCTGTTAAACTTTTTTCTCATAATTTTTATTTTTGGTGTGTGTGTGTGTGTGTGTGTGTGTGTGTGTGTGTGTGTGTGTGTGTGTGTGTGTGTGTATGTATATGTGGGTGTGTTTAATCTCTTTTGACCTTTTGGGCCTTTTTTATTGTTTTCATTTTTTTCCCTCTTTTTTTTTTACAGGACTTAATTGCTGTTCTGCTCATCCTGATATATACCTGTAGTCAATTATTAGACCTTATCCACCATTTTGTACATACTTAATCCAGAAATTTATTACTCAATTCACAACTTCTTAGGCTTAACTTCTTTAAGAGCAGTATCATCTCTTTATGCCTACATAATTATCAAGTAACTAATTTTAATTTTTTCTTATTTTTTGCTTTAATGTTTCCTTTCTATCCCTCCCCTCCTCTCATCCTATCCTTTTTTCTCTCAATATCATTTATTTAAAAGTACGTAATTTTTAAGTGTTTCACTTCTTAAATTTAATTTTTGTTTTTCCAATTTTCTTTTTTTTTTATTTCTCTACTGTCATTCTGTCTAATCCTTTTCCCTCTCTGAGATTAGGAATTGGTTAAATTTACTCTCCTTTTACCCCTCCACATCCCTCTAGTCCTATTTGTCCCCACATTTCTCCCTAAAGCTAATAATTTCTGGATTGCCAAATCCTTTTTTGCTGTTTATAGCCCCCTAATACATAGTTGTTTTATGTTGAATAGATTGTATGTTTTGAATTAGATTGTATCTGTAGCCATTTTGATTGTGCAAACACAGGACTCTAGTTGATGCTTGCCTTAAAATAGTGTTCTAGCACACAATTGGTGTTACTTTCATACCAAATGGGCAGAACAAGCCGAAAAGCACAATAAAAATGTCAAGTCCAGCTATCTCAACTCCCACTCATGTTAAGCAGGTGACAAAATTGTTAATGAATAAATCCAGAGGAGTTCCATAAAAACCTGTACAAACGCTACTGGTAAACATGGTGAATGAAATGATTGAAAACTTGCAAAGGACTCAGTGTGAGCATGATAGGGAGCGAGAGGACGCAATCAAAATTCATACAGGAATCTTTTAAGCAATAGGAAGCTACTTAAAGATTAATGCAGGAATTGCATAAGCAGGTTGAGAAGAGTCAAAGAGAAATACAGGAGATGCGTGAGCAGGCTGAGCATAGCCATAGAGAATTATTGGAATTGCGTGAACTTGACTAAACTAATCAAAGAGTAATACAGGAATTATGAGAGCAGGATGAGAATAGGCAAAGATCAATAGAGGCATTCATGGAATCCATAAACAGACAGCTGAAAGAAGTAAGGGAGATCACAAATGGAATGCTGAAAGGAGCAACACAGAAAGAATGGGTGTTCAGGGAAACCATAACCAATCAACTATGTGATTTGAGAAACTGAACACCAAATTAAGGAAGTAAAGAAGTTCATACAAGATCTAAAACAAAGCTCCAACAAAGAATTTGAAGCCATCAAAGCCGACCAATTAGAAGGAAAAGAAATAAAAAACAAAGTAGAAAGTCTTGACAGTAGGTTAGGCCATGCAGAAGATTGAATCTCGGGGACTGAAGACAGCCTAGATATTATAGAGAAAGAACATACAACCATCCAAATCAAGTCCAAAAAATATGATAGATCTATTCAAAATTTGGAAGACACCATCAGAAGGCCTAATCTGAGGATAATGGGTGTAGAGGAGCACCTAGAGACAGAAGTTAATGTTATAGAAAATTTATTTAACAGAATTCTAGCAGAGAACTTCCCAAAAATGCAAAAGGATAGGACTATTCAGATACAAGAAGCTTATGGAACCCCAAATAGACCAGATCAAAACAAGACATCCCACTGTCATATTATAATCTTCACAGGATCAATTCAGACCAAGGAATGGAGCCTTAAAGATATCAAGGAGAAAAGAACAATCACCTATAAACAGAAACCAATTAGAATCATCCCAAATTTCTCAGCAGAGCCGATTAAAGCAAGAAGAGACTGGAATGGTGTATGCCGTGCGCTAAAGACAAACAACTATCAACCAAGAATACTGTACACAGCTAAACTCTCCTTCATAACTGGAGGTCAAATAAAAACCTCCCATAGCAAAGAAAAATTGAAACAATAGATCTCCACCAAACCAGCCATAAAAAAGACAAAAGTGTCGTACATATAGGAAACCAACAAGACCACAGTAAAAGCCAAGAAACAGCATCCAAGGGAATAAAATTGGAACTCAACACCAAAAGCCAACAAAGAAAGTCCTGTACTACATGGAAGCTGAACAACACACTGTTGAATCACCAATGAGTCATGGAAGAGATTAGGAAGGAAATGCAAATGTTCATGATATTTAAAAAAATGAACACACAAATTACCAGGTTCTCTGGGACACAGCAAATGCAGTACTCACAGGCAAGTTTATAGCTTTGCGGTCCTACAAGAACAAATTGGAGAGATCTGAAACCAACAATTTAATAAGACATCCAAACCTCCTTGAAAAAGAGCAGCAAGATAAACCCCAATCCAGTAGATGGAAAGAAGAATTAAATGAATTAGAAACCAAAAACATCAGAGAAAGAATCAACAAAACAGAGAGTTGTTACTTCCAAAAAAATTAACAAAATTGACAGACCCTTAAGCAAACCTTGTCAGAAAAAGAAAAGAACTCACCCAAATTTTAAAAAAAAATCAACTCAGAGATGCAAATGGAAACATCATCACAAAAACAACCAAGATTCAAAAAATTATAAGGGAATACTTTTCAAACCATTATGCAAATAACTTTGAGAACCTGGCAGAAATGCACCTTTTCCTAGCAAATCTTAACATTCTGAAACAAACAAGATGAGTTACATCAACTTAACATGCCCATATCAAGCATAGAAATAGAAACAGCAATGAGTCCTGACATCTAAGAAAATCCCAGGACCAGATGGATTCACAGCAGAAATCTATAAGGCCTTCAAAGTAGAGCTCACACCAATACTCCTCCAAGTCTTCAATAAAATTGAAAGAGAAAGTTCATTAAAGAATTCATTCTATGGTTCCATCAGAACCCTTATCCCAAAACCAGACAGGGACTCATCAAAGAAAGAAAACTGTAGACCCATTTCTTTGAAGAACATTGATGCAAAACTCCTCAACAAAATTTGGGCCAATCAATGTCAACAATTCATCCAAAAAATCATACACAACGATCAAACAGCATTCATTTCAGGAATGCAAAGCTGGTTCAATATATGCAAATCAATTAATAAAATTCATCACATCAACAAGAGCAAGGATAGGAACCACATGGTTATCTCAATAGATGCAGAAAAAGCACTGACAAAATCCTACATCCCTTTGTGATGAAAGCTCTGTAAAAACTATGAATCCAGTCAACATTCCTCAATACAATAAAGGCTGTATATGGCAAACCTACAGCCAGCATTATAGTTAATGCTGAAAAACTAAAGCCATTTCCTCTGAACTCAGGAACAAGACAAGGATGTCCACTCTCTCCATTTCTCTTCAATTTATGCCTAGCTACAGCAAAAGACAAGATGCAAACATAAAAGGGCTCCAAATAGGGAAAGATGATGTAAAACTCTCCCTATATGCAGATGACATGATGTTGTATTTAAATAATTCCACCGACGCCACTCCGAAATTATTCATGCTGATTCAAAACGTTGGCAAAGTAGCAGGGGAAAATTAACTATCAAAAATCAATGGCTTTTCTGTATGTCAACAATGAGAAAAGCATGGCTGAAATCAAGAAAGCAACTCCATTCATAACAACCAATAAAAAATAAAATACCTAGGTATTTTATGAGAGGATCTTTATGATGCAAACATTAAAAACCTGAAAAAGGAAATAAAAATGGAACTTAGAAAGTGGAAAAACCTCCCATGCTCCTGGATTCGCAGAATAAACATGGTGAAAATGGCAATATTTCCCTAGGCTATCTACAAATTCAATGTGATGTTTATCAATATTAAAAACTCATTCCTCAAGAAAATAGGATAGGCAATCCAAAAATTCATATGGAACAATAAAAGACTCTGAATAGCGTAAAAGATCATTAACAGAAAGAAAAGTGGTGGAGGAATATCAATACCAAATTTCAAACTCTACTACAAAGCCATTGTAATAAAAACAGCTTAGTACTGGCACAAGAACAGACCTCAGGACCAGTGGAATAGAATTGAAAACCCAGAAATGAAGCCACAGACCTATAGACACCTAGTCTTCAATAAGGGAGCTAAAAAACAGAATGGAAGAAAGAGCCTCGTCTGTAAATGGTGCTGACAAAATTGATTAATCACTTTTAGAAAACTAAAGTTAGATCCATATGTATCACCCTGCACAAGAATCAACTCCAAATGAATGAAAGACCTCAGAGTCAAAGCAGACACCCTGAAAACATTGCAGGACAAACTAGGAGATAATCTATGTGTCATTGTCACAGGCTGAAATTTTCTTAATAGAGACCCAGAAGCACAACAGATCAAAGAAACGTTGGACAAATGGAATTGCATGAAATTGCAGAGCTTCAGCATGGCAATTGACAGAGTTAGCAAGATCAATAGAAAGCCCATGGATTCGGAGAAGATGTTCACTAGCCATACAACGGACAAGGTTCTCATTTCTAAAATATACTTGTAACTCAAAAAATTAAATCCCCCAACAACAAATCCTCAAAGAAACAACTGCCCAATAAATAAGTAGGCTAAAGACTAAAGAGAAACTTCTCTGAAGAGGAAAGAAGGATAGCCACTAGATACATGAAGAAATGCTCGACCTCCCTAGCCATAAAAGAAATGCAAATCTAAACTATATTGAGATACCACCTTACCCCAGTTAGAATGGCTATAATGAAGAACTGTAATAACAACAGAAGCTGGACAGGATGTCGGTGGGACTGTAATCTTGTTCAACCACTTTGGAAAGTAGTATGGAGGTTCCTCAAAAGACTACACATAGAGCTCCCCTAGGACACAGCAATCCCACATTTGGGCATTTACCAAATGATCACAAACAAGCCCATACTAAAGCTACCAGCACCACTATGCTTATTGCAGTATTATTTACCATACCCAAGATATGGAACCAACCCAGATGCTCCTCAGTAGATGAATGGATTGATTAAAATGTGGCAACAATGCTTGATAAGAAATATGCTCGTTACCTTGCCCATGTAATTGTAACTCCTCTGTACAGTATTTTACAATAAAAAAATGTGGTATATATATACAATGGAATTCTATGCCTCCATCAGAAAAAATGGCATTGCCCAATTGTTAGGAAATGGAAAGCCTTGGAAAATATTATATTAAGTGAAGTAATCCAGGCCCAAAGAAACATAGCTTCCATGGTTTCCCTTATTTGCAATAACTAGAATATGTCGGTGATGAACACAAACTCTCAGACAAGTTGATGTTAGGTGAAATGAACACAAAGATAAGGACTCAAATGGTTTTTCTTTCTTGCTGTTTTTTCTAGCATATTTACAAGATGATTTCTTTGTTGCTTTTTATGTCCCTCTCCCACGATATAACCTCTATATTCACTGTATTTGATGTTGGTATAATTTGGGGAGGGGAAGGAAAAAACAAATTGGGATACATGTGAACCCATTGCAACAATGACATGTACAAGACATTATGTCGAAAATCGAACTTTACAACTTTGGCCCAGGGGGCGGGAGCAGGGGGGCAGAAAGGGAGATGGGAAGGGATGGGAAGGGGAAACAAGGGAGGAGGCAACAATGCTTGAAAAGAAATGTACTCATTAGTTTGTTCATGTAATTGTAAACCCTCTGTATATATTTTCACATTACAAATCATGAAATAATAAAGTAAAAATCCATGCCAATTTTTTTTGCCTGTCGGGGACTTGAACACTGGGCCTGGGCACTGTCCCTGAGCCCTTCAGCTCAAGGATAACACTGTACCACTTGAGCAACAGTGCCGTTTCTAGTTTTCAAGAGATATATTGGCGATAAGAGTCTTACAGACTTTTCTGCCCACGCTGGCTTTGAACCACTATCCTCAGATCTCAGACTTTTGGGTAGCTAGGATTTCAGGCATGAGCCACCAATGCCCAGATTCAAGACAAGTTTTAAAAAACAAGCTTATTGAAACTTCGGGATTTTTCTAATAAACAATGTTATTTTTCAGCATTAATTTATAACTATGAGTAATTTTTAGATGTAACTAGGAATTTTTAATAGAATCAAATATGTTTTACTATTATTCAGTATCTCACAAAAACCCACTGTAATTGACTTTCCCCAAAGGCAATTATTACATACTATATTACTCATTATTATTATTACACTCTATATTACAAATAGTGTGAAGTGAAAATAGTTTGGACCATTTCGTATAAATTAGTAGATGTTACTATAGCACTATAAATTCACAACTGTTAATTTAAATGAAGAAAGGAAGATTTTTGAGTTAAAATGAAATATAAATGTACAATGTGTCCCAATTGAATAAAAAATTCTGAGTTCATACAGACAAAAATATTTTCTTTCCACTAAAGACTTTGAAGTAATACCATTGGAAATAGTGACACAAGAGGAGGAAGAATTAAAATCATGTCAAACAATGTCTGTTATTCTGCTATCCCCTCCACTATGAAGACCTGCCCATTCCCAGTTGTCGCAAAATTTCAAGTGTCTCGCTTAGAATCTATTTGGAATAATTCTAAATCACTGACTATTTTTGTAATTTCTGTTATATGAACTAAAATATTGACACAAAACAATTGACATAAAATGCACACATATATTGAAGTCACCACAACTGGAAAAACAATCAAAAAAGTAGAAGTCCCCCAGGAACAAAAACATGTTGTGCCCAGGTTTTTTAAGCAAAAAAACCTGTAATACATGTTAACTTGGAGTAGAGCCATAAAGGTAACTGTGTCTCAGAAATATGGCTGCATTAATTTGTAATTAAATTCATCTAGATGAACCTAATGTAGCAAATCCCTTGAATGGATCAAATTGTTTAAAACGAATGTGACTGCATGTGGAGTGAGATCTGCACATATTTAAAAGAATAAAATAACAAAATCATGACATACTTAACAAATTCAGAAAAGCAATGAATTAGTCCAATATTATCCATATTGAGAACGAATTTCTACTGATTTAACAAGAAAAAATATGCAAATAATAGAATCTGAGCAGTGTACATGAGTGTATATAGCTTTAAACTACTCCAAATTACACTTTGTAGAAGACTGAATGTGGGTAATCTAAAGGAGAATATCAACACATGATATAAATGAAATTAAAAATCTCATGAAAAGAGAGAAGTATTTTCTGGAAAATAATAGCTTAACAAATGGTGGTCAAAATCTTTCTAGTACTGACAAAATTGCATACTTATTTATTTAGATCCAAAAAAAGACCCCAGTTACTCAAGCTGATTTGAAACTTTGGCAAAGTAGCAGGATACATCTGTAACATTATTATGGATCTTGACTCTGGCATGGAATTCATTTCCTCTTTGATCTGACAAATGAATAAATGAAAGAACATAACTTCTCCAACTAAATATCAAGACCTAATTAAACATATCACCAGAAAAGTCATTATGTAAGCCGTATTGCAACTGGGGTAAAAGAAAAATCAGTCATAGTGATTCTGTATTTATTGTAAATGTTGATATTTTTCATAAATTATTTCCTTTACTTTGCATTTTTAAAACATTGTTTTACATGATGTATATCTTGGTAACTAATTTTGGATGCCTCCTTAAATTTTGTTCTGAGTATAATGTCTCTCTTCAGTTCCTAACCCATGAAATGATGTTGATTCCAAAAACATTCTAATAACCACTGTTTATAATACACAAAATCTCATAAGCACGACACCAGTAAGCATTGATTAACATTTTGATACCAGGGTCTCATGACTTATGAGGACTATCTGCATGAGTTGCATTGTACCTAGAATCCACAGCATAAATTTAGCCACTGCTAAAAAATGTTTATATCTTTATTTGTCACCCATCAGAGATTAAATCTGAGTATAAAGCCTAAGGAAAATGATAAAGTAAGAATTTAGATTTTCTGGATATAAAGTAAACAAAATGCAGCATAGAGTAACTCATTGGTTTAAAGTCAACCTATTTCACCAAAACAGTCTAATCATTACCTTACAATGTTTATTATTCTCATGAAAGGAATGGGGAATATGAGAAGAGGACTAACCAAGCACTGTCTTCAAATATATATAATTTGGATTTATCTCTATATTTCGCTATAAACATTTCTGATAAAAAAATCTGTTTGAATAATTAATTTATAATATATCCTAGTTTCATATACCAAATTACATTCAGAAAATGGGATATAACAATTAACTAAAGAAAGTCCTGGTAGAAAAAATGGCACTTCTATACTATGTGACACCGAATTCTGAGGTGTTTCATTATGCCTCCATTTAATGAATGTGATTGTTTAAATGTTTCATAAAGTACTAATTAAAATTGATCAGTGTATTATAATCTAATTGTTTCCAATTTTATCCGAGAATCATTTATGAACTTCCCATTCAATCATGACATACATCACATTCCATTGGATTCATATGGATAGGAATGAGTTTCTTAGGATCTCCTGCCATTTGGAGGTGGCAGGATCAGGATTCAAACTGTGGGCTCCAGCTCCCAACACTTCAACCCGAGGATAGGGAATTCATTAGGCTGTTCAAGAACATAAGCAAGAAAAATGATTAGGCAGGCGCCAGTGGCTCTCAGAAGTCCTCCTTGATACTTACAAGGTTGTGATAGGAAGATCATGGTCAAAGTCACCCAAGGCAGAAAAGTCCTTGAGAGCCCTGTCCAACTTCAGGGCTAACAAAGCCAGAAGTATAGCCATATGACTCCAGTGTTAGAGGGCTAGCCTTAAGTAAAGCAGCTCACAGACTGTGCCCAGATCTTGAGTTCAAGGTCCAGGAGTGTCAACAAACAGACATACACAACAATCTGTGCAGCCATCTGCCTAAAGCAGGTCACCCTCAGCAGCCTTTATTTACATTTTATTATGAGGCCAATGCAGGAACAGTCACAAACCAGGCTAGGGAAGAGAAGAACAGGTTTCCTAGAAGTAACAATTATTCAGAAAATTAAAATTGGGGGCATAAAATGGTAGCATACTTGTGTTAAAACTACCATTAAGAAAAAGACGAGGGGGCTGGGAATGTGGATTAGTGAGAGAGTGCTTGTCTAGTATGCAAGAAGCCCTGGGTTTGATTCCTCAGTAGCACATTCAAGAAAAAGCCAGAATTGGTCTTGGATGTCAGGAGGAAAGAAGGGAACACTCCCCAGTCATGCGGCCTTCTGCCGTGTGCCAGGACACCAACATGGTCTTCACACAACCACAGAGCAGGAACACTGTCTCCCACTTATCAGGCAGCCGAGGGCCCCAGAGTCAAGAAGGCAGAGCCAGGTTCTAACTCAGGTGCTTGGAGCCAGAAGAAAGAGGGCCTTGCCTCTCCTTGGACTGGGGATTTGCATTAATGATGTGGAGAATGAAGGAAGGAGAATGGACTGGCAGAGGTAGAAGAAGGGCCTTCAAATCTGACAGATGGAGAGTCAAAAACCCACTCCCTAAGACCAAAGAGCAAGGCTCTCTATTGTTAACCTAAAGATAGCCTGAGGTTCCCTTCACCTGAGGGAGGAAGTTTAATTAGTCATTGTTTGAAGAGGCTGAGAAAAGCCTGACCCTGGTGTAACTCTGACAAATGTTTCACGTTTCCCCTCATTACTGGCCGCGTCTGGAATGAAGTGGTTTTGCAGCTCACTTTCCTGTTGAGTGTGTACATTCTGCCTCCTAATCCTGTAGGCCTAGGTCTCTTTGCCTAGTTTGGCTTTTGAAACTGTTTTCTGCCTTCAAATGTTGTTACACTGGAGTTCTTCCTGCTAAGAGGACTAGGGCTTGGAAGCTGAGAACTTCATTTGAACCCAGGATTGGTCAATGATGTTTATTTCCTGCATTTATAACTCAAGAACTCTAAGAAAATTTAGAGTGCAAGCAACTTCTCATTACCAAGGGATACACAGGAAGCTCTTGAACATCTGACCTTTCAGTAGTAGAAGTCAGAGTGTCATACACTTTCCAACCCTGGATGGCTTCATCCTGTGATCCTCAGACTTCAGGCTCCTAAGCTAGAGTGATGGGCATGAGCTACTGGTGCTCTCCTAGGTTCAGAACTGTAATAACTTTTGCATTACAAGTCAACTGCTTATCACAAAGGGCTTGGGCAGCATATTAGGCCTTTCTACATTGGACCTCTCAGAACCGTAGAAAACAAGGTTATAATGCTAGAGTCTGAGAGGCTGTGCATATGGATGGGCTACACATGAACCTGAGCTCTAACTCCAATTCTGGTGTACGTGCACAATCATTTTTCCAAAGAATGTTCTAATTAACAAAAAGGAAAAGTACTTTGCTTAACCCTCACTTTTTTTCCAGTTTTGTGTCTCAAACTCAAGCCTGAGCACTGTCCTTGAGCCCTTCAGCTCAAGGCAAACACTCTATCACTTGACCCACAGCACCACATGTGGTCTTTTTGTGGTTCATTGGAGATAAGAGTCTAACCGGTTTGCCATGCCTAAGCTGTCTTTGAACTGTGGTCTTCAGATCTCAGCCTCTTGAGAAGCTAAGGTTCCTGTTGTGAGCCACAGGCATCTAGCCTCTTGCTTTTGCCAGACTTGGGGCTTGAACTAAGGGCCTGGGTACTGTCTCTGAGCTCCTTTTTCTCAAGCCTAGCGCTGTACCACTTGAGCCACTCCACAGCTTCCGGCTTTTTCTGAGTATGTGGCATAGAGGATTCAAACCTTACCATTCATGCATGCTGAGCCAGCTCTCTACCACTAAGCCACATTTCTAGCCCCACCCTTACAAATTTATTCCTCAACTTGACTATCCCCAAGAAAAGGCTTCTGAGTATAAATCATCTAAAAATTTCCTATAGGAAGGTTCTAAAAATAAAGAAGACAAAGTTCATACTTGGAAGAGACTCTAAACATGTGAAGACTGTGACAAATGCTTCCATTTAATTATGTATCATGTTTTAACACTTAATAAAATATTAATGAAAAACCAGTCAAGGTCTTAAATTATTGTGTATAAATTTATAATAGATATACAACATGTACTAAATATTATGTTATAATAATACTAAATACAATAAACAATAAGTAAATGAAGAGTAAAAAATAAAATACAAAATCAATAATAAAAATTATAATATGTTATAAACATACATATGTAAATATATATCATATATTACACATATGTAGAAATAGTTTTTCCATTGCAGGGCCTTCATTCAGACGCTGGGAACTCTAGCCTGAATTTTTTTTTCCTCAAGGACAGTGAACTTTGCCTTCACCCATGGTGCAAAATAGTTACCTGGATGGTGAGATCAAATACCAGCAATGATGGAAATACTGCCCCCAGTTCCAAGACAGTGACTTAATTTTTTAAATGGAAGCAGTTATGTTTATTCAGTTACATACTGAACATTTTTTAAAAACGCAGTGTAGAATTTTGGACATCGATTCAGACACCTTGCTCTTACCC
The DNA here is from genome assembly GCF_024711535.1 of Dipodomys merriami. Taxonomy (NCBI): domain Eukaryota; kingdom Metazoa; phylum Chordata; class Mammalia; order Rodentia; family Heteromyidae; genus Dipodomys; species Dipodomys merriami. Next base: position 1,122,936 of record NW_027202283.1, on the reverse strand, counting down.
CCAAAATGCTTGTCTGAGCACTACTTTTTTTCATTTTTTATTGTAAAAATGTTGTACAGAGGGGTTACATTTAAATGAACACGGTAATGAGTACATTTCTTATTGAGCATTGTTGCCTCCTCCTTTGTTTTCCCCCTACCATTCCTTCCCTCCCATCTCTACAACTACTCCCTCTGCCTAGCTCAGTGACTTAATTTTTAATTTTGGATTTGCACTAGGTTTGAACTCAAGTAGTGGCAAATCTTCACTTTCCCTCACATTGCTACATATTTACCAAGACCCTAAGTTCAAATCCCAGGTTAGGAAAGAAAACTGGTAGAAATTCAAAACAAGGACTTTATTTCTTTTTTAATTTAGATAAATAATTAATTAATGTTTTTATTTATTATTTATTTTGCCAACACGGGGCTTGAACTCAGGTCATGGCAACTCTGCCTCAGCTTCAATAGCCCTAGAGTGGGGCACCGACGGAACTGTAGTCAATCCAGGGATCATAGGCCCAGAGGGCTTTCAGGAAGCAAAAAGAAAAAAAAAAAAACGTAGCATAGCACAAAAAGTGGCAAGCTTCAGAGGGCTGAGGGTTTTACATTTTTTTCTTTGCACAGTGACCATCCTGGGTCTGAATAACATGGCTGAAGAGTGGACCTGAACTGCCATACCTGAAGGCTGGCTTGCTATCAGGGAATCCATAGGCCAACCTGTAAACATTGGCCCCGAGTTCAAATCCCAGAACTGACACCTACCAGTGGCAAGAGATCACAAAAGATTCGTTCCTATGCATAGGAATACCAATTGAAAGAGTAGTTCATTCTTCGGTATAGTCTAAAATTGGATGCAATAATCCTAGGACGCTGATGGAACTTAATTAATAGGTTATTATGCATGAAAAGAATAATATTCCTTCAATGGTGATATAATAAATGCTTAAGAGTTGGTAGGAATGTAGTAGGTGCCATTCAATCATAGATAGACGGCTCTGATGCTCCTTAATAATATATATTTATTTGTATACCACACTCTGCCTATACATGCATCACTGTTTTGGTCAATCCTGGGGCTGGATCTCAGCACCTGGGAACCACTTCACAGCTTCATTGCCTAAAGGCTGCCATGCTGACACTCATCCATTCATGAATTGGGCTTGCTAAACCCTGAGTTCAGAATCCAGCACTGCCAAAAATTTAATCTTGGAGTATGAAGCCAAGTGTGACACATGTTTTCTTTTTCTGTGAGAGTCCTGGGAGTCAGGCATGATGGAGAATATATTTACACATCTGGATGTTGTGATAGGATGTAAACAATTGTAATAAATGTTACAGGGGTGATCAGAGTCAATGAAATAAGTGATAAATCAATGAATAAAACAAGAAATAAAATGAATAACCACACCCAACAAAATATGGACTGACTATGTGTATGGAAGTATAAATCCTATCTTTAAAATGGATATAAGGAGTATGTTTTCCAGCTCTTAGGATTGAATTCAGGCCTAGGGAACAGGCCTGACTTTCTTGTCTTCAAGCATGTTCAGATTCCCTTCCGTCATGGTGCTGCATATATACCCAGACCTTGAGTTCAAATCCCAGACCTGGCAGAAAAAATGTCATGAATTGCAAACCAAGGAACTAAATATATTTTTTTAATTGAGGGCTATTGGAGAAGCCATTGTCCTGCACTGCAACATAAGCCTACAGTTCGAATATAGTCATGCCACTTCCAGATGGTGGGAGATCCTAAGAAATTCGTTCCCATCCACAGGAATAATGATGGAATGTTATCGATATCACAGTTGAATGACATGCTCATGAATGACACTTGTACACAGTTAGACTTCATGATTTCAGTCGGCTGATTGATTTTATTCAATATCTTATGAAACATTAAAAGAATACTATTTCTCACACTGATTTACTTAATAGTTTATTGAAGATAAAAATAATAACATTAATTACATGGAGACATAATAAATACCCAAGAATTGGTAGGAATGTAGTCTATATAACTGAACAATTGATAGACATCTCTGGCACTCTGTAAATATATATAAATTAGTGTACTACGATCTGCGTGTCAATCTGTTCTTATTTTGTCAACCCCTGGTGCTTGATCTCAGATCCTGGGAACTGCCTATCAGCTCAATTTGTTCCAGGATGGCATGCTTACACACACACATTCATGAATTTGGCCCTGTGGGCCTTGAGGTCAGATGTCATCATGCCCAAACAATGAATCATGAAGTAAGAAACTGATGGTGACACATGTTTTCTTTTTCTGTGAAAGTCCTGGGTGTCAGGTATAAGTGGAATACATATGCAGATCTATATCCTATTTAATCAATGTAACCAATGTTCTATGTGGCATATTAGTCAATAAAATAAACAGTCAATACATGTTGGGTCTTTGTTTGTCCCCGAAAGATGGATGGGGCCCGGGAATAGTAAGTCTGCCACTCGTCCGTTCCCCAGCCTCCCTTAGACTGGGAGACATTCACACACAATGGGGAGTCAAGTCAAGCAAGAACTCGTTTACTACCACACAGCAAGCAACTTTTAAAGGGAAAAACTGCGAGGAATGGAAGGGGAGGGAAAGGAACCAACCAATCACTCTAAAGGTCACACCCTATCATGCGCCTAAGCTTTATCCAATCAGATTTTAAGGTAAACAATTGGGCTGTGCCCACTTAACTTCCTCTCAGCACCATCTTTGCTGCCCATGTGCACCACAAACACCTGAATAAAACAAAAAATAAAATGAATAACTACACTGAATGCAATATGGTGTCAACCTATGTATGTAAATATAAATAAAATATTGAAAATGTACACAAGTAGGATGTATTCTTGTGCTGGGGATCAATTTCAGACCAAAGGAACAGACATGAATTTCTTGACTTCAAGAAGGCTAGATTTCTGTTTCCACACAGTGCAACAGAGTTAACCAGAATGTGAGTTCCAATCCAGTCCTAACAGTAAAAATGGCACCATTATACTATGTGACGCCCAATTCTTAGGTATTTCATTATGCCTCCATTTAATGAACGTGATTGTTTAAATGCTTCATGAAATATTGATTCAAATCGATCAGTGTCCTATAATATAATTGTGTATAATTTTATCCTAGAATTATTTAAGAGCTGCCCATTCAATCATAACATACAAAACATTCCCTTGGTATTCATATAGATAGGAATGACTTTATAAAGGTCTCCTTCCATTTGGAGTTGGCAGGACCAGGATTCCAAATGTGGGCTCCAGCTCCCACCATTTTAACTCAAGGATAGGGAACTCACTGGTCTGTCTAAGATCAGCAAGACCAATGATTAGGCAGGCACCAGTGGCTCTCAGCAGTCTTCATTGATATTTACAAGGCTGTGATAGGAGGATAATGGTCAAATTCACAGTAGGCAGGAAAGTCCTTGAGATTCCTGTCCAACTTCAGTGCAAACAAAGCCAGAAGTAGAGCCATGTAGCTCCAGTGGTAAACGGCTATTCCTGATCAAAAGCAGCTCACAACACACACACACACACACACACACACACACACACACACACACAAACACACACACACACACACTGCAGTCTAATCATCTATCTGTTTATATATTGGCCATTCCTATGGGTTGATCTTAGGTCCTCAAATTTGCCCGCCAACTTCTCTTGCATCAGACTGGCGTGCTAACAATTACCGACTCACGAAGTGGGCTGCTAGCTCCTGAGTTCAAGTCACAGAACTGCCAAAAACTTAATCCTGGGGATAGCCAATTGCCCCACTTGGTTTCTTTATCAGTGAAATTTCTGGGACTCAGGAATGATGTAGAATACATAGGCAAATCTATGCCTTATGTAATAGGATGCAAAAAATATTATATGTGTAATCATATTCACTAAAATATAAAAGAAACAAATAAAACACAAAATAAAATGAATGTACTAACTGCAATATGCAGTTAGTATACAGTAAAAATGTGTAGGTCAATAAAAATCATGTACTTAAAATATATAAATATATTATTTTTTTGAGTGCCAAGACTTGAATTCAGGCCCTAGAAACAGGCCTGACTTTCTTGTCTTCCAGAATGGTGATCTTCCCCATCCCCCACAGTGCTGCAGATTTACCCAGACCCTGAGTTCAAATCCCAGGCCTGGCAGAAAAAATGGCATGAATTCTAAGCCAAGGAGCCTCATAATTTTTTAAAATATTTTTCATGTATGTACATATGTATGTTTGCATGCATGCATGCATGCATGTATGTATGTATGTATGTATGTATGCATGTATGTATGTATGTATTTTTCTTTTGTCAAGCACAGAGCTTGAAATCAGGTCATGGCAATTCTGCCTCAGCTTTCATCACTCTAGCCTGGGGTGCAGCCACTGGACCCATAGCCGAACCTGGGTTCCTGAGACTCAAAGGCTCACAAGAAAAAATAATAATTAATGAGACAGAAAAAAAAAAAAGAACTGGCAACTTGCAGATGGCTACCGGCTTTACATTTGTCTTCTTTTCAAAATGACCATCCTGCGTCTGAATAACACGGTTGAAGAATGTTGGTAACTAGGCATTGCTGAAGGCTGGCGGGCTACCAGGGAAGCCATAGGCCTACATGGAAATATAGGCCCTGTGTTTGAAGCCGGGTCCTGACCCTTACCAATGGAGGGAGATCCTAAGAGTCTCCTTCCTATTCATAGGAATACCGATGGAAGATTATGAATGGCATGGTTGAATTAGTTGTTTCTGAATACTACTATATAAATAGAGTGATTTTAGGAGGCCAATGGATTTTAATGAATATTTTTGACACATTCAAAGAATACTATTAATTACATGGACACAATAGTTTCAGGACAGTGGTTGATTTAACTAATAATTAAGGATGAAAACAATAATATTAATTACATGGAGGTATATTAAATACCCAAGAATTGATAGGAATGTAGCCTATGTAACCGAATAATGTATAGACATCTCTGGCACTCTATAAAAATCAATATTTATTTGTGTACTACCATCTGCATGTCTATCTATTCTAATTTTGTCAACTCCTGGAGCTGGATCTCAAGTTCTGGAAATCCTTGTCAGCTCAATATGCCTCAGGCTGGCATACTGACACTCATCCATTCATGAATTAGGCCTTGTAGGCTGTGACTTTAGACGCCAGCACTCACAAAAATTGAATCATGGAGTAAGAAGCCCATGGTGACACATGTTTTCCTTTTCTGTGAAAGTCCTGGGTATCAGGTGTGAAATTTCATACATAGGCAAATCTATATCCTATGTAATAAATGTAATAAATATTTCATGTGTAATAAATGTCAATAAAATAAATGGTAAGTAAATGAATAAAACAAAAATAAAATGAATAAGTACACTATGCGCAATATGGGATCAACATACGGGGTTCGATTTCAGGACCTGGGAAGTGCTTGGCAGCTGAATTGGCTAGAGGCTGCTGTGCTGACAGTCAGCCATTCATGAATTGAGCCTTCTACGGCCTGAGTTAGATCCCACCACTGCCAAAAAATGTAATCTTGGAGTGGGAAGCCGAGCATGACACATGTTTACTTTTTTTTTTGAAAGTGCTCGGTGACAGGTAGTATGTATAATTCAGATGCAAATCTATATGTAATATATGCAAATCTATATGTAATAGGATGTGATAAATGTAAAAAATGTCATAGGTGGAAGAATTGTCACTACAATAAATGAAAAACAGATATAATTAGTAGTGAATCATTCTAGGATAAAATTAGACACAAAAACTATAGGATGTGTATTACGTTTAATATTTTATTAAGGATTACCAGAATAAAAATTGCATGGAAACATAAATACCTAATAATTGGTAGTAACACATGATGCATAATTTAATAATATATAGATATCTGTCTCATTCTATAAAATATGAAATTATGTGTATGACTGTATGTACATATGTGATAAACAATAACAAAATATTGAGTAATTTAGTTAATGCTTTATTAATTGTTAACTGGGACACATCATTAAATGGAGACATAATTTAATAAGTAATAATTGATAGTAATATCTATAAATTAATAATATACAGACATCTTCTGTGTATATAATGCTTATATACATCAATCTCTATCTATTTATACCTCGTTCACTCCTGGGGCTTGGTGGTTGACTGCCCACCTAGTGAGCATGAAGCCCTGGGTTCCATTCCTCAGTGCCACATGAACAGAAAACCCAGAAGTTCTGCTGTCTTTCGATCAATTGAGTTCTACCCTTGAGCACAAATGCTTAGGTACAGTGTCAAAACCCTTACTCAAACCCCAGGACTGCCGCCAAAAAAAGGTATAATATTCTAACTGCAACTATAAAAGGATAGGACTTCAAATACCACATGACAGAGCAAGCTAGGAGTCTGGTGCTGACAGCTGCCACCTAACCTGACTTAGCAAGATATAAACTGCTGCAACCCAGCTCCACGGGTTACCCCCATCATACTGGCTTACCCTGGCTTACCCCCGATATGCTGGCCACTCTGGGGCTTTAACACCTGGCAGGTAGTCTGCTAGACTCTTTGAAATATAGCTCAAAGTGGTAGAGTTCTAGCCATGTGCAAATGTTATTAGAACAATAATATCCCCAAGCTTTAAGCTCAAGCTCCATGACTAATCCCCCCCCCAAAAAAAAATCCCACTAAACTGTTAGGTGTGAACTTGTGTGGTTTGTGAAATGTTCCTCAAAGAATGGTGATATTGATTAGAGCGCCATCATTCTAATGACAGCTTGTGGGACAGAGCTATGTGCTGAGTCCTCCATAGGGTACTCTGTTCTGAGTCCTGCACATGGTGCTATGTGCTGTGTACTTCACAAGGTGCAGTGTGCTGAGTCCTGCATTGGGTGCTGGGTTCTGAGTCTTTCACAGGATGCTGTGTGCTGAGTCATGCAAAGAGTGCCATGTGCTGTGTCCTTCACCAGGTACATTCTTTAATTGGGCACTTGTAAGATCTCCCCACTGAGATGATTATGCAGACAAGAATATTGAGGCTCAGATATGTCTCCATGGCAGGGACAAAATTACGTATTACTGAAGACTAGTGAGTTGTCTACTTCAGACAATTGTTCTGTTTTGTTTTTTTCTGTCATGAACCTTGAAATAGGGACCTAAGCACTGACCCTTACCTCTTGGGTTCATGGTCAGCACTCCACCGCTTGGAGCCATGGACCCCATTCCAGCAGATGCCACAGCCTAGGGGTCTATAGCTGAGGTCTCTCATCCTGCCTTCTCAGGCAGTTGAGATCTGAGGATCTGGGTTCCAAATTATCCCAGACACAAAAGGTCCCATGAGCCTATTATCTCCAATTCACCACTAAGAAACCTGAAGTGGAAGCTAGGTGCTTGTCCCTCATGCCTGTCATCCTAGCTACTCAGGAGGATGAGATCTGAGGATCATTGTTCAAAGCCAGCCTGGGCAGGAAAGTCATTGAGACACTTAGCTCCAATGGGCCACCAGAAAAGCTGATATGGTGTTTGGCTCAATTGGTAAGCACAAGAATTGAGCTGAAGAGCTCAAGCACAGCACCCAGGCACAGATATCAACTCCTACAATAATAAGAAAAGAGAGAAACAAACTAACAAACCTGAAGTTTAGGGCTTGGAATGTGCCTTAGGGGTAAAGTGCTTTGCAAATATGAAACCCTGGGTTTGATTTCTCAGGACCACAACAGTTAAAAAAGGCCTGAAGAAGCTCTGTGGTTCAAGTGAGAGAAGGCTATGATTGTATAAGAGAAACTAGGTACAGTGCTCAGGTCCTGAGTTCAACCTCCAAGAATGGTGTATGTGCCCGTGCCCCTGTGTGCCCATGTGCGTACACATGCACACACACACACACACACACACACACAGAGAGAGAGAGAGAGAGAGAGAGAGAGAGAGAGAGAGAGAGAGAGAGAGAGAGAGAGACAGAGAGAGAGAGAGAGAGAGAGAGAGAGAGAGAGAGAGAGAGAGAGAGAGAGAGAGAGAGAGAGAGAGAGAGAGAGAGAGAGAGAGAGAGAGAGAGAGAGACTAAAAGTGATGCTGTTACCCAAAATGGTTAAACACCGGGCTTCTGCACTGAGCTCATGGTCAGCACCCTGGCCCTGTGTTCAACCCCAAAACCTAGCCACCCAGGGCCCAACTAGGAGAGGTCAAATGTTTCAAAACCTGATGAGATTCACCAGCCCTAGATGATAGGAAGCTTTGTGATATCAGATATGTGCTTGGATTTACCAAGCTTCCAGAAACCTAGCAGAGACATCATAGACCCATCATCACTGGTAATGAAACACTTAAGTTCAGTGCCCTAGTTGTCTGCCAGCAGGATTCTTGAGCACTGTATCTGAACACCAGAATATACTCTCACAAAGGAAGGATAAGTGCACAGGACTTGGCCTACCACAGGAGGTGGCACAAATGAAGGCTTCCTAGCAAACCAGAGCACTGGGGATAGAGATAGTTTGGGGTACAAAGAGACCTTTTTCTTCTGACCATCAGAGCCTGCCCAAAATCATCCTCACTATCTGACCCAGATGGAGTTGTTTGTTACACAGCTGTACAGGAGCGAGGCCTTTTGTCTGCCTGTCCAGACAATGAGAGAGACTTCTTCCAGCAGGCCTGGGATGCAGAGAAACCCTCAGGCTACACTGGGAACAGTGAGGGGAGCCCTGGATTATGCACTGTCATGAAAGCAGTCTCTGTTAATAAATCATTTTATTGAATACAAATTTCCTAGCTTGGTGCCGTTCATCATAACTACTGTGGAGCTTCACCTATAGGAATGCATCCATACATTCCAAAAGACATGGAGATACAGGCTCTTTTTGAGGAGGCAGTTCCTGGGGTTGAACTATGAGCCTAGACATTGTCCCTGAGCTCCTTTTGCTCAAGGGTAGTGCATTAACTTTGAATCACAGCCCAACTTCTGGGTTTTTCTGTGATCTCTTAGAAATAAGAGTGTCGTGGATTTTGCTATGCTGGCTGGATTCAAACTCAGATTCTCTACACCTCAGCCTCCTTAGGAGCTGGGATTACAGTGAGAAGCCACTGGCACCTTCTTTCTTTTCTTTATTTATTAATCTGGACAATCTGACTTCTTAACAGGGTCATTCCAAAGGTTTGAATTTATGAATTAACTACCCAAAGCTCTTTATAGCTGTTTTCTGAGAAGAATTTTCTCTCCTCATCTTCTCCTTTCAGTCACAGGTTTGAAGCCAAAAGTTAGAAATGAGTGTCACAGGATTTGGGAGCAAATGTCCACAGGACACGCCAGTTCTGTCACTTAGCATTGAGCTGCAGTGAATTTGTTGTCTCAAGATGAGAGGACCAAAAGCTGGAGCGATCCTCAAACTTTCTCTCTTGCTCCTTTTATCTATAAAATGATCTAATAATTATGAGTGTTGTGTGTCTCCAACTTTCAGTATCTAGAACACACTAGACGAGTCTTCATGTTTCTCTTTTTCTCTAGTGCCTCTCTAGATTTAGACTAAGGGTTTGTGTGGAGGGGCTCCTTGGTGTATTCCTGAAGAAAGCCACTTGATTCCTGTTCACGAGATTGAAGTTCAAATTCAGCCTGAGCAGGAATTCTGTGAGACTTTTATCTCCAATAAACCACCAGAAAACCAGAAGTGGAACAGTGGTCCAGCGAGTAGAGCTCCAGCTTTAAGAGAGAAAGACGAGCAGGATTCACAGGCCTGACCAGGAAGGAAAGCCTGGGAGGCGCTTATGTCCAATTAATGACCAGATGGCTGGAAGTGGAGCTGTGGCAGTGGTAAATCCTCAGCCTTGGGAAAACAGCTGAGGAATGCACAGGGCACTGAGTTTAAGCACTACTATGGCCACAAAAATTTTCAGTGCCCTACCTACTTATTCTGTATACTAACTCCATGAATGCAAACAGACCTTATGCAATGCTTCTCCTTTTATATACTAATTTATTTTTCAGATATGCTCCTTGTGTATACTGCATCATTCTCTTTATTTCAGGCCCATGGCTTTTCTCTTCCAGGGTTCCAGGCCTGGGTACTTATATGATACACTGACGCTCTCAGCAGCCTTTATTTAGATTTTATTATGAGGCCAATGCAGGAAAAGTAAGAAACCAGGCAGGAGAAGAGAAGATCAGGTTTTGTAGAAGTAACCAGTATTCAGAAAATTAAACCTGGGTATGTAAAATGGCAGCATACTTGTGTAAAAAACTACCATTAAGAAAAAGATGAGGAAGCTGGGAATGTGGATTAATCAGAGAGTGATTCTCTAGCATGCAAGAATCCCTGGGTACGATTTCTCGGTAGTACATCCACAGAATAAGCCAGAATTGGGACTGTGGCTCAAGTAGTAGAGTGCTACAGACAGTGCCCAGGCCTTGAGCTCAACCCAAGAACTGGCAAAGATATACCTAGGTGTTGGGACTTCATCTGTCCCAAGAAAGACAGACAGGGTACGAGGAAAGGTCAGTGCAGCGCTCACCCGTTCCCTAGCTTCCCTCATCCCGGGAGATAATCAGACACAGCGGGGATCCAAATCAAGCAGGAAGAAAAACTCATTTATTAACAGAGAGCAGCCCTTTTTAAAGCCAAAAAGGGCGGTCGGTGCCACGTGTGACTGCTACTCATCACAGTGACTCAGGGCCCAGTGGCAGGATGCCTGCCCTGTGCCCTGACAAGTCCCACCTGGGAGAGCGTCTGTCCTGCCTCCAGGCCAGTTCAGGCCTGCCATTGTACAAAACAACCCTTGTTTCCTCCTCTAACAAGCAACTCAATAACAAACCACCATGGGAACCCAGTCTGAGAGGCACAGGCACAATGGAGGGGAAGCTGCCAAAGCAAGCATTTGGAAAGGAGCAGAGATCACAGCAGGCAAAGCAGCCATGAGGATGTGTCTGCAAGGAGTCCTTAGCTGGGTTCAGGAAAGAGAGGCCGGCGCATGTGGGCAGGGCACTGCCATAACCAATTTGAACATCTAATAAAGCTGCCTGTGGTGGATAGATGGCTTCTGATTTGACATCGGCAACAGAATAAGGGGCTGCAAATTCAATGAATAGTCTCTGGCCAGAGAAACAAGGTCAAACGCTTAAGTTTCTGCACTTCCAGTGGTTCCTGGTATCTCCAGCTGAGTGGACATCTTTCTGTGGCCAGTAGGTGCCACGCCACCTTCTGCGGATTCTGTGTGAGAGATCATGTTAGACAAAGAGCTTCAAGGTAGCATGCCTGCAGGAAGGGGGTGTTGGTTTCTTTCTTGTTTTGTATGTCCCTCCACCCCCGACACACTATAACCCCTGCTTTCACTGTATTTGATGTCAGTATAATTAGTGGAGGGGATCGGAACAAAGCAAATCGTTTAAATAGGGATACGAGTGGACCAACTGCAACAATGAAATGTACAAGTCCCAATGTCGAAAAACCACCTTTACCACTTTGGGGGGGGGAAGGAGAATTCGGTGGGGGAGGTGGGGTGAGATGGGAAGGGCTATGAAGGGGAAACAAAGGAGAAGGCTACAATGCTTGATAAGAAATGTACTCATTATCTTGCTCATGTAAATTTAAACCCTCTGCATAGTATTTTCACAATAATAAAAAAATTAATAATGCACATAAAAAAGAAAAAAGAAGGGAAAGCTATGTTGCTTCATGGTTCAGAGTTTTAGTTGATCTTGGTTGAGAGACAATAGCCAAGAGTAACACAAAATGGTGATTTCGGAGCAGAGAGAGTACTCCTGAACAAGTGTGTTTCTCATTTTCCCTCCTTTGATTCTAAGTTCTAAGACTTCAGGATAGTGCACGATCAGCATGTGTTTTTCCACTTTGGCTAAATTTCTCTGGGAACTCAGTCTCCCATACACCTAGTTGTGTATGTTATTGCTCTCTTGCATATTTTTCAATCCAACCAAAGTGACAATATGACTTAACCATTTCATTTGAACGCAGCACCCAAACACATCTCCTTATACAAAAACGTTCCACTTTTGTCTCCAAAAGACCTACATTCATGTTCAGACACTAGCATAAATGGAGAGCTAACAGAATGCATTGCCCCTCTCCAAAACTCTTTGTAGCTTTGACTTCCAACACCATTCAAAATTCCAGCTTCAAAATGTCCACAGAGACTCAAAGAAAATTCTTAGCTGAGAGTTGCCATGAAAATAAAACAAAATAGGGCTGAAAAGGTGGCTCAGTGGTAGAGTACTTGACTTGCATGCATGAGGCCCTGAGTTCAATTCCTCAGCACCACATAAGCAGAAAAAGCTAGAAGTGGGCACTGTGGCTCACGTGGTAGAGTGATAGCTTGAGCTGAAATGCTGAGGGACCGTGCGCAGGCTGAGTTCAGGCCCCATGACCAACAAAAAAAGTAAATATATTTTTTTAAAAAAGCAATAAAAATTATATGCCAAGTATAAAGGCACATGCCTTTAATTAAAGCTACTCAGAGTGAAGACAGGAGGATCACAATTCTAGGGAAGCCTGAGTAAATGCACTAGAACCTATGTGAAAAACAAACTAGGATGGTCCAGGTTTAAGTGGTAGGGTGTTTACTAGGACAGTATGAAGCTTTAGTCCAATAAAGAAGAGAAAGAAAGGAAGAGAAGAAGAAGAGGAAACAAAGAGGTGGAGTAAGAGGAAGGAAGAAGAGGAAGAGGAGAAAAAGGAAGTATAGAAAGAGCAACAATGAGGAGAAAGAAGAGAAAGGAAGAAGAGGAAGAGGTTGACAGAGAGGATGAGGAGCACCATATCTTCAATATATAATAACATGGTGTAAACATTCCTATTCCAAAACAAAAGAATTGGGGAAAAAGGAAAAAAAATGGATCAGTAACTCAATTAATGGACAAGGAATTTGACTTGAAATTTCTTAATCGAACAATGTGTAAACAGACAAAAGCATTAGCACCTGTAAAATCACTTATAAAATAGAAATGAGATGTCATTTCATACTCACCAGAATGGGTAAAAGATGTGCATTAGAAGGTTTGACAAGGATGTAAAGAAATTGAAGCTCTTATATATTGTAAAATAGCACATTCATCTTGGAAATTAGTGTAAAAGTTCCTCACAAAGTTAGTTATAGAAATACAAAACAGCCTAGAAACTTTGTACAGCCTAGAAACTTTGACTATAATTTTTATATACTTAAGTTCAAAACAGCAATATCATCCATGACAGCCAAAGAATTGAAAAAAAAATCACGCTGACCAATAGGAAAACAGATCACAAAACATTTTATACTCATGAAATAGCCCATTATCAAGTAAAAAAGAGAAATGGAGAATTGATATTAGTGGAAACACTGGCAACAGGCTAGATGGAAAGAGCCAGACACAAAATAACAAATAAAATGATTTGATTTTAATGAAATTTTTGAATTATCAAAATCAGGCATAACAGTTTCTTTGGGGTTGGAAGTCTAAGGAGAATTCAGAATAGCTGCAGACAGGTATGAGATTTCTTTGTGAATGATGAATATTTGAGAATATTCCAAGGTGATGATGATTGAATATACTTTCAGAATACAAAGAATCCCTAAATTTTATAGAATTAATTTAACAAATATAACATTTTTCAATTACACATAAAATGATTTTTAAAAGGGATACTAGATAACCTTTAACCAGCAAAAGTGTTCTACCATGAAAGTAGACATAGAATATAGCAAAGTGGTAGAAAGCAGGAGCAAGTAAAAAAAAAAATCAATGCATATGCTACAAAATTAAGAAAAATCAGAGAATAAGTGGTTGGGAGAGATGAATGGAAATGTTAAAAAGGGATTAAAGTGATCAAGATGCATTGTATTCACAAACTACTTTATTGAATAGCCACTCCTTTCTTCAACTATTAAATAAAATATTTTAAAAACTAGCAAAAATAATTAATTAAACAAACATAAGTGATGAATAGATAAATAAAATACAATAAAAATAAACTATAGATCTATAACAATTTAGGCCAGAAATTTAAAACACAAACAAGAATAAAGTAGTTTTGTTGGTGCTTCTAGATATATAAGGTAGAAAATTTTGACTACATCTAATTTATTGAGTTTTTTGTCAATGGCATTAATTATGCCAGTAGTAAAAATAATCATGAAGTTCTGAAATGAGCAACACAGTATCTAGGATATTACTAATTACTAATGCAAAGATAGATGCAAAGAAAGATAATGCAAAGAAAGATGGAATAGTATATGTTTGTATGATTAGATAAATTGTCAGAATGATGTCTGTATGTACACAGATATCACAGAAATAAACAATAGAAATTTAAATGTATAAGCCAGGGCATTACAACATGATTACAGCAAGTAATTTATCTTTTTTTTTCTGGAAATGAGAGAAAAATAAAAGCAATAGTGCACAGTACAACAGTCAAAAACTACCAAAAGTGGTCAAAGTCACAAATACTACTTTTAATCCTATAATAGGACGGTGAAGTCACCCTAAAAATCACGTGTGGGAAGATAAACCAAGACTGCACTGAATTCTCTATACTCACATTTATACAGTGAAACATGACCACACATTCTTTTAATAAACTCAGCACCACCTTATGTTTATTAACACCTGCCTATGGTTTTCTAAATTGAAAAACTGGACCAACATCATTGCATTGTTATAGATTAATTTAGTGTTAAATAAATTGGTTTGCAGAGTTTAAGCAAATGGTATGAATTCAACAGTACAGTACCAGAATTGTATACAACATACCAATTTTTAGCTTATTTTTGGAATATGATCTTGTGTTTATACCTAGGCTTTCCTGGATTGATATCTTCCTATCAATGCTTTGTACATAGCTGAGATGACAGACAGATGCCAACTTGACTAGCAATTGGATGAGATGTGATCATTTTTAAGTCTACAGGGAACCTACCCCCTACACCCACCTCCTTCACCAGTCTGAACCCAATAATCACCTGAATGTCCATCAACTAACTGTGTGTCAGAAAAGGATCCTTGTATCTGAGATTACTTCCTACAAGTCTATTTTCTATTGTGACTTACTCATTTTAATTTTTTTCCTGAAATAGTCCAGGGGCTTAAACTAAGGATCTATGTACTCTCCTGAGCTTTATGTTGGATCAAAAGGCTAATAAACACCATATATGACTAAGCTTATATTAAAATGAAATGGTAAATTAATATATATGATAAACTGATAAGAGAACCTACTAATGCTTGTGTGTGTGTGTGTGTGTGTATCTGTTTTATAAGAGAACACTTTTAATACTCTATTCACTATAAACAGTAGAAAATTATCTAGGATGTTATTTTTAGGATAGTAAGTTCTGTAGAATCGATGACATAAGCTTCCACATTCCAGGATCTTGAACGTATTCTGTTCTTGTTTGTTGCACCATGAGCTTTGAAAGCAAACTCTCCTATATCTGAATTGCCAAAAGGGAAGTAGCAGTCTAACACTACATACATACCATTGAATCTCAAGGTAATAGTTTTTTTCACATCAATAAGATAATTACAGAAGGGATGAACACACAACAATTAAGTGTCTAGAGTGAAAGGGAAACAAAAAAGTAAGCTTTTTTTGGGGGGGGGGTGGGTCCGGTAGTGGGGCCTGAACGCTGGGCCTGGGTGCTGTCCCTCAGCTCTTCAGCTCAAGGCTAGTACCTACCACTTGAGCCATAGCACCACTTCCGGCTTTTTTTCTGCTTATGTGGTGCTCAGGAATCAAACCCAGGGCCTCATGCATGCAATGGAACGCTCTAACACTAAGCCACCTTCCCAGCACGAAAAGTATGCATTTTTTTAACTCCATATGATAATTTCACAGGGGATGAAAGAACTACAATTAAGTATCCAAAAAAGAGCCATCACACCTTCACAGCATCCTGTTATATTGTTACAATTGGTAGCTCTTGTTAACTTCTCAGTATGCCTAATATATAAATTAAGCTTTGCCATAGTTATTATTGTGAATCTCTTAGCCTATCATAGTATTCTGTTCATTTTGAGACCCCCAAAAGATGACTTACTTCTTCTATTTAAAGACATGCCTTCAGCTTTAGTGTTCAACCATGCATTTTCAGTCTTCTCAATTATTAACAGCTCTTTTTCTGAGTATACGTTTTTTTTCCCCCTTGTTTAGGAATTGGTACTGAAAGTTAAAGAATCCAAACTAATAGAAAGTGTAAACAACTCTATGCTCTAGGAGAGAGGTGTTTGTTTTTTTTTCCTCCCGGGATGGATAACAGGACCTATTAATAAAAAGGCTGCTCTAGAACTTTGTGTCACTGAAACTAGTATTGCTTTATTGTTCTAGCTGTTCCTGGGGCTTGAACTTAGGGCATGATCCCTGTTCTTGTGGGATTATTTTTCTTCTACCACATGACCACAACTCCACTTTGGTGGTTAATTGGAGATAAGAGTCGCTTCGATTTTTCTGTTCGTCCTGGCTATGCATTATCCTCAGAACTCAGCTTGCTGAGTAGCAAGGATTACTGGTAAAACAACAGTGCCCACTGCTTTAAGTGTTGATTTTTATTGTTATTCTGAGCTCCCACTCCTTTCAGGGTGAAAAGCAGTCACTGGGGACTCAGTTTTGCATGGGTTTATTTGTATAGCAATTTTTAAATATTTATTTACTCTCTTGTTACATTGTTGCTACTTTATCTTATCTTCATTTAGTATTGGTGTCTACATTTTACATTTTATTATTTACCAACATATTTCATGAAAAAATGGGATTACTGCACCAAAAAATTCAAATTAGTACAGTATTAGTGGTTTGCCTCATTTCAGGAAGGTTCTCTGTCATAGAGTTCCCAACATATAGAGAGTCTCATCACTTAGAACACCAGGCTACCACTGAAAAAAGAGGGCCTGACAGGAAATTGGATAGCACCAGTGGGGTATCTCCAGATAAGGGAACTCTTAGCCACATTCCAAAAACTCACACTGCCATCGTTAAGATCAAGAAACACACCAACCTGGCCCAGAGGTTTCTCTACATAGTGAGGCAGCAGTGGGGAGGTGGTAAAAATGGTGGAAAGTGTGTTCTCTTTCACAAACAAAAGGAGGAAAAGATCCTCAGATTCAGTGAGATTGCTCTCTATGGAGGAATGCCTAGTAACTCCCAGGGCCCAGGTGGAAGAGTCATCCACACTAACCTCCCAGTAATGTTTCCCAGAGCTGAAGACTTGGTGTCCAAAAGCAGTAAAGTGGAAGGACTCTTCAGAATTCAAAACTGCATAGGGATTGTCGTGTCCAACACAGCTCCCAAGATCTTGATTCCTCGTAGCTTCATTGAAAGCAATTTCCACCTGGTACTGGCTGAGCCTCTCTATCAGTCCAGGAATGGGAGGGGCACTGAGCTCTGGCCTCAGAGGAAGAGGCAGGAAGAACAAGACTGACTCACAGCTTTCTAGGGTCAACTCTACATCGTGAAGCAGGTCCACATCTGGCTTCTGGTATGTTTCGATCAGCTTTTGATACATATTCCTGAGCTGATGCTTCTTCTGAAGCATTTGGGTTTCCCTTTCTCTGAGTTGCAGTAACATGGCTCTTCCTTCATTGATCAGTAGCTGGGAATGGTGTCTTTCCTCCTCCTGGACACCCATCTCTAAAAACAGCACTCTGAAAACATCCTTAGTCATGCCTCTGAATAGCTTCACATACCAAATCCATCGGTTGATGAGTCTCCTCTTCTCCTGTAAATTGTGCTGGTTTTCTTGAGACTTTTCCCATACAGCATGCATCTGCTTTGAAATCATCTCCCTCTGCTCCTCAGCAGCCCTTTCTATGGGATGGTGTTTGTGAGCCCTGTGCTCCTGAGACTGGGAGCAGCTCCTACAGAGCAGGGCCCTGTCTACCTCACAGAACATCTGCTTTGTCTCCCTGTGTGTCCCACACATGTATTCTTCAGAGCTCAGAAAATGCCTGAGGCTTGCTCTTCTGGCAATGGCCACCAGGCTCCTCAGAACCACGTTGGTTTTGAGGTCTCTCTGCTGGCAGGGTCCCCTGCACACAGGGCACATGGCTGGAGTCTGGGTCTCTTCCCAGCAGAGGCAGAGACAAGGTCGACAAAAACTGTCCGCACTGTAGGGTGACTGGCTCTATGAAAGTATTTATACAGATGGTACATCTCAGTTCTTTCTGGAAGGCCTGGGCAGTGTCAGGGTCCATCATTCCTAGAATCTAATGAGGTGCTGGTGACTCACACGTAGAAGCCTAGCTACTCAAGAGATTGAGAGCTAAGGATCAAGCTTTGAAACTGCCTCGGCCACAAAAGTCCCCCTGACACAGATTCTTATCTCCAATTAATCACTCCAAAATCACAAGTGGGCTGTGGCTCCAGTGGTAAAGCACTAGCTTTGACCACAAAGTGGCCCAGGGACAATGCCCAGTCTTGAGCACAAAGTGACCCAGCAACACTGCCCTACCACTGGGTTCAATACCAGCAACTGACAAAACAATACCACCACCACCACCACCTTACCAAGGAGAGAAGAATTAAAAGAGGAGTAGATTCTCCCACTCTAATCCTCACCTGTAGTATTCAAGCTCCAAATGGCCTCCGTCCTGCTGATGTAGGATCTTCAGCAATGCCTGAGTCTCAGATTTCCACTCTATTTATACTGAAAGAGGGTGGGTCCAGGAAAGGAAGTCTCTGATTGGTTGCTTAGGGAAGCTGATTTACATATCAATAGGAGCTGGAATTTACATCCTGGCAACCACACCTTTCACTTCCTCTTTCAAGGACCTACTTCTTACAATTTGGTTAGGTTATTTGAGTTAGGTACAATGTAGGTTTGTCCAGGATTGGAAAAGTTTATTGTGTTTGTTTTATTTTGTTTTGTTTTGTTTTTTACTTCTCTGTATGTTTTATAATGGAACTATGCATTTATTACTTTTCCACAGGACTGTAGGCCATATTACTGCCATTATCCACTGTATCTTGTGGGTCTTCAAAAGTAGCTCAGTTTGTATTTCTTAACAGGTGATCATCCTATACTTTTTTTATTTGTAATTTGTCAGGCCTGATGTTGGGCTGGTACTTTACCACTTAGGAATTGTCCTCTCTGTGTTTGCTTTTGTTTTTGGAATAGAAACTTGTGTTTACTCTTAGGATCTCCTTGACTGAGTTCTTCCAATTCACACTTTGCACAAAGCTGAGATGACAAAATTATCTCTTGCTTGAGTTGTGATCAAGATTAAATCTGCCCACAGACCAGCCCCTCCCAGCTTTCCTATCACCTGCCTGAATCATACCAGTAATCACGTGACTATCGTTGATCACCTGACTAAGAGGGAACAAAGATCCTAGGCTCAGAGATCACTTCCTCTTGTCTATTGTCTATACTGACTCATCCTTGCGATGTTGTTTTTCTTGTTGTTTGTCTGTCAGTGCTGGACTTGAACTCAGGGTAGAGGATCTGTCCCTGAGCTCTTCTTCCACTCTATTTCTCTTATCTTTATTTCAAATATCATTTATGCCTTTTTATTATAAAATGATGTGGTATTCTAATATATAATTTAATAACTCAATGCCGTTATTGAGAATGATCTAAAAAATTATCATAGACATAAATATACATATATATACACATATCTATATACATTTGATTTCAAGAGCACATTATCAATATTCAATTCACTATAAATTTTATCCTATCAGAATATTCTCTTTAGGGTTATAGGTTCTGTAGTTTCCCTGGCATAACCTTTCCCATTTGTTGTTTTGTTACTATAATCAATTTTGTACCTTTCTTGCTGTTGATCCACTAGCGTTGAAAGCATAATCCCCTATCTGAATTGTCAGCAGAGAAATAGTAGCCTAACACTATGTTTGCATCTTTGACTCTCAGGCATTGACTCTCAATCTTTTTTTAAATTTTTCTTTTTAAAAATATTTTTGTCATTAGTGCTGCGGAACTCTGGGTCTTGAGCTCTTCAGCTCAAGGTGAGCCCTCTATCACTTAAACCACAGCACCACTTCCAGCTTTCTAGTGGTTTATTGGAGATGAGTGTCTATGACTTTCCTGTCCGGGCCAGATTTGAACTGAGATCTCAGATCTGTTTCCTGAGTAGCTAGGATTACAGGGGTGCACCACTGGTGCTGGCTAAGCATTATTTTTTACCTTCATATGATAATGACAGTGGGGATGAATGCACAATAATTGGGTACATAGAGTGAAAGACAGACACCAACAAAGAACCATCACAACTGGACAGCAAACTGTTGTATTGTTACAATTGTTGGCAATTGTTAACCACTCAGTATGCCTAATGGGTAAATTGAGCTTTGACATTGTTATTATTAATCTCTTAGCTTGAATTAATGTTCTCTTCATTTTTACCCCAAAAATTATGACTTATTTTTTCTGAAGCCATTCTTTCATCTTTAGTGTTCAACGCTGCATTTTCTTTCTTCTCCATTATTACCAGCTATTTCTCTAAGTATTCCAAATGATTTTATTTTAGTTTAGTTTTAGAAATTAGTACTGAAATTTAAAGAATCCAATCTAATAGAAAGTTTAACACCCCAATGGTCTAGTATAGAGGTGTTTCTATTTTTTTCTTCCCAGGTAACAGGATCTAGTAATCAGAAGTCTGCTATAGAGCTTTGTGTCACTGAAACCAGTACTGCTTTTTTGTTCTCGAATGTACCTGGGGCTTGAACTTAGGGCATGAGCACTATTCGTGAGAGTTTGTTGTTGTTGTTGTTGTAGTTGTTGTTTGCTTTTTTTTTTCTCCTACTACTTGGACCACAGCTCCACTTTGGTGGTTAATTGAAGATGAGTCTTTTGGACTTTCCTATATGAACTGGCCATGAACTGCCATCCTCAGAGCTCAGCCTACTGAGTAGCAAGGATTACTGGGAAAACAACAATGCCCACTGAATTAAATGTTTTTTTGTTTTATTTTGTTTTGTTTTTTGCTGTTATTCTGAGATCCACCTTCTTTCATGGTGAAAAGCAGTCACTGGGGACTAATTTTTGCATGGGTTTATTTTTATAGCAATTTTTAAATATTTTCTTGCTCTCTTGTTGCATTGTTGCTACTTTATCTTATCTTCATTTTTTACATGCTATGTTTTATTATATGTTACCTCCATGTTTCATAACAAAATGGGATACTGTGCATAAAATTCAAATTAGTACAGTATTAATGGTTTGCTTCATTTGAGAAAGGTTCTCTGCTCTGGAGTTCCCAACGTATAGAATCTTCACTAATAGTGGTTTATCATTGGAGAAAAGGGTCTGACAGGAAGTTGGAAATAGCCAATAGCGAATCTCCAGAGAAGGGAACTCTTAACCACATTCCAAAAACTCACACTGCCATTGTCAAGATAAAGAAACACCACAACCCCAAGAGACTTCTCTATATAATGTGTCAGCAATGGGGAGGTGGTAAAAAAAAGGGTAAGAAAGATCCCTTTCACAAAAAGAGGAGGAATAGGTCCTCTGATTCAGGGCGGTGGGCCAAGGAAAGGGTTTGTACCTGAGTTGTCATTTAGGGAAGTTGGTTTACATATCATCTGGAGTTGGAATTTCCAACCTGGAAACCACAACTTTAACTTCCTCTTTCATGGAAATGCCTCTTACAATTTCCTTAGACAGTGACAAGTGTTGTTTATTTTGGCTAGGCGAAAGTTAAATTTGAACAGGATTGGAAAACTTTTTTTTTTCTTACCTTTTTGTATCTTTTATTTTTGTACTATGAATTAATTACTTTTCCACCATACTATAGGTGACTTTTTATCTTGTGATTTTGAAAATTAGCTGAGCTTTCATTGTGGAGTTATTAGATGACCATCCAAGTCTTTTTATTTGTTAATTGTCATGCCTCCTGCTTGTCTGGTGCTTCACCACTTGAGCCATTTCAATCTTTATATTTTCATCGGACTTCTAATCTCATAAAAAATACTGTATTAATTTTCTATTGGTAATGTAGTTCCCCAATTTTAATTTGTGCAAGAATTCTGAACTGATTTCAAAAATGAAGGACATTTTAAAGTAATTCATTAAAAAGCTATGAATATGGAGCTGTATATAATTCATTACTTTTGTTTAATTTTTCACACCTCTAGAGTATGCTCAAAGGTGATTTTTACACTAATCTTTTTCTTTGAGGAATTTTTTTAATTAAGAAAATATTTTAGAGATATTAATGTTAGTTCAGCTATTTTTCTCCTTCATAAGGAATGTGATTTTAAGTTAATAAACAGAAAATCTAAGACTGATGATACATTTGGTATTTAAATCAATTTGTGTAATTACTTTTTTATTTAAATACTGAAGAGTTGTTTCTGAATTTTCAATTTATTACCTGAGTCAAAGGTATATCATTACACTTGCAGAATCTAATCCACTTTACAAAAACTAAGTAACATATTAGTTTGAATTTTATTTTTTAATTCAACAATAATATTCAAGAGGTATCATTTCAGTAGGTTTCACTGAAAAATTATTACGATATGCCATATCTGTAGATATTTCATAATTCTATATTCTTATTTTTGGATTACATTTCTGTAATCCATGAGTCTGTACTCCAATAGTGTTAGACTTCCAATTGTTCATCTCACATCTTTGCTTTGTTCCAGGATTTCAGCAGTAATGTTTTCTTGTTTTCCGTGGTTTTTATTATTTTTTCATCTCACTATCACCGTTGTTACTTTTTAACAAACAAAAAATAAAATTCACTATTGCCCAGCTCAGCATTCTTTACATTTTCAAAAAGCCAAGTAATGCTAGTGACATACAACATACATCATGAAATTATTGATATAATGTATACAATACAGTAATATCAAAATATTGCATAAAATGTAAAAAATGTAATGTTATGAAATTAAAATACACTACTTTAAACTGTGACATCAAACATTTTTTATTATTATCATAATATAATAATATAAAACCGTGCCATCACTCTCCAACTTCCTTTGTAAAGAATTTACACTTTGTGGAAACCTACACCTGAGCCCCTTTCCTGGTAATGAATGGACTTTCAAATGTCTATAGAATTTGGGCCAGCTCCCAGAAGCCTTTGGTATGTTTGGCTCCTCCCCTCTCTCACTCATTATACTTAGGTCTAAGAGTATGCCACCTAGTACTATGGCGACAAAGTAAGTTAGAGGACAAGAGCCCTGTTCCCCAGCTGGAAGCCTCCAGGTCTTCATGCAAAAATGATCTCCAAGTTGTCATTTGTCTCAGTCCTGCAGCCAATATTGCCCATACATGTAAGCTCAGGTAGGTGCTTGAATAGCAAGCTGTTGTAGCACAATCTGCTCTGTAGTAGGGGTCGTTGAGATGCCAAGGTACACCAGCCTCTCCTTGGGCAGGATCCACATAGTCTTCAAGCTTTAAACCTTTAAAATCTTGTTTCTTCTTCATAACTTCCCTATTCCTAAAGCCTGAGAGGTCTGAAGGGCCCTCATCCCCAGGGGTCTAGATGGCTGCCAGGATCTTGTCCTGAAACTCAGGTGCCTTCATCTGTAAGAAGCAATAGCAGCTCCTTCTTCTTCTCCTTCTCCTGGAAGAGCTGGTTGATACACTCATCTTTCTTCTGATATAGCTCATCTAGTACTTCCTTCTGTTCTTTATAGAAATGTAGGGACTCTTCAATGGTGCTGATAGGTTTTGACAGCTGGCTGCACCCATGTTGGAGTTAATCCATTTGCCTCTAGTAGCCCACTTGTTCCAGGCAGCTTGTGGATGAAGCAGAATTTCAGGGTCTTCTTGGGCACTTGTGTGTCCTGCTTCCATTCCCGTGGTTTCAACTTCTGGAGAAGAAACCCTACTGCTTCAGCTTTCTCTGTCTCTTGACTACCATATTGGCCAGGAACCCATAGTAGGTCTGTTGCTCCTGTAGCTGCTGCTTAAGCTTCCACCTTCTTTAATTCATCAATGGATAAAGATAAAAATCCCACCTAGTCTTTGGATTGTCTGTCCTCTAGGACAGTCACAACAAGTAGAATCACCCTCTTTACTTTTTACTCACTCCTCCTTCTCTAGTGAAAGCCAGAAAGCTCAGCTGGGGCCCATAGCTGCTCCTGCTTCTGTCTGTTGGTTTTAAGGCACATCACAAGTGCTGTGTAATTTTTGATGGTCCTTCTTGGTCCTCCAACTTTGTTCAGCAACTGTGTCTGCTTCTGCAGGTGCTGCGGCACGGCCTCATTCTTTAAGGTCAGCTGCAAATTGTAGGCCCTGTGCTATTCACAGGTAGCTCTGAGCTCCTGCAGCTGTTCATGAAGCTCCTGAGATTCTGAGCCACTTGGCTCCTTAACTCAGCCATCTCTTTCCATTCTTCTAACTTCTCCTCGTGCTGGTCCAGCTTCTTCCTTCACTTGGAGCTTTGAGTGCAGCACATGAGAGAGCTCCTCCTTCTGTTTCTTAGCCTGTGGAAGGCATCCTGCAGCTGGCCCAGCTGCTCTTTTATCTCTAGGTTATGCAAAATTGTGCATCTCATGGCCTCATTAATGTGTAATCTTCCCATTGTCTTGAAGAGCTTATGCAGATCCCAGGCCTTTTCCTGCTGCTCCAGTTACCACAGCTGCTCCTGATGCTTCAAATTTTGGAGACTGAGGCTCTAGTTTTCCTGCCTTTGAATGTAACACTGCTTCTCACATTTCTGTTGCTACTTCTGCAACTAATAGGTCTTGGCTAGCAGCTGTAACTTGGTCTGAGTTGTTCCTGCAGGCTGCTGCTGGAGGGTAGCTCTGCCAACTGCCATTGAAGTTCCACCATGTTTATCTCTAGGTCAAACACTTATCACGCCCATTGCTCTTTCTCATCTCTCAGTTGGTTCATCTGTTGAACCTTGTCTTTCCTCATGGACCTCTCCAACTTCAAGTCCTCTGCAACATGGTCTCTCTCCAGGCTTAATTTGGTCATTAATTCTTTCATGTTCTTTAGCTTTCTCCAGCCATGCCTTCTCTCTTATTATCTTTTGGTTACTCTCTTGGGGTAACGTAGGACTTCTGACATATTGTTAGTTATTCCAGTGTCAGAGGAAAGGACACTAGCAGGAAAGGAACCAGAGGAAGATTCCAGGTCTGCATGGTCTTTGGTCTCACCCTTGGTTGATTTACAGTCCACAGTAATTTTTGTTATGAGGTTACCTGTTTTCAGTTTTCTTTTTGTTGGTGTTAGTGGGTCCACCAGGTCAATTCCTCTCCAGATACTCTTGCTGTTGTTTCTTGCCTAAAGAAAATTTTATTGTGCATGCATTTCTGGTTTGGTTAGATACCCCAGCAATGGGATAGAGAAGATGGATGGGCCATATTCCCAAGCTTTCTGAAATCACTTCTCTTCTTGCAATCACCCACTTCCTACAGGATCTCTGAAATTCAATCAGTCACTACATAGCACCTTTACTTCCTTCACCTGCTGGTAGTGGTATGATCCAATAGAGGAAAATGCCAATGGTACAGAATGGGGATGTGGCCTCGATTCTTGTATCTTATTGCTCAGCTAGAAACAGGTATGCATTGTGGGATCATTGTGATCCAGACACAGTGGGTGGAGTCACCCCATACCTGCTCTTACAGTCCTCCCCCATCTACATATCTACTTGGGGAGCAGGGCAGCACCAGCTCCTGTTTGCCCTGCCCATCAAACCTGCCCACTTGGGCTGATAACTAGGATTAGCTCTAGTTGGGTGCCTCCACAGTTGTACTGGAGACTGCTCAAAACAATGTCGTCCATCCCACAATTACAATCACCAAGTGATCCTGAGTGGTTGTTCTCAGGAATAACCGCTCAGGATCACTGTCATAGTCCCTCTTATGCTGGGAATATGGAGGGATCAGACCCAGAGCTTAGGGGATGAGTGAGTGACAGAGAGTAGGGATACTGGATACTGCATCATTTTGCAGTCTATTTCCTCATATTACAACTTGGTCCACATATTTTTACATCACAGAAATACCGTCCAAATAATTTCCATCCAATCCTCCAGTCTGCAAGACTGTGCTAGTCCCATAATTCGCTCACTCCTTACTGCAAGTTTCTAATCTGGGTCTGAATCTGTTCCCCTGCCCGCCAGGTCTCTATTCCACACCTAGCATACCATGTTCCCATAAGAGAGAACAATGGATTGAACCAGCCTTTGTCTTTTAAAAAAAATTTTTATTGTGAAAATACCATACAGCAGGGTTACAATTACATGGGCAAGGTAATGAGTACATTTCTTATCAAGAATTGTTGGCTCCTCCTCTGTTTCCTCTTCCCATCCTTTCCCATCACCCCCCCATCAAAGTTGTAAAGTTCGTTTTTCAACATAACGACTTGTACATCTCATTGTTGCAATGGGTCCACCTGTATCCCTATTTAAACGGTTTGTTTTTGCCCTTCCCCTCCACAAATTATACCAACATCAAATACAATGAAAGCAGTGGTTATGCTGTGGGGGAGGGGCATATGAAACAACAAAGAAATCATCTTATAAATATGTTACAATCACAAAAAGAAAACAATTCAATACTTATAGTGGGGTTCATTTCACCTAAAATCAACTTATCTGATCTTTTCTGCTTGTCTCAGACATATACTAATTATTGCAAATAAGGGAAACCATGGGACTTGTGTTTCTTTAGGCCTGGCTTACTTCACTTAATATAATTTTTTCCAAGTCTTTCCATTTCCTAACAAATGGGGCTATGTCATTCTTTCTGATGGAAGCCTAGAATTCCATTGTGCCGGAGCCTGCCGGCAACAAAAGGGAATCTTGAATTAGGGGGTGAGGATGCAGAAAAATAAAGACATAAGACATAGGATGGGGTCGGGAGGTCTGCACCTCAAGATTACACCCCCGTTTATTTTTAATTTTTCCTATTATATAATATTAGAAGTCAAGAGGTAACATAAGGTTACCATAGTGCAAAAAAACAAGGAAAGTTTTAATAAAAACAAAGTGCAGTAAAAACAAGACAAGATCAACTGGTAGAAAGTAAAACAAATTCTGTAGACATAGCAAAGCAATCCCGGGCACCTAGTGTTTTCCATGAAAGCCAGTTCCTTATGCATGCCTTTAAGTGAGCACAGGGGTCAAGATGACCGTAGAGCTTTACTGTGGACTCCCAACATCTCCCCCATGTTTGTTTGAAGAAGCGAACCCGCCTGTCTTAGGCTGGGTGGATCACCTTGTCTGCCTTACCCGTCATCGGGAACTTCTTCAGAGCAAAGCTGAAGGCCCTGTCTTAGGTTGGTCAGACTGGCACCCCCTCTTACCCGTCTCTGGCTACAGTTCCACTCGGGGAATTCATTTATATAGAGCTTGATCTTATGTAGCTGTATGGCTAAACTCATAAGAGAGTTTTGCAGTGCACGTATAATACAAGGAAGGCATAGAAAAACTATCAGCAAAAGCATTCCCATGCCAAGCAATGACATTAGCAATCCTTTAACATAAGTCAGGGAAGTGATATAGAGTTGAAATTGTTTAAACAGTTTTTTTTTAGCAGTTTTTGCCACTTTAGCGTCCAGAGGTAGGGCTTGTGTAGTACTATGAGCAAGCTGATTAAGATAATGGACAGTTTGTGCATTTTGTGTTAGTGCCACAGCAGCTGCCGCTGAAGAGGCAGCTAACAAAATAAAAGCCAAAACATCAGCTACAAGTAGCCCAACAAATCGATGAGGGCGCATTAGTTTTTTCAATTGTCTTAACACCTGAATGCCAGAATCTTTATACCAAGTTTTAGAAATATTTACAGGAAGCATAACAACAGATGGTTGTCTAACAATAAGTATGGATTCAGTTATGCTGCTATACAACCAATTAGTAAAAGAACAATTAGAACAGGTGACATTAAAATAATTAGCTCCTATAGAGATATTGAATGGTCTATACATAATGACATGGGGTGGTGATACACAACTCATAATATTTTTTAAAAGGGATGAATTGGGCCAGGTTATGTTGTTGAGTGCAGCCACCAGCATCCAAACATGATGTTGAGGATGCCCATTCATCCACCACAGTCCAAAATTGTACTTATTAGTAAGATTAGCTCCAAACCAGTCCATTAATTGAAATTTAGTTCCAGAAATATTGGTAACAAATGGCTTCACATGCCTGTACCTTATTGCATGAGGCTTTCCTGTAGATACTACTATTTGTGAAGAATTAATGCAACGGGGTATCATATAGGATGGAGTAAAATTAGCATGAACTGGGTAACCAGTTGGTAAAGATGTCATCTGTATATTGTACATTTGATTTTTGTCTGGGATCCAAATTTTATGAGTCATGGATAGCATTATAATACAGCCTGGAATGGAGCCTTTAGAGCTGGTGGTAAAGTAGAATGGAGTTCCAATGTCTGAAGCTGAGGTATCTCCCATCTTGGTGTGCTGGATGAAGGGATCAGGTGCTGTACTGTATGCTGATCTATTGACGTAAATAAGTACTTCAACTCCCTCCCAAGTTGTAGGGTGCACAACCGGGGGATCTGGCACGTAAGCCCAATGTGTCAGGGTTTGTGTCATCAGAATGAGCCTCCACAATCCTAACGCAATGCTCAGGCAACCAGTGGGATTCATTTTCTTCCTGCGAAAAAACACAAACATGTCCTCAACCCCATGTTAAAACTGGATCGAGCCCGTGCCAATCACCTGTTAAAGGATCCTTCCACTTAACTCGGCCAAAAGCTCTTTGCTCTCTTTTTTTCCCAAAGTCAATGTACTATGGAAAGTCCATTACAATCTAAACTTAAAATTTTAGTACAAATAAAGCATGAGAAGAATATTAACAGGAGAGAAGGGGTATAATTCCCCCCTTTTAATTTAAAAATTTGGTGTTTTAACAGCCCGTTGGCTTGTTTAACAATTTCTTGTTCTTGAGGAATATAGGGAATATCTGTAGAGTGAAAAATCTGGTAAGATTTACAAAAAGTTTGAAAAGCTTGTCCGACATATCCCGGACCATTATCAGTTTTAATATGTTTAGGAAGTCCCATAAAGGCAAAGCAGTGTAGGGAATGAGCAATACCATGTTTGTTAGTCTCCCGGCAAGAGGAGTAGCCATAATAAAATTAGAGTAGTTATATGGTAACATGGACAAAACGAAGCCATCCAAAAGATGGAATCAGGCATGAGTTTATTCTACTTTTTCCATGGTGGAGGAGGTCAGGGTAACTATGTCAATTTCTTCCCCGTGACTGTAAGGCTGTAGCAGCCGCAGCAACAGCAGGGTCTTTCAGTGTCTCCAAGGGACTGTCACACCTCGTGCTAGGCTGTATATTTCCACACAGACTGGTTAAGGATACAAGTAATACCTAGGCTTGGCAGGCTGTGGCCCCACTAGTTTTTAAGACTATTTAGACAATAGCCCAGGACAAATTATCAAGATGACAAGCTTTTTAACTAGATAGTTCATTTAATAAGGGTGATTTTCTAGGCAGATGTAGAGGGCTCAGGCCTGTACTACTATTTTCCATGCGTTTTTCTTCTGTCTATTTTGCCACATTTTTTTTTATGACTCTGGTCCCTTATTCTAAAAAGGGGATGATGGGTGAAGATTCATCTTCTGTAACTTCTTCAAGCAGACTCAGGGGTGTTGATCCTACTTAGCCAGGAACCTATAACCTTAGTCTATTTTAGAAAGAGGTTACCAGGGTTAGATATCATTAAGAACAATATTTTAACTTTTGACAAATGCACAGACTTTTTATCCAGCTACAGCAGTGTAGCTTGTTTACCACTCTGGTTTGTAAAAGCATCTTTAGGAATGTGACACCCTAGTGACCCTAACAATGTCTAAGTCACCCGTGCAGATGTTAATAGACATATGTTAATAGAAACACACTCTCAAGTTTACAAACGATTTTCTTGAACAGATAAATTTCTTGTAGCTGGTGTTAGCTCAAAAGTTACTGTCAATTAGGGCTTTTGAAACATACAGGGGCTGGGATTTAAACCATCTCACACATTTTATAACTTCACTTTTTAGTACTATCACAGATTACTAATGTTTCTGTCCCTACAAGGTAGACAGTCATGGACATTCGGCATGCTTACAAACTATCTTCCCATGACATTTTGGCTCTGACCAATTTTTGAAGGGCCACACACAAATGACTCTAGGATCTGACATTTTTGCCATCTGAGCAGTGGCTTACTGCCTCTGGATGCTCCTCCATAGTTCTTGTCTCACGAATGTCTTCTCTACACTGGGATAAATGCCTCATCTGCATTTCCCTTAGCTGGTCCCTGGACTTGAACTCGGGGCCTGAGTGCTATCCCTCAGCTTTACAGCTCAAGGCTAGCACTCTGTCACTTTGAATCCCAAAGCAATTACTTTGGTAATCCTAATTTTTCCACTTTGAGGCAAATGTTAAAAACAATTTTACTTTTAAACTTTATATCCAAAAATCCATTCCTAATTTTTAAGCCTCCTATTAATCTCTTTTATTATTTTATATTTTAGTTTTTAGTTACATTTTTAAAAACTCCTTTAAAATCTTGAGGCCAAGTGTCACTCATTGTCTCTTGGATGCTTGTTTTAAAACAGATACACATTAAGACTTTTAAACTCACATGACAATTTTTCCTTAATGCAAGAATTACAATCACCATTACTGTACCAAGAAGGTAAACTTAACACCTTTATGAATTTTAAAAACATATCCTAATTGTAGAACATCATTGAAAGCAAGTCACATTATACAAATACATTTTAACCCTCTTTTTAAGTCAAAGGGGCAGTTTTAGCAATACTAATTAGATCATCACATCACAAATATTTTTTACCATCATGTTTCTAGTATTTACCTGTAGAGAAAAAGGACAGAACAAAGTGGGCCACTTGGCCCCTCCTGTGGAATGGGCACACACCTAATCTCACTCTTTAGGGTAAGACGAACTGCGTTTGTGCCAACTTGTCCTCTTTCACCATGCGTGGACTCCTCCCATGGCCTGTCCCAGCATGTATGACCAGCTGAACTGAACTTTGGCCTGTTTACCCCTTACTCCTAAAGCTAGGTCTTTTGTTGGCTTTTACATTTTTTTCCTTTTCTTATCTCTTGGTTTTTTGAATGAAAATACATACTTTAAGACAGACAGGACAGTAATGTCTTTGACAGTGTTAAACAAACTTTTACATTTAAACTTTTAATATTTATTCCCAAATTTTAGCCAAGAGAACTAAATTCCAAACAGCCAATGCATTTTGTTAAGCCAGATAACTTGATTACAGTGTAAACAGCCTTATGCATTTTAAAATACCAGATTTTTTTAATTTTTTAAGTTAAAGAATCCTTAAAAGGTCATTTAAAACAATGTGAAAATTATTTAAAATTTTTGGTAATGTCCAAACCTCATAACCTTTTGAATTTTAAACTTAAACTCACCCAATTATTACAGCATGCTGATAATTCTTATCTTAAACATGTTCACAAACACACACAAAACACACACAGATCTTAAAGTGCAGAAAAATCAATCAGTTGTATGTACATTTAAAACTGGTACCAATTCTAAAACAGAACTACACAAGACAACAACAAAAGGCTGAGTTGGGGACTAATGGGCACGCAGTTCATCCCTACCTAAGAAAACATAGAACAAAAAACACACCGAAGTAAACAAGACAAACAGTGGCCACAAAGACAAAATCAGGTCTCAGTGAATGGGGCGACATCTCACCACCACTCACAAGTGGGACTCAAATCCACTTAACAGGGGATTCGAACCCCTTCTACTCACCTCCGGAGGATTTTTTCTTTTAGATTCCTGCAAACCTTGACCCAGGGGCCTTCCAAGGTAGAGGAAAATTCCCAGTCATGTTGGAGAAAGGGAAAGAAGTCCCTAGCGGCCGTCCCCTCAGACTGACAGGTTCTCCCCCATATTCAGACCCCCTGGGTCAAGGCTGGAGGCTAAGGTCTTGCTGGTGTCACTTGTAGGTGGTCAGTGTCATTTTCATCCGGCTGTGAGTTCTCCCTGCCGGCCCTTTTAAGTTCTTGTTAGATCCTCCAGGTTTTTCACCCCCACCACCCCCCTACTTCTTGATCCAGAGAGGGTGAAGGAGGTGGCTGTGAAGCGTAGAAAAGGGGGTCAGTTTAAAGTATAAGTAAAAAAGAAGGAGCTAGAGAGAAACAGATATTGAGCGAGTGTTAGCCAGTCTCCTCTGGGCTCTCACATTAGGATGAATCTGAGAGAAGAAACATTCCAAGAATTCTAGAATACATACACACAAACATTCAGACGAAACACATTCATAGCGTGCGCATTGTAGACTGTCAGACAGAAAGTGTTGGACTACAGATGGGCCCAAATGTCCGCACTAGTGGATAGTTTACCCTGATGGGGATCTGGGGGATGGCTCCCATTGGCCCAGTTGGCTGTCTTATAGTGCGTCCGCCAATACCTCTTGCCAACCCCAATACAGAACCTGCAGGCTACACAGATACCAGACAATTACAAAGCAGCAATGTTTTAATTTACAGGGCATTTGCATCATAGTGTCCCTGAATGTTTTTTGTTTTATGTTTTTTTTTTTTTGCTAAGTTTCTAAACTAATGGTTCCTTCCTCCAGGAACCAGGGGTATACTTCCTCAACAAAGTAAGAGAAACATTCTAACTGACTCTGTCTAACTTTCACTGCTTGAGCATGAAGCATACCCTTGAGAGCCTGCACATATAACATGTGGCTGTTACCTTGCCCCATAATTTCTTACTCCCGACTATACTCTCTCCTGCTCTCTATTTCTGGATGTCCTCTTACCTTAGCTGGGTCCTCTGCCATGATCCCAGGTTTTCAGTTCCCTGTTCGGGTGCCACTTGCTGGAGCCTGCCGGCAACAAAAGGGAATCCTGAATTAGGGGGCGAGGATGCAGAAAAATAAAGACATAAGACAAAGGATGGGGTCGGGAGGTCTGCAGCTCAAGACTGCGCACCATTTATTTTTAACTTTTCTTAATATATACTATCAGAAGTCAAGAGGTAACATAAGGTTACACTAGTCCAGAAAAACAAGGAAAATTTCAGTAAAAATAGAGTGCAGTAAAAACAAGACAAGGTCAACTGGTAGAAAGTAAAACAAACTCTGCAGACATAGCAAAGCAATCCCGGGCACCTGGTGTTTTTTAAGTAAACCAGTTCCTTGTACTTGCCTTCAAGTGAGCAGCAGGGTCAAGATGAAATTTAAACTTTACTGTTGGCTCCCAACACCTCTCTACTACTTTTTCTCTTCCTTTCTCTACTTTTCTCCTCTTCGTCTTCATCCTCCTTCTTCTTCAACCCCCTCTTTCTCCTCATTCCCACCCCAGCCACCATGATAACCAGCCCTGTCTGCACCATGTGATGCTTAGACTCACCCCAACCCCAGAGATCAGCAGACACAGTCAGACCTGGACCCAGGCCTCTGAGACCAGAGCTAGAAGTGTTCCTTTGCCCTCATTCCTACACGGAGACCAGAGATGTGGGCTTGGAGCTGGGGAGAAGATACTGTTGAAACTGAATTCCCCATGAGGTGCTCAGAGACTCAGAGTCCGTACCACTTCCTGAGAGATGGAAGGAGGCGCAGGTCTTTGAAGAAAAAGTTATCTCAGAAGTGCTGCGTTCAGGCAGAAAAGCCTGGGCCTGTGTTATATAATTTGAGAAATAAAGGACACGCAAGCCTGGTTCCTGATGGACATACCTGTCATCCTAGCTGCTCGAGAGGCTGGTTCAAAGCCAGCCCAGACAGAAAAGTCTTTGAGAATCTGTCTCTCAAATTACCAGCAACAATTCAGACTGGAGGTGTGGCTCAGATGATAGATCGCCAGCTGTGAGCAAGAAAGCCAGCAAGATTCTTTGTATGTTTCTTTTCATCTCTAGAGTGAATACAAGGCCCTGAGTTTGAGGGAGGGAGGGAAGAAGAGGAGGGTGAGAAAAAGGGAGGCCTTGGGTTCAAACAAAAAAATACAATTTGAATTTCTGTTTAATTCAGTTTTTCCCTTTCCACAGCCACCCCTTCATCCTCTCCCTTCCTCTGCCCGACCCTGCTGCCCACTCTCTTGTTGGTGAAGAGAGGGAGATCTATCCTCATGTCTTTATTTCTTTGTTCCAAAGCCTGGTAGTGATGTGGAGACTCCACATACCCAGGGAGCCCTCCCCCATCTCCTACCTACCCTTTAGCCCTCAGACCTCCCTTAATCAAAGTAGCTTCAGGAGTCACACCCAACTCACATCTTCCCAAAGCCAGCCCAGTGAGCCTGCCACCCCACTCCCACCCCAACTCACACCTGAACTCAGACTACCTTTGGGGTCCACGGGCATCTGGGCATCAGAAAATTAGCTGTAATTGCTCTGTACTTAGCACCTTCATCTTCCCGGCGCTCAGCTGGGGCATCGTGTCTGCGATTTCACTCTTAATCAAGAGGCCTTAAAGTCTGACTTCAGAGACTAACTTTTAAGGCTCCTCCTGTGTATGAAAATGAAGGATGTCTTACTTGCTCCACATGCAATAAATCACAGAGGCCTGGCAGAGAACTGAGACTGTATTTCACAAAATGTGAAAGGAAGAGCCTGGCACAGGGAAGGTAGAAAGCGTGGCAGATTTGAAGGCGAGACTCAAAGCTCCGGTGAATCCTGGGCTGCTGGGGAGGTCAAAGTAAAGAAGATCATAGATCACAGCCAGCAAAGCAAAAAAGCTCCATCTCAACCAGCAAGCAGGGCATGGCGGCTCACACCTGTCATCCCAGCTCTGCAGACAGCATCAGTAGGACTACAGTCGAGGCTGACCAGGACAAGAATGTGAGGCTCTATCTAAAAAGTAACTAAAGCAAAATGAGCTGAGGGCTCTGGTTTGCTTCTGTCCTTCCAAGAGTGCATGTGTTGCAGGCTGACTCCCATGGGCCTGTGTCCGTGGCCCTTCAAGGTGGGGACGTTGAGAAGTGACAAGTGTCCCATGGTGTCATGAGGGTAGGCTACCGATGGTGGCATTTGTGGCTTTATCACAACAGGAAGAAACTGGCACCATGGCACGAGCCTGTATCCCTAGCTACTTCAGAAGAGGAGTTCAGAGGGTTGTGGTACGAGGTCAGCCCAGACATGTTAGTTTGCGAGACCCCATTTCAACCAGTAGCTTGGAGTGGTGGCCTGCTCCTGACATGTGGACACAGTGGAAGCACAATGGCTAGGAGCAGTGGCACGCTTGTGCCATCCCCAGAGATATGAGACAGCGCAAATTGTAGGTCCACAGACCACTCCAGTGCAGGCATGAGCAAGACCCCACCTCGAAAATAACCAAGCAGCAAGGGGCAATAATTAAACACAGTATATCTAATATGTCTACTAGTTTTCCTTCCTCTTCTTTCAGAGTCTTTTTGATGGTGCTGAAGTTTGAACCAAGGCTTTTTGCTTGCTTCTTGCTGACTGACCAGTGCTCTACCATTTGAGCCATACCTCCAGCCCAGATGTTTCTTGATTACATTGGAGATGGAGCCTCATGTGCCTGGTCTGGCTTTGAGCCATAATCCTCCAGATCTCAGCCTCCTGAGTACCTAGAATTATAGTTATGAGCTTCTTGCCCCTGGCTCTTTCTAGATTTTTGAGTAAAGCTCTGTTCTCTTGACCCTAAGGTCACATTCTTCCCCATCTTTTATTCTTCTGTCTCTTCCATCTTTTCCCAAAGCATCAGGAGAAAAGTAGAAGAAAATGAACAAAGCTTTGGGGCTGGGAATGTGGCTTAATGATAGAGTGCTTTCCTAGCATGCATGAATTCCTGGGTTTGATTCTTCAGTACCACATAAACAGAAAAAGCCAAAAGTGGTGCTGTGGCTCAAGTGGTGTAAAGCTAGCCTTAAGCAAAAGAAGCTCAGGGATAGTGTCCAGACCATGAGTTCAAGCCCCAAGACTGGCAAAAAGAAAAGAAAAGAAATTTCCTGCCCAGGCTGGCTTCACACTGCGATCTTCAGATCTCAGCCCTCTGAGTCGCTTGGTTTACAGGTGTAAGCCACCAGCACTCAGCAAATCACTTTAAATATAAACTAACAGACAAGTCGAGTTGTAGATTTACAGCAATGATATTACTAAGCAGCCACAAGTCCCTTGCAAGAACACCAGATGGGCAGGAACCACAGAGCCCAGCACAGCTCTCTCCCACATGGCCTGTGTGGGAGCAGTTCCACTGGGACAAGAGGATGCCCTCCACTCTCACTTGCCAGGGGAACCTGAGCCTGAGTTCCTGGGGGTAGCCAGGGACTCCGCATCGAGAGAGAAGGAAAAGGGCAGGTCTGTGCTAATCAAGTGTCCCATCACATCGTGTAAGACCATGTCAAACATGTGACCAGTTATTTTCTCTTGGTTTACCATCAAGTGACCACCAACCCATGCCTCATCTCATGGGGGGGGGGGTGCTCAGGAGCAACTGGACAGGTGGTTTCCCTTGTTCCCGTCCAATGCCACTCTGTGATTCCCCAAATGACCCCCATGGCAAGGTGCAAGTTGTGTCTAATGAGTTCTTGTGTTCCAGTTCATAACCACAACTCTGTCATCGCCAAGAGTTCCCACTACAGAAAGGACCAGCAGCCCTGGGCCTGGGTCATGAGGCTGCAAGGTCCTCCACACTAAAACTCCCCAAGCAATCACATGTCTGCTTTCTTGTAAATTCCCTCTTGTCCAGTCCTGAGAGCCTCAACTACAAGCACGCATCCCATGCTTCTATTTCCAAAGGGGAGCTGGGAGTGGAAGTCAGTCCACAGTGAGCAACAAGCACCCGGCATAAACCAGCCCTCAGCCGGTGAATATGCCAACAGCCCAGTGGGCTTCTCTACCCAGGCCCAGGTGCACCACGGTGACTCTGGCCCCATGCCTCTTTTCCCCAGAAGGTGGTGCTCAGATCATCCATAAAGGCAGTGCCTACCTGAACCTCCAAGATCTGAGCTAGTCAGCTGGGAGTCCAGGAAAAACTTGCTCTCAAAAGATTTAGTTGGAAATAATCACATAAGCCAAGTAGTGAAAGAACAAGGCCTGGGATGAGGAAGGTAAGGAAAAGAAAAGGAGGAAGAAAGGGAGGAGAAGTAGGAAGAAAGAGGAAGGGTAGTTGAAGAAAGAAAGGGAAGAAGAGAAGAAGGAGGAGAAAGCAGGAGGAAGAAAAGAGATGTGAAGAGGGGAGAGGGGAAGAGGAGGAGGAGGAGGTGGAGGAGGAGGAGGAGGAGGAGGAGGAGGAGGAGGAGGAACCTTAACAAGCACACTATAAGAGAGAGGACAAATGGAGATCTGAGCCAATCTTCCCATGTCTTGAGGTTTCGGCCAGTGACCAGAATTTTTGTGAATGTCCCCCAAGCCTCTAAATGTGAGGAGAGCCACAATTATGCCATGTCCCCTCATCCAGCCATGTAGCCCTGGGTGCTCTCTTTCTCAGAAACCTTGTGACACACTATACACATTGGCAGATCTGTAGAGCACACTGTAGAGCACACCATCTCCACCCTGTCCCCAACCGTCACAGCCTAGAGATCATAGCAAGTCCAATGTGACACTTCTGCTAGCTCCAGAATACCCCCCTCTCGGGCCTGCTCTGAGCCCCCTCCTCTCCTCCACCTCGCCCCTCCCCATACAGCCTCAGGTCCTTGAGCTTGCTCTCACAGACAGTGTGGGTCTGCTTTCCAATGCTGTGACAAGATCTAAGGAATTGAACTCGAAGGAAAAAGGTTTCTTTGGGCTTGACTCCATCTGTGGTTGGCTGGAGCTATAGCTTTGAGCTGAGGTAGGCAGCACATGTGGCAGCAGAAACACAAGGTGGAGAAAGGAGAGGGGAATGGGCTGGGAAAAGTTACTCCATTCAAGGTCACATCCCCCACCCTGTGGAGGCATTAATCCATAGATGAAGGTAGCAACCTTGGAACCCAATCCCCTCTCAAGGCCCCACCTCCTGATAGCTCACTCAGCTATAAGGTCATCAGTGGATGAGCCCGTTGCTAGAGCCAGAACCCCATGATCCAATCACCACTCAAGGTCCCGCCTCCTGACAGCCCATTCAGCTATGATATCATCAATGGATGCCCATTGGTGGAGCCAGATACTTCCTGAGGAGATCCAATCACCTCTCAAGGCCCCACCTCCTGACAACCCACTCAGCTATGAGGTCATCAGTGGATGAGCCCATTGGTAGAGGCAGAGCCCTCAGGATCCAGTCACCTCTCACTATGGCCACCAGCTGGGGAGCAAGCCTTCAACTCAGGAGCTTTTGGGGATATTTCAAGTACAAACCATACCAGAGGGCATCATTGTTCAAGTACCCCAAAATCCTCCACCCCACCTGGGACCCTCCTACAGTGGGGCACCCTAAATGGAACACAGTGTGCCACTGTGGATAGCTGAACACAGGATCCAGGACTCCCTTACTGGAATGTTACATTTGCATAAAAACAGTCTGAGGCCTTATTATGGTTGTTGACAATCATTGTGTTTGTCTAATTGAGCTTGTAAGAACCAAGAGGTTTCCCCAAATCCTGACCAGCTGCTCTGATGGCTTTTAAAGCAGGAGCTCTTCTTGATATTCAATATAAAGAGACCATATTTCCTCTCCAGGGAGACACTAATGACAGAGAAATGTGATTTCCTGCTGCAAACTTACCAATCCTACTCCACCTCCACCAAGCCATGTGTTAAACCCTTGGTCCCAACAGTGCTGTTTCCCCTTCACCACAGTAACTACTTGCAGAAAACATCGTCCTCCATCCAACTGTTTATTTTTTTGCAATATCAATTTGTGATACTGATTGATATTCAGCTTTGGGTAAGGAGAAAGCACAGAGAACCCCTAGGATAGAAGTGTGGCTCTGTCACGAGTCAGCTCTGTGTTTTCTGCCAGCCACTTGACCTTGACTTGGACCTTCCCTCTCAATGAGAGAGGTTCCTCATCTGTAGACTAGAGATAACAAAAGCACACATTGTGGCTGTGAAATTCAAGGGCAAAGTGCATGTGAACTATTTGGCATGGGTGTCACACATCTGGTGGGTGCTCAGCTGACCATTTGGTCCAATTACTTGGTGGTAATTGAAAAGGTGGTCCAATTACTTGGTGGTAATTGAAAAGGGGAAAGGGGAAATTATTTCAAAGTATTGAGATCCGTGGCCTGAACCAGGCCCCTGTCTATCTTGCTTCTCCTCTGACCCTCATTTCCCACTCCGCTAATGCAAGGTAACAGCAACAATATTCTGGAAGTATTGAGAGACTTCTATGACAACCAAATAAAATGTCCAACCATAAAACATACCTTCTTCGGTGGGTTATTTTTATGGCTCCCCACTCAGAGTTCATCTCCTCTGTGGCCTGTCCCTTCTAACATCATAGGTAATGGTGAAATAATTCTTCTCTCGGCTTCATCTCCATGTCCCACCAGTCTGTAACTGAGGAAAAAGGAGTTGCCACATGATGAGAATCAATCTGACTCCATTTTCGGTTCTAGGTGATGAATATAAATGATTGGAAAATTAAAAAACCATTAGGCTATTAAAAATAACTTCCAAGAACCATCTCTCAATAAATTATTTTCAGTCTTAAAAAACACACCTGCAAAAAATATAAATGGTAATGCCAACCATCTAAGAAGTCAGTAATCAGATATAATGGTCAATTTCTCTGATATTATTGTCTAATTAAGCAATTTGGCTTTCGTGGAGATTGTATGGAACTGAGTCTGTATAGTCTAAAAGGGATGTAGCACCGATTTCTTTTGAGCTAAAGACAAAAAAAAAGTATATTAAAACTTTAGTACAAGGAAGAATAGGTTACAATTTATGTTTTCTGCTCAATTGGCTGCTTTTCCAAAGCATAATTCAAGAGTTAAAAAGAAGCCTGACAGATGAACTGTGAGGGGAGCGGGATTCCATGTAGAGACCCCGACCCTGGGTAGGTACCAGTGCTCTGCATGGAGGACAGGTCTTGAAGCCAGTCTCAAGCAGATACCAAAGGGGCCTGACATTCATTCAGAAGTATGGCTGTAACCAAGAGAGAAACTTGAGACAGACTTCAGTCAGCACCGTGAGCCTCAGAGTGATATAACAGAAATGATTTTAAATAACAGCACTTCCGTTGTCACTTTTCTTTTTGGATACTTCTCCTTTTGGCACCAGTGGATTTGTTGTTGCTGCTGCTGCTGCTGTGGAGACAACTACAGGAGACAGAAGTTATTTAAAAGGTACAGAATTTCATCTTAGCTCATGGTTTTGATCCAAGGTTTACCAGTTCGACAACTCTGGGCCTGCACTGAGGCAGAGCATCATGGCAGCACATGAGCACCTGTGCAGGGGGAAGCTGCTCACCTTATGGCCTGGGAGCAGAGAAAGACAAGGAGGAGGAGCAGGAGGAGGAAGGGGAGAGGGCAGGGAAACAATGAGAGCAATGAAAGCTTTCTCCATCGGCTGGTGGCCCAGGGAGGAGGAGGGAAGAGAAGAAAGGAAACGTGGTTTAATTCCATTTTGGGTCAGCCGTGCTGCTGGCCCCAGGCAAATGAGTTTTATGTCTGACCACACTGAGACAGGTAGAAAGAGGGAGATTAAGAGCTCCAATGGAGACACCACTTGCTGGCTCTCATTTGTGTCAGCCTACAGCAAAATAACTGGGTCCCCCACATGCATAGCCAGAAACTGCAACACTCCCTCTGGCTGGAAAGGACAGTGGGACCACTGGGCCAAGTACAGTTCCTTGCATCCAGGACCTTTAAGGCAGCCTTTCAGTGTCCTTCCATGAGGTGTTTGAAAGTCTGAGCTAGCTAGCTAGCTGTGTGAGCCTGCAGGAAGGTTACAGCCAGCACCGACAGGTGCTCACTGCTCACTGGCCATTCTGGGGCACCAGCTACACTGGCTTATCCTTGGCCCCATAAAACAAAGACACATGCACTCACCTATTTACACATGAGCAAAGACAGGTACAGAAAGATTCCATATCTGCCTAAGGCTGCAACAACTGGATTTGAACCTGGCTGGATGCCACAAGGAGTGCCTCCTGCTAAAGCCACACCTGCTGAAGTTATACCACTGCTGAGGCCCTACCCCTTGCTGAAGCCACACCCCAGCTGAAGCCACACCTCCTGCCAAAGCCATACCTACAGCTGAGACCACACCCCCTGCTGAAGCCACACCCCCAGCTGAATCCATACCTCCTGGTGAGGCTATACCTACAGCTGAGGCCACACCTCCTGTTGAAGCCACACCTTCTGCTGAAGCCACACTTCTACTAATGCCATATTATCCACTGAAGCCACCCCTCTAACAAAGGTCATGCCTTTAGCTCATCTTCAAGCCACCCTAGAACTATGGAGCACAACAGTAAGGTTTGTAGAGGAAAGTACAGCAGTTTCTAAAAGTCTTCCACTTTTTATCCAAACTGACAGTGATCTGCGAAAATGAATTACATGATAATTGGGCAGTATGGGTTTTCTGACTGGTAATTGTTGTAATTATTTCAGCCTCGGTGAAATGCAAGGAGTTAAAAAAATGCCCGGAAATGGTTGGAAACCCATTGTATGAGGGAAACACTCATCTTAATACAAAGTACTTAACCAAATACGACGTCTTCTAATAAATCCTCCTTATGCGTTGCCAGCTGCATACACAGCTGTCAGCAGAGCAAGAGCACTGCAAAATTGCTCTACATCTCTCTCTAATTTCCTCTTGGTATGGACAGCTCATTTGGCGATAACCCTTCCCTCTGGGCTTGGAGGCAGTATTTCCCAAGAGGGCTCCATGCAAGGCCCAGGGCCACATGCTGCCTCATCGAAGATTCTAGAAACATCCACTCTGACAGTAGTTTGGGGAGATCTGCCAGGAGAAACACTGTGCTGGTGTTGGGCAGCACTGGGTTCAAACCTCTGCTCAGTCGCCCAGGACTGATACTCATTCTGCCAAGAAGGCTCCTGACTTTCAGACATAACCACACAGCCCTCTCCCAGGACCGCTGCTGGGATTTAGATTTGCTGTTCCAATGCTATTATCAGGGTCTGAACCAAAGACTCCCCCAGAGGCTCATGGGACAAAGGCCTGGTTCTGGACGATAGGATTTTGAGAGCTGACTTAGTCATAAGCTCTCATATTTATCCCAGGGTAACACTCATGAGTGGACACTGGAACTGAAGCCCTGTTGGAGGAGGGCGCAGTCACTGTGGAGTATCCTCTCAGCGTGGGTCTTTTTCCCAGAAACAACTTGTCTGCCTCTACTTCTTGGCCGCCAGGCAGTGAGCAGCTCAGCTTGGCCCCAACGTAGCCCTCATCACAGGCCCAGAAATGAGACAGTAGAGCTTGCCACCAGCGTCCAATTACAGCCACCCCCTGCTTAGCTGCTTTTTGTCCAAAATTTGATCACAATTGGTGAAAACCCAAAGCCACGATAATCTGCTCAGATATACGGCTAAAACAAAAGGCAAAAAACTTTGTGTATTATTATTATTTTTTTTTTAGCATTTTCTTTCCTCCTGAAGACCACTGTTGGCGTATGAATGGGTGAATGAACTGGTCTTGTTGGCCACACAATCATTGACAAGATGGAAACTTCACCCTATAGAAAAAGTCATGAAAGCAGAAAGCACTGGGCATGTAGCACAAGTAGTAGAGTGCCAGCCTAGCGAGCTCAAAGACCTGAGTTCAAATCCCAGGCCAAAGAAGAAAGGAAGGAGTGAAAGGGAGATATAGAAAATTTGGTTTTATCACCTCTTTTGCCTTTTCTGTCCATAAATCCGCATTTAGATGACAAAGGTGTCTAGAAACCTTGAATCCAGAAAATCCCCCTTTCTGAGAAGAAATCCCCCTGGATTTGGGAGGAGTGCATGAGGCAGTGGTGAGGTACAGGAGTACTGGGTGCTGAGCTCCTGGGCAGGTCAGCGTTCCTGGTCACAACAGGGGATACACCTGCTCTGTCCACCCCAGTGTAGGGTTGGTGTCTGCAACCTCACTGACTCTTGACAGAGACTCTGGAGGGTGGGGACAAAGGCCGGTCTTCCATGGCAGGGGAGAGGCTAGGACAAGGGAGAGACCTCTTCAGAGGACACAGCCCAGTACCAGCGAAAAGTGTACATGGCCAGCAAAGGGCCCATCAAAAGGGAGCCGGGATTCCTGAGGCTACACGGCCTGGTCCCTAGTCCCCTTGGCCAGGGTTCCCCAAAGAAGCAGAGCCCCTCACCAGTGTGGGATAGGATGGTGAACTGCAGTGACCCCTAGGCCCCAGTGCAAACACAGGACAGTGACCTACAGTGACCCCCAGGCCTCTTGGTGTCCGGAAGCCTTGGCAGGAGGCCAGTCTAGCTCTACTAACTGCACATGAGCAGTCACAGCAAACTTGGGCATGCGCAGTTGCACACCAGGGTCGTAAGTTTTACCTGTCGATCAAGCTTCCTATCAGTTCACACTCAGTGAGGGACGGTTCACCCGATCCCGACCTGGAAAATCTCAGCGAGGCCCGCGTTCCCTGCAGCCGAATCACTGTCTCTATAATAACCTCTTGAATGTGTTTTTCTCCATCATTTTCCTCACTGCACATAGCAAAGCAGAGCAAGTATGCCAGCCCAAGTCTGTTCTCTCTTTAGAAAGCCAGGAATTCCTTCCTGGGAGCCTCAGGAAGGACCCATCCTCACAACAGCTGCCTCTCATCTCCAGACAAACTAGGAGCACACCACAAACCTCACCCTCCTGCCACCAAGTCAGCAGCTGAGGTCTCACCAGATCTGAGCTGGGAGCTCCCTGGCAAGCAGGGAGAGTGGATCAGCATATTCTTCCCCGGCTGTCTCACTAGGAGCTGACTACAGTTCCCCCACACACACTGGAGTTGTGCAAACACAGCCTGCCTCTGCAGTTGTGGCACACAACAGCACCCAGTGGGCACCAGCTGTCTCCACGGCCTGTGCCAGCCTGTCTGGGGCAGAGAATGTGTTTGCCTTCTCTGCCTCCCCCCCCATACCTGGCTACATGTCACCTCTGTTTCTGATCAGAGATGTTCCAAATTACAGCCTGTCATATCTACAGCACATTAAAAACAAGCTCCTCTCTCTTCCGTATCTATACATTCTCATTCCAATTGTTTGAGAGAGAATGTGCTGGAGTTGCTTCTGCTTCTCTGCATTTGAACATCATCTCTTTTCTCCACATTCCCAAAGGCAGGGTCCTTGGTTAGCATGCTGGTTACCTCTCCCTCCCTGTCTGCACCTACATGATCTAATCTGCCTGGGGCAGGCTGGTTGTTTGGCAATCAAACTTGGTGATCTAACAATTGGAAAGACAGATTAATTAAAGAAGAAAGGATTTTTGTCTCCTCCTTTCTCGCCTTTCAAAGGCTTTTTGAATAAGAATCAACAGAAATCAAAATAAAGGAGTGAGAACACCTCCCCGCCCCTGTCCACCCCCAAGTCCATCCCAGCCCCCCCACAAGAGTGTGCTCTTGACATTCATCTGCTTAGCTTCCATCTGACACCAAAAGTCAGCCCTCATCCCTGGGGAATCAGAGGGACAGGAAGAACTTTGAATGGGATATTTATAAATTCCTCTGATACCAGCACAAAAGAGAAGCCGGACAGCTTTATTGATTTAAACCTTAAAATTACATGTGCTTTTTTCTTCATTTTCCCAGAGGTGATAATGTTTCTTATTTTTAATGTAGATTGAAATCTCAGAGACTTTCCACAAGCTCCTTGTGGTGATTACGAAAGATTAGTGATAACACGTCTAATTAGTGTAGAGAGACATAAAAATCAATGGCATCAGTGTGGAGAGTTAAATTGACGGACTCAGAGTGTCCAAGCCAAGATGGGCCTGCAGGCTGGGCTTTGCCAGGCCCCAGGCATGCTCCTATCC
The DNA here is from genome assembly GCF_024711535.1 of Dipodomys merriami. Taxonomy (NCBI): domain Eukaryota; kingdom Metazoa; phylum Chordata; class Mammalia; order Rodentia; family Heteromyidae; genus Dipodomys; species Dipodomys merriami. The sequence goes on along the minus strand of NW_027202283.1, from coordinate 1,078,210 downwards.
CCAGGCATTGTGGAGGCCTTCCAGGCTCCCAACAGTCCTTCTACTGCTTGCTGGAAATGCAAGGAAGAACAGAGCCCCGTTCATTGCCAGAAGAACACAAGCCATGCCAGCAAGTGTCCCATGCTCAGAACCACGTGCTAGAGAGACCCAGGTGGTCACCAAGGTCCTCCAGGGGCTGACCCCCCCCACCTTGACCCAGAGGTCAGGAGAGCTAGGGGGATAGAAGAGGCCCAGGGCCTTCTCTGAGAGTGGGGATAGATGTGGACCTGAAAGGCTTGCTCCAAGACAGCTGTGCTCCAACTGTGCCACTTGTGGAAATGGCTGAACCACAAGGGCTATGACACCACTCATGGGGACAGAGCTCTGGCTGGTCCTCAGATGCTCCCCATGGTATCCCTGCGACTTTGGGCCTGCCCAGCCTGAGAGGTGGACGTAAGGTCAACAGCGCCACCGTGTGTCTGTAAAGAGCAACATCAGACTCTGACCAGATCAACATGGTGGTTTTTCAGTGTAAGAGAGATAGGAACTTCAAGAGAGGGATCCTAACTTCCTGAAGGAAAATGTGTTTTAATCAATTGCTTAGGGGAAATGAGAAATAAACTCAAGAATCTGGGTGGTGGTATTTCACACCTGTAATCCTAGCCACTCAGAAGGCTCACATCTGAGGATCGAGGTTAAAATCCAGCCAGGGCAAGAAAGTCCTTGAGACACTTATCTCAAGTGAATCTCCAGAAAACTGGAAGTGGTGCTATGGCACAAGTGGTAGAGTACTCATCTTGAGCTGAAGAGCTAAGGGACAGTCAAGGCCCATAACTGACAAGAGAGAAAGAGAGAAGAAGGAAGGAAAGAAGGAAGGAAAGAAGGAAGGAAGGAAGGAAGGAAGGAAGGAAGGAAGGAAGGAAGGAAGGAAGGAAGGAAGGAAGGAAGAGAGGAAGGAAGGAAGGCAGGAAGGGAGGGAGGGAGGGAGGGAGGGAGGGAGGGAGGGAGGGAAGGAGGGAGGGAAGGAGGGAGGAAGGAAGGAATTCAACAGAGCTATACCAATAAAACAAATAACTCATAACTGCCATGTGTGCCATTTACCCCTGCTGGCCTCACACTGAAGATCCTCCTGTCTCTACCTTCTGAGTAGCTGAGACTACAGCTATATGTCACCACACCTAGCCCAGAACCTGCGTGTTTGTAAGAGCTTTAAGAAGATAACAAGGAAGAAGTGCGATTTGTACTGTGAGCTCTTCACTACATCGTCCTGTATAATCTGTGCCTAAAGAACAGAGCAATGCAGTAAAGATGGCTGCTGGGTGCTTGTACCTCACACCTGGCATCCCAGCTACTCAGGAGGCTAAGATCTGAGGACCTTGGTTCAAAGCCAGCTCACGTACTTATCTCCAATTAGCTGTGGCTCAAGTGGTAGAGCACTTGCCTCGGGCAGAGACAGGACCTAGGCTCTGAGTTCACTTTTCTTATTTCCAACCAAAAAGTTTAAAATGTCTGAGGAAAGCTGAGTGAGAAAGACAGCGTTTGCCTCTGCAGCCAATCCGACTGAAGTGCATCCTGTGTCTCTGCTGACAGGGAGAGAACGATGGCAAACCCAGTCAGTCCTCTGCCTTCTATCTTCTGTTCCCTTCTTTAAGTGGGGGCGCTTCCTAACCTCCGGCACTTCTCCTGAACAAGGATGTGTACTTTTCAGGCTCTGAAGCTTGCTTGCCTGCCTGAATGTGTCCCTGGGAACTGAGCCACAAAAGACTCTCGAGGAGCAAATGTTCCTGCCTGTGGCAGGTGGGAACACAGGGACAGGGAGCGCTCTTCTCTGTTGTGTTTTAAAACACAATAAGTTTGCCATCTTTACAGGACCAGATGCTAATGTGGTTCATGGCCGAGGTTGGCCTGAGCAACCAAGATCTTGGCCGGTTTCAGGATGAGGCTACAAACCAGCATCAGGAGAAAACAGGGCATGGTGTCAGTTTTTAAACAGGCCAGAGGATAAATGTCTTGTGTGTTTTGTTTTTTTTATGAAATTGAATATCTTTTAAAAGCATACGCAGGGCTGACCATGGTGACTGACTCACCTGTTATTCCAGCTTCTTGGGAAGTGGGAACAAGAGGATCAAATTTCAAGAGAAACCAGGACAGAAGATTCTGAGTCCCCCATCTTGACCAGTGGCTGACTGTGGTGGTGCAAATATGTGTAATCCCAGCCAAAGACGAAGCACAATGGCTAGGCATGGTGGTACACACTAGGCATCCCGAGCAACACAGGCAATACGTGCAGGAGGACAACCCAGGCCAGGCCAAGCCAGGCATAGAGGAGTGAGACCCTACCCGGAAATTAACCAGTGCACAAAGGAGCTGGAGGCCACTGGCTTAAGTGGAAGAACACCACGTCTAGCAAGTGTGAGGCACTGAGTTCAAACCCCAGTGCTGGCACACACACACACACACACACACACACACACACACACACACACACACACACACACACACACACACCTACACCTCAAGAATAAGTTCTGGTGTAATTTTGGAATGGAAAGAAAAATAAAAAGGGGGAAAATTCCTAGCCATTGACTTCAATTTTTCTACAAATTGGTCAAAAAGAATTGCAATTACTGCATATATAGGAAGTGGTAGAAACAAATCTTTCCTTTTAATACAGACCCGACCCCCACTGCAGATGCACAATAAAATCTATGTGGAGGCAAAAAAAGCCATCCATTTACATTGCTGTAAATCTCCTGTTTGAGTATTTTTTCCTAAAGGAGACAGGAAGGGAAGGCTCAAGAAAATAAAATTTATTTAGAGATTAATGTGGGTCCAGAGATTTGACATTGTTCATGCTCCACAACATTTGTTCCAGCTAACATCAGTGAACTCAAGTTTCCCCATACACTTTAGGCTGGCCTTTGCTTGAAGTGTTTGCCCTGCCTCTTTGGGAACACCAAATTTATAGTAAATGCATCTTGTTTCCATTTTTATTTCCTTAGTTGGAAACATATTTTCCCACATCTTGGAAACTGCAAATTACCATTTGTGTCTTTTACCCACTATTTTGACAAAGGTAATCAGCCTTCATCTTATTGATTTGTAAATGCTCTTGATATATTATGATCACACTTGCTTTCTATGATGGATGCTACAAACGGATGACAGCCCAGATCTTGCTAAGCTATTTTTTTGTTTAGTCTATGGTGGTGATTTTCCAAACTAAAAGTTTTTAAACATATTAAGTTGTCAAACTTACCAATCAGGGGTTGAAGGTGTGGCTCCATCGGTAGAATGCCAGTCAATGAGGAAAGTGCCAGGTTCTTGTCTCAGTCTCAGACTTAAAAGAGAAAAAGAAAGTTACCCATCCATATTTAAATTTCATGTTGGACTAGAACATAAAAGTAAGCACATATACTGTTCCAAGGTTTGTATGCTTACTCACACATATATATATATATATATGTGTGTGTGTGTGTGTGTGTGTGTGTGTGTGTATGTGAAGTATATGTACATATATATGAATATATATGGATTAAATATATTAAATATATACAATAGAATTAAATTAAGAATTATATTATGTCTTTCTCAGGAAAATAAGTAGCCTGTGGAGTGAGTCAAGCTCAGAGGACAGATGTGGAAGTTAGATCTAAAATGTGACCATCCCTGAAGGCACACACTGCACTACAAACGCACTTCCACAACCTCACTGCTTACGAAGGGAGGATTTCCACGGTGTGACTCCTCTGAACAATGACCTGACAGTCTTCCAGATGAAAGCTGCAGAGCTGAAATATGTCCTGTCTGAGGGGCTGGGACGAGGGGAGGTGGGCAGACAACGTGAGAGGGAGGGTGAGCCCTGATCATTCTGGAACCCCACTTGCTCCTCAGCCCCAGTCAGCATGTAGAGCCTCTGAGGCCATCCATGCCTCAGTGGATCCTTGAGAGTAAAAGGTGGCTGTGGCTGTGGTTGTGACCATGGAAGTGGCTGTAAGTCCATCAGTCAGGAAGGGCGGCTGTACCCACAGGGTTCAGCTCCATCTCCTCCCCAAGCACCAGACAAGGCTGTGGAAAGCCAACCAAGCCTCCCAGTCATTCACACCTACCTCAAAGCGATGGGAAGTGAAGAGGCCAGAATTACATCCCCATTCTGTTTCCAGGGAGATGAGGAATTCTGCAGGCAGGGTTTCTGTCTGTCTGAAGGAATTGGGGGTGTCCCATCCCAGCATCCCAGAAGCAACATTGCTCACTGCTGTGGAAAATCTGGGGGTCACAGCCTCTTAGACATAAAAGCAAAGAATCTTGGAGCTCCATTCACTTGGGCCTCCCAACCTAGAAGCCAGCCTTGTGGAAGCAGTGGCCAGGACAGGCCAGGCCAGGCCAAGCATGGACACGGACTTGGAGGGTCCTTGCACCCCACCATGCCATCGTCCTTCTTGCATGGAGGGTGAAGGTCGTCAGGAAAGCAACGTGGAAGTGCACCTTGTCCCTGTCTCTGCGTCTCATGGCTACAGGACTGGAAAGCTGTATAAATTCAGTGTCAGGCCCTGGCTCAGATTACACTCCTGCCATCCCAACTGCTCAGGAGGCTGAGGTCAGAGGATTGCAGTTCAAAATCTGCCTCACCAGAAAAGTCTGAAAAACCGCATCTCCAGGATAACCAACAAAAAGTGGGGCCAGAGACCTGGCTCATGTAGTAGTGTGCCAGCCAAGCAAGAGCAAAATCCTGAGTTCCAAGTCCAGCAGCCCCAAAGAAGAAAAAAGAAAAGAAAAAACACCAGGACCATTCAGAGAGTGGTGAAGTACTTTCCCAGAAAGTGAGAGGCCATGAATTCAAACCCAAGGCCTGTCAGGAAGGAAGGAGGGCTGGGTCACATTGGACAGTAGGGATTTCCACTCTCCTGATTGCCTCAAGGTGAACACAGGTGTGGTGGGACGAGGCCACACTTGTCCTGATAATCCCACATCTCATTTTCTGCCCCATTTCCAATGCAGGTTTGCAGGTGTGTGAGTGAGCGGGATGCCAATACTCAGATTTCTGGTTCTATTATGTAGAATGCATGATTCCAAGCCAGAAACAAGGCTTAGAGAAGATGAATGCAGACTTGGGGTTCTCTGAGTCATAAACCTGCTTGGGGGAGTCATGTCCTATGGTTCTGTGCTCATTTCCACCTCTCCTCATTTCTCTCCCAATTTCATTATGATTTCCTTTCGGGACCTGTCCCCTACTGGGCCTTAAACGTCATGCCCAGCTCTCATATTTGTTACTGTGAGTCAACAGCAGAGGGGAGGTGTTGAGTTCCGGCCTTGAACTCATTGGATACGGTCCCCAGAAAAATATCCCTCACTGAGAACCAAGCCTCAAAAGTGTGGGGGGTGTCTCTCTGTCCCCAGGGTGACACTGGCCATTTCCCAGGTCTTTCAGCATCATGTCATCAGGGAACCCAATGGAGAATGTCAGCAAGGCTGCGCTAGGAGGGTGGAGGAGCCCAGCCGACAGAGCCATCACCTCAGGCCAACTCACTGACTGATCCACAATCCCGGCTCCTGGGCTGGCTTCTGTCTTTCTGAGCACATGAATCCCAGCTGAGATTTCTTCCAGCAGCATCTCCGTGCTGAGGCTGGGGGGGGGCGGCGTTCTTCATGCTTGCCAATTCACTTGTTAGATTCACACCAAACACCTCACAATTCAAATTTCCCGCAGATCTCTCCTTCTGGTTGACCCGTGGCCTTGAGAGAAGGAGTTCGGTGTTGGCCAGACACAGTTGGATGAGGCTTCCCTGCATGATAGAGAACAATATTTTGCTTCTTGTTTTGAGCAGGCTGATCTACCCCAAAATGAAAGACGAGGTGGACACCTGGGAAGCAAACTCTATTAGTGGTGACAACTTGTTCCATCTGACCTTGCCTAATACACCCCAAAACACACAGTAGGTCTACTGACCCACCCTTGACTAGCATACCCAGGAGCACACAGTAAGTCTATTGGCCGACATGAACTGAACTTCCCAAGAGCACACAGTGAATATAAAACATTCAAAGACACACAAGGGCATAGTATGCCCAAGCACACACTAGGTCTATTGGCTTATCCCTGAATAATATACCCAAGAGCACACAGTGTGCCTACTTCAACCAAAAACACACAGTAGATGTTCTAACCTGCCCTTCACACACAAAAGCACACACTGGGCCTAGTGACCAAGCCTTTCTTAACACAACTAGGAGCACACAATGGGTCTCAAATGCATAAGAAAGAGTACACAGTGTGTCCAGACTGGAGGCCAGCCTTCAAGAATGAAGAACCTACTCCATTCCTGGGCCATGTGTGGATGGGTGTTCGAGGTTTTGAAAACTCAATGTAAGTGCTACTCCAGGGGTGAAAAGAGCCAGGAAAGCTCACTTCCTCCAATGCTCAGTGGAGCCACTTCCCTGCTCTGTGTCCAAGGGGAACTCTTCCTCCCAGGGGTCCGGCAAGCAGCAAGCACCACCACCCCACAACCTAACACATACGTTCCCAACCCATAACACCCCAGCCTCCCTAACCATCTCCCCATTTTCCAGCCAACTCCATCCTTGCTCTGATAGCCCCACCACACTCCTAAACCATTGCAGGATCCCCAAAACAGAGTTTCCGTTGCCAAAGGATTCCCTAACACGTAGCCATGAATATATACCCATGAGCCCATTAGAGATTACGAGAAGCCCAGCCATATCCAACTCCACACTGCCCGCTGCACTTGGCAGCATACGCCTCCTTTGTCTGTCTGGTTTCACCAGCTGACCACGGCCACCCCTGTTTGCTGGGACACATGGGTGGAGAGGAGGCCCCCCTAGATTTACAAAGCCAAGATCTGAGGCTCCTGGAGGGCCCTGGGCACATTTGTCATTTATTTCATCCCTGCCCCTCCCTCCGGGAGCCCAGTTTGGCAGTCCCGGCTGCTGGATGGAGGGTCCCGTTGCCTTGACAACCAGCACCGAGCTGCTATTTCGGGACTTTTTCTCTCCATCCTTGGAGCCCCTGGAAAGCAGGAAATGCCATAAGGCATTTATCTGAGTGTGTGAAATTTTCAGCAAAGCGGCATTAATAATGTCATGGGGTACCTCACCATCTAGGGCTCTCCCAAGATGGGCAGGCAGAGACAGGATGCCAATGGCGATATTTCACCCAGCCTGTCACCTCAAAAGCCACTACTAATGGCAACAGCCAGGCAGTGTAGTGGGAGTTTGTTCCTGAGGGAACCCCCGGCCCCCATCATGCCATGTTCTGTCATAATCAACAGCTGCTATGTGCCTGCTGAGCACTGTACAGCAGCACCATCTAAGCCTGGGGGGCAGGGGGTTCTTCAGGACCCTCATTATAAGAACATAATTTCCACATAGTCCTTGGGAAGAGAGGCAACTGTGCCTTCCTCCACACACTGAGCCATCACCTGCCAGTCTGGAAGGAGCCCCAGGGCCCCACCAGGAACAGCGAGATGCACAAAGCTTTGTCCTGATGACACCCATAGCACTAAAATGGCCCATAGCACTAAAATGGTAAGCTCATGCAGGCGGCAGGGGAGTGGGGGCTTGGGAGGGGGGGTTGGGGACACAGGGATCTGTGGGCCAGCTGAATAGCAATGGTGACAGATAAGCCATGTTGGTGTTAGAATCGATTTTCATAACAGCTTTTGCATGATCCTGTAATACTTCTACAATCACTCTGGAGTCCAGCATGCTGTTCTCACCATGTGACCTGTGTTTTCCAGCTCACTGTGGCTCTGCAACAGACTATCCCAAGATGGAGGGTTGCTATGGCTTGAACAGGTGGGGAGGATAGGGGGGAGAATGTTGCCTTTTAGAGGCAGAGCCTCCTGGATGGTAATTAGTTTATGAGGACCCTCCCTCATGGATGCATTAAGGCTGGCCTTGGAGTAGTGTGGGTCCCAGAAATGGATTTGTTCGCAGCCACCGCTGCCCACTTACTTTGCTCTCAAGTAGTGGATATGGACAAGGCCAGGTCAAAAGGGTGGTCAATTGTGGACACATGGAATGCCTGATGGACAGCATCTCCTGCACTCCAAGTTGGCACATCCGCTCAACATCACAGAGTTGCTAGCTGTCCTCTGGTGGCTCCGGGTAGAGTGAGGGCCCCAGCTCCTTCCCAACGGGTCCCATAGGCCACCTGGGCATCCTCATAACATGCATCCAAGGACATTTGGATGATTTTGATAGCAAGATATAAAAGCTGCCATTGTCTTCAGATTTGGGCCCAGAGGTAGGTCTGGCACTCCATGCACATCGTCTATTCTTCATAAGTTTCCAAGGCTCAGACACATGGGAGCTACCAGAGACCCCCCTCTTTCCATGGGATTCATCTTTAGTCAGTGTGATCACCTTTAATCTAGGAATCCCCTGGGAGAGCTATCACCCACGAGGAACCTTCTTTGGGCCTCTTGCCAGGGTGACACCCATCAACTCATTGTGCCCTGCTCCTCTCACCATGCCAACTGAAGAGCTGAGCTGAGAGTAGTTTTTTAAAAATCCCCAGGGTGACACTGCTAGGAATGGGTGGAGTCGGGATTGGTCTTCCCTGCAAGTGTCCGGGCGACTCCCCTCCTCTCCTTTCCCCATACAAGTCTGTCGTGGAGATTGCTATGGCTGATTGTCTGTGCTGACATTCGCTGCCCCCATTTCCCTGCTGATCTCCTGCCCTCCTGTACTCCTTCCCCCGCCTCATCTGTGCCTCTTGAATCTGCCCCAAAGCCTCCCATTTGCCCTTGATTCTCAGGCCAAACTTCCTCCCAAGCTCTCCCAGCATCCTCCCAGCAGGGCCCCTACAAAAACACCCATGGTCCGCCCAGCCATGTGGAGGCCTGGCATACCACCTGCCATGTGGTGGCTCACCATCAATGTCAGCCTAGCACCAACACATCTGCCCCAAGCCCTCACCAAAAGCCAACTTGCTGGCCTTGAATTCAAACTTCTAACCTCCACCTCATTAAGATCTTTTCTATTGCCCAAGCCAAACTGCCTAGCTGCGCACTTTTCTGTCATGACAGACTGCCCAGGTCCCAGGGTCCCAAGAGATGCCCTCCCCTAGGGAGAGTCAGACATCTTTGCCCTGCAGCCACCACCATACAAAGCTAGCATGAGTTGAACCAAAGGATTTCAAAAATCAATGCCTTTCCTTGATTCTCACTGCATCCTCTTACAGGAATGTAAAAGCTATAAATGACTTATGAATGCATTTATGAGAGGTACAAGATGCAGATAAGGAAAGCTATCATATTTACTAAAATCCATAAAGCAAATTCAGGATGTAATATGACGTCCCCAAAGTGTAACAGATAATTTGACACAGTTCTGCTCTCTGTTGATCTGTTTCAACTCTGAAATTGCATGCATATTTTAAACAGTCATTTACTGGGTGCCAGTGGCCCATGCCCATAATCCTAGCTGAGATCATGGCAGCCCAGGTGGAAAAGTCTTTGAGAAGCTATCTCCAAAACAGCCAAAACCCAGGCTGGAAACATAGCTCCATTAGTAGAGCACCAGCCTTACAAGCAAGCTGAGCAAGTGCAAGTTCTTGTGTTCAAGCCACTTAATAAGGAGAGAAATCAGAATGTGATGACCTTTTTGTATAAATACTAAATTATGAAAAGATTAGTCACTTAGTTGTAAAATAAATACTGGATTCTTTATAAACTGTTGGGAGACAGTGCATTATCAATCAGAAAATTTTGAAAGAGGAACCTCATCCACTTGTAGGATAAAATCAACATTACAAATAGGTGAAGACATACATGTAAAGTGAAAAACCACAGGCCTAGTGTAGCAGCACACGCCTACAATCCCAGCTATATGGATGGCAGAGATAAGAGTATCACAGTCCAAGTCTGGTCTCAGACACAAGCATAAGACCCTAGCTGGAAATCAACTAAAGCACAAAATGCTGGGGACCTGCCTGGCAAGCACAAAACCCCAAGTTCCAACCACAGAAAGCCTTTCCAATAAAAACGTAAAAACCAAAAACTCCAAGAAGGTCACAGGTGCCATTAGGGAATTAAACAAACTTTCTAAACAATATTGGAACTCCTCCCACCCTAAAATTAAATATATACATATATGAATGATGAAAGGAGTGAAGTTGATTGACTTGTCTGCATGAATAACCCCTTGGCATAACTATTTTAAGATAATTTTAATAATTAAATATGTATGCCTACTTAATTATGTAAAAATGTAGAACTTCACCATGTAAGAAGGACCTAAAGGAAGGTGATTTGGGTCTGGGAAGAGCTTTTGTATACAGATGGGGGACACAAGGTGAATAACTAACTTGCAAAGAGCTCTGGGTAATTCACAGGAACCACTATACTTCAGAGGGTAAACATGGAGTTGGGCAGGAAATGGGCTGGCACATGCCACTAGTGAAAGAGATGTGAATTCCAGTGGAACTCTGTGTCATCAGCACCTGGAATACACTGACACCCACGGGGGAAGAAAGTGCTGCCCCACCTACAAGGTTCTTCTATCTCTGAGAAACGCCACCACGTGGCATTCATCACAACATTAAAATTAAGTATCTTGAACCCAGGATTTCCGCTTTGAGAAGCCATGACACAGAACTGAAAATAGTAATGGATTTCCAGCCACCTTCTTTCTGTGGTGACTTATGCACACAGAACAGATTGTGAAATGAGGAAGCAGAACACATAATGGTCCATTCAGAGTGTGAAGTAGTATGCAGTCTCTATAAAGGAAACATCAGACTTTGCCCAGATGTTTAAAATGTAATTTCTCACACATTTTGTCTAGGTTATACTCAACATGAGATTTTTATCTCAACAGATAATCAAATAGAGCTGCTCTTGGAAAGGTCACTGATCATTGAAGACCCAAATAAGGTTTCTTTCCCCTCCCAAAAATAACCTGTCTGTTAAAAAGGGATCTCAATCCAGTCAGAATGACCATCTTCAAGAACACAACAACAAATAAGGCAATAAAGGGACATAAAAGAGATGCATAGAGGGAAAGAAGAAATCAAACTATCCCATTTGCAGAATATATGATCTTATACCTAAAGGACCCAAAAAATCCATCCCCAAGCTCCTACAGCTGATCAACCACTTTGGTAAAGTAGCAGTAAACAAAATTAACCCACAAAACATCAGTAGCTTTTCTGTATGCCAAAACAAGGTACAATCAGAAAGGGAAATCATGAAAACAACTTCATTTGTAATAGCCTCAAAAACAAGTACCTAGCAATCAAAGACCTATTAGATCTTTACAATGGAAACTATAAAAATCTGAAGAAAGAGCCTCAAAAACAAGTACCTAGCAATCAAAGAACTATTAGATCTTTACAATGGAAACTATAAAAATCTGAAGAAAGAGCCAGGTGCAGTTGGCTCACACCTGTAGTCCTTGATACTCAGGATCCTAAGCTATAAGAATCATGGTTCAAAGCCAGCCTGAGCAGAAAAGTCTCGGTTGAGACTCTTTTTTTTTGAGGGGGGGGTCCGGTCATGGGGCCTGAATTCTGGGCCTGGGCGCTGTCCCTCAGCTCTTCAGCTCAAGGCTAGCGCTCTACCACTTGAGCCACAGTGCCACTTCCGGCTTTTTTCATTTTGCTTATGTGGTGCTGAAGAATCAAACCCAGGGCCTCAGGCATGCAAGGCAAGCGCTCTACCACTGAGCCACCTTCCCAGCCCCTGTTGAGACTCTTATCTCTGATAAACCACTCAAAAAAGCCAGAAGTAGTATTGGGGCTCAAGTGGTAGAGAACTACCTTGAGTACAAAGAGGCTCAGGGACAGTACCCAGTTCCTGAGTTCAAGCCTCAGGACCAGCAAAAAAATTCTGAACAAAGAAATCAAAGAGGACACAAGGAAATGGAATGATAGTCTATGTTCATTGATAGGTAGAATAAATATTGTGAAAATGGCCATACTGCTAAATTCAAAACAATACCCATCAAAAACCCAATGATGTTCTTTACTGAGATAGAGAAAATTATCCAAAAATTCATATGGAACAACAAAAGACTTAGAATAGCCATAGCAATTTGGGGGGAGATGGAGCAATGTGGTGGTATCACAATACCAGATTTCAAGCTCTACTACAAAGCCAAAAAAACCAGCTTGGTATTGGCACAAAAATAGATACAAAGGTCAATTGAACAGATTAGAAGACCCAGAAATAAAATCACTATAAAGTCATCTGATATTCAACAAAGCAGCCAAAGACATACAGTGGAAAATACATCGCCTCTTCAACAATTGGTATTGGGAAAACTGGGGAGCTATATGAGGAAAACTAAAGTGGATCCCTGCCTTTCACCATGCACTAACATCAATTCAAAGTGGATCAAAGACCTCAATATCAGACTCAAAAACTGAAACTACTACAAGACACAGTAGGAGAGACATTAGACTTTCAGGTATAGTCAGGAACTTCCTGAATAGAGTCCTAGGGGCCCAACAGATAGGAGAGAGACTGGACTACATGAAAATAAAAAAGTTTCTGCACAGTTAAGGAGAGAATCACCTAGAAATACAGCCAACCAATTGGGAAAAGATCCTTACCAGCAATACATCAGACAAATGCCTAATATCCAATATATACAAGGAGCTCAAGAAACTAACCCCTCCCCAATCTAGTACACTAATCACTAAATGGGCAAGGGAGCTAAGGACCGATTTCTCAGAAGAGGTGAGAAGCGGAGCACCGGTGACTCACACC